>NC_091302.1:55038584-55091084 GCF_038502225.1 Cherax quadricarinatus | reverse complement strand
TTCTTTGTCTCCACAGACTCCTAAGTGCACCACTCACTCTTTTTCCCTCATCAATTCTATGATTCACCTCATCTTTCATATATATATATATATATATATATATATATATATATATATATATATATATATATATATATATATATATATATATATATATATATATATATATATATATATATATATATATATATATATATATATATATATATATATATATATATATATATATATAATATATATATATATATATATATATATATATATATATATATATATATATATATATATATATATATATATATATATATATATATATATATATATATATATATATATATATATATATATATATATATATATATATAATATATATATATATATGATCACAGTACAACACCTAGCTCTGCTGGGTGCGTGATTCTTAATAGGATTGTAAGGTCCCGTGGGTTAGAGCGTCATGGAATTTTCGTTCACCATGAGGCGGAGGGCTAAAACAACATGGGTTCGAATCCTCGGCTAGTCACAGCATTGTATATATATATATATATATATATATATATATATATATATATATATATATATATATATATAATATATATATATATATATGTCGAGCCGAATATGTAAAACTGGTCAATTAGCAAGAACTCATTCAAAAATAAGTCCTTTCTGAAATTTTCTCTTATACGTTTAAAGATATATTTTTTTCATTAATGTTAATGTAAAAATTTTTAATTTTGCACCAGAAGATTCTTAGAAAACTTACCTAACCTTATTATAACAAGAGCAATTTATTTTAGCCTAACCCAACTAAATATATTTTAAATAAGTTTACAATAATTTAGTACTAAACAAACACAATCAAACATATTTTTTTCGTTAGGTTCAGAATGATTTTGGCGAAATTATTGCATTCACAAATTTTCACTTGTCCTATATGGCAAGATGAACGTTGCTATTCAAGCCAAGATCGTAAGTTCTGCCTATTCGGCACGACATATATAAATATATATATATATATATATATATATATATATAAATATATATATATATATATATATATATATATATATATCGTGCCGAATATGTAAAACTGGTCAATTAGCAAGAACTCATTTAAAATTAAGTCTTTTCTAAAATTTTCTCTTATAAGTTTAAAGATATATTTTTTTATTAATGTTAATGTAAATTTTTTTAATTTTACACCAAAAGGAACTTAGAAAACTTACCTAACCTTATTATAACAAGAACAATTTATTTTAGCCTAGCCCAACTAAATATATTTTAGATTTGTTTACAATAATTTAATACTAAACAAACACAGTGAAATATATTTTTTTCGTTAGGTTCAGAATGATTTTGGAGAAATTATTGCATACACAAATTTTCACTTGACCTATATGGCAAGATGAGCGTTGCTATTTAAGCCAAGATCGCAAGTTCTGCCTATTCGGCACGACATATATATATATATATATATATATATATATATATATATATATATATATATATATATATATATATATATATATATATATATATATATATATATACAATATATGCAAAATTAAAATTTTTTACATTAACATTAATTAAAAACATATATCTTTAAACGTATAAGAGAAAATTTTAGAAAGGACTTAATTTTAATTGAGTTCTTGCTAATTGACCAGTTTTACATATTCGGCACGACATTATATATATATATATATATATATATATATATATATATATATATATATATATATATATATATATATATATATATATATATATATATATATACAGAAAGACAAACCGACATCTCTCAGTGTGTACACAAATATATCTCTCGGTGTATTTACAAGAAATACACACCACTAGGTAAATTTACACAGATACACTCCTCCGTATGTATATACAATGAGAGATGTACATTGCTCGATATATGTACAATGAGCTAGGGACCTCTGGGCGTAGAGACAGTGTGATGACTCAGCGTCATGCGTGGTAGCTGTTACGGTAAACAATACAAGGGCGGAGTGTGCAATGTAAGCATCACACAGCACAACCAACACTCAAACTTCTCGCTCAACAACACCTGTAGGCATTAAGCATTTACATACAACACAATATGTATGTCCTGGGCTTTATAATTGATTATATTCACGGGATACATTAAAATCTTCATAAAAATTCCATTTCCCTTGTGTAAGGGATACACCATCCCGAGAGATGGTAATTTCCAAGTAACAGTAACTTCAGCTCTGCTGAAAGAAAACTTTTGAAGCTCACGTAGCTGATGGAACATTTGACGATATCCTCTTTGCCCTACTAAAATCTCTGCTGCATAGTATCTTGGTACAGGGGAATACTTTTGCAAAGTGCTGAACCACTGTTCAGCATGACCTACTTCCACTTGCGGCAACGCTTACCTGTGACGTCAACTCCAGCAACTTCATCTTACCTGTACTCTAGTATAGAAGGTCTGGCTGCTTGCCTATGCTTTAAATTTGAGGGACTGACCACCTCCCACCGAGGGTGATAGACTGTTAACGTCAAAACTACTTCTGATGTTTCTAGAATTCTACTGCTTCCTGTAAATGAAGAAGCCTGTTGTGCAGGCGAAACGCTTCGACAATAAAAATCCACAAGTGTTACTAATGTGTCTTATTAACCACGCTCAACAAGATAATAATAATGTAACTGAAAAAAATTAGTTCTAAAATCGGCAAATATACGACGTCACACTGCATCAAAGTTAACCTTCGCTGAACGTTTGAGTACACTGCTGTTAAGAATTATTACGTTTTTCAGAAACGAATACGGAAGAAAAAGAAAAGCAAAACTGTGAACCTGATACAATTATACCGTAGGCTGGGGATTATAGAAACAGGACACCACGAATGACAGCTCTACTCCAGTAATTACAAATATATAATTACACACAATTATTACAACAGTGTATGATTTACCATAATTGTATCTCTTATAAGTAGTAACCACACACGGTAAACATCACGAACGAGATAAGTTCTTGACAAGAATGGAATGCCTGTTAGAGATGGAGAGAATTTTTTTGAGAACGAATTTCTTGGGCAGAAAACTGTTTCATATGTACATATATTGTACCTAATACCTGAGCCAAGAACAGCAAACTGTGGCTTACTGACCTGCCTCAGTCTAATTGCAAGGCTGTCATCACGGTAACCCATACACTAACTGGCCAGTTTTAACGGTGTTTAACCTGAATCGAGCATATCCAAAGACACGCTGTTGTACTTAACCTATATGTGCATTAAAGAGTTATAATACTACTTAATACATCGTAAAAAAATCACTTAATGTTCTTGCCGCACCTCATTCAATCCATCACTCCTAGCATTTTGTCTCATCAGTGTACATAAAACATAAAACCATCCAGATTCACTCAGTATGTACCGTGTCTCCATGCAACATATAAATACGGATTTGTGTGTAGGGGGAAGGGGATTAGAAGAATTATGTTAGTGTTTCTTCACCTTCTACCACATATTCACCTGAATTTGCCTGACGGGCACTACAGAAGTAGTTGGCTGCTACCAGCAATCATCCAAGGATATTACACACATCAAATGAGAAAGGCGAATTGATGCTGGTGAAAGGCTCTTGATTCAAGGGATTGGGACAAGCTACCTCATTTTCTTTTACTAAACCCTGATTACCCTCCCCCCTTCACTGAACCTTATGTGCCTCTCCATGAAAATGAAAATGAAAATAATAATAATAATAATAATAATAATAATAAACAAATATTACTGGTCTCAGAATTAATTTATATACAGAGCAAATGAATGAGAATTGGTACTACAAAATACATAATTATAAAAACTTCCGAACAAGACCTCACGAAAACAGAAATATAATTGTTACATTTCCATCTTTTACGAGGTGTGAGGCTATATTCGTACTAGCTCCAGTTGTGAAAGAACATAATTTACAATTCATACATTTTCCTGTAAAGACGTATAAAAATGAGAAAACAAACTTATATAATCCAACGAAAAAAGAAATAAGCCGAAAGGTGTATAAGATGTACGATGGAAAGCATAAAATGCAAATTTTTGACAATAGATGAGACTGGAAAATTAACAAAAAATGGAGGACTGACAAAAATAATGGAGGCGTTGACTACTGTGCTTGTGCTCTGAATCAGGTTACTTGTAGCAGCTTCCAGGGGTCACCGCCCCCGCGGCCCAATCCCAGACCAAACTCTTGGCTCCTGGTAGCCTGTACTGTTGTACATGTACAAAATTATATTTCACACTATTATAAATCATGTACACTAGTCTACGTCTGTATTGTGTGCTTATCAATGAACATGATTTATAGATGGAAGAAAGGCAAAAACGAAGAAGGAATGAGATACACTGATACGAGTGGAGAGAGAGAGAGAGAGAGAGAGAGAGAGAGAGAGAGAGAGAGAGAGGGAGAGAGAGAGAGGGAGAGAGAGAGGGAGAGAGAGAGGGAGAGAGAGAGGGAGTAGGGGTTGCAAGATTCTGTACGAGGCACAAGTACGCTCACACCTTGAGTATCCTCCACTTTCTTGATTTGCCTGTCCCCCCCCCCTTCTCATCTGCGACTGCTTGACAGAATGGAGAACAGAGCAAGACGTCTCATCTCTCGCCTGGACCCATCCTGGACAGATCTGTCATTTCAGCAGAGCCTTCAACACAGGAGGGATGTGGGTGGCCTTACTGTTATGTATAAGGCCAATATTGTCAAAGTACCACACTTGGATCCACTTCCAGGACAGCGTGAAACAATCTTTTATGCCACAAGACGGGCAGAAAGCAGCAACTTCACTCTGGCTGTACCCTTCTCCAGAACATCACACCATCTGAGATCATATATACCCAGGATGACTCGAGTATGGAACACATTCGTACAGCATAATGATGTCAACGAGATAACGTCAGTTGATCAAATGAAAATGCTGGCCCACAGATAGCTCCAACTTCATCCTGTTCCCTACTTGTATGTCTCATAACAATAAAAATGCTTTCAAATGAGCTGATGTAGGTAACAGCTCTTAGCTTGTCAATAAAGTTAGGAATCCTTAACCTGTAAATAGCTTGTCAATAAAACTAGGGATCCTTAACCTTGTCAAACCCTGTGTAAAAAGAGAGAGAGAGAGAGAGAGAGAGAGAGAGAGAGAGAGAGAGAGAGAGAGAGAGAGAGAGAGAGAGAGAGAGAGAGAGAGAGAGAGAGAGAGAGAGAAGGGGGTTTAAAATGAGCTGAGATACTAACGTAACAGCTCTTAGCTTGTAAATAAAGGTAGGAACTCTTAACATAACCTCGAAAAAACCTTCGTGTAAATAAAAGATACACACCTACGTGTAGTATCAGTCTGGTTTCTTCACACGAACTTCCAGCTGGCTTAGACATCCTGAGTAACATTCCCAGAACTGGCCTAAACTGCCTCCCACTGCTCAACCTCACAGGCTCACATTCTTGTCCTTGCACTTTCTACATAAAACCTAGTGCCTAGAGCTCACATAATTTTCTCTCTTATTTATACATGGGTTTTTAAATAGAACAAAAGTTCCTACCTTCGTTTACTAGCTAAGAGCTGTTACCTACCTCAGTTCATATGAAAGCCTTTTATTGTTATGAAACATATAAATAGGGAATAGGATAAAGATGGAGCTAGCTGTGGTTCAGCGATTACATCTGGTCAACTAACTTTATTTCATCGATGTCATTATGCTGTGCGAACATGTTCCAGATTCGGGTCTTACTAGGAATGAATGATATCGGATGAAGGGATGTTCTTGAGAAGGATACAGCCAGAGTGTAGTTGCTGTTTGCTGTCCGTCTTGTTGTATAGAAGCTTATTTTCGCTGAACACGAAGTGGAGCCAAGTATGATACCTCGACAATATTGGTCATATACTTAACAGTAAAACCACCCACATCTCTCCGATGCTGAAGGCTCCGCTGGAATGGTAGATCTATCTAGGCTTGGGTCAGGCCACTGATAAGTCTTGCGCGGTTCTCTACTTTGTCCATAAGTCTTAGCTGAGACGGGAAGCGAAGGCGGTTGCAGGCAATTCAAGATATTGAAGCATACTCAAGGTGTAAGCACACCTGTTCCTCGTACTGTTTTTCAGCCTCTACTGTCAAGCAGGTACTGTATCTTAGATTTACCATGTGGTTCTTTTTCCTATTATTAACGTCAAGCTGATTAGTAATTTGATGGGAGGAACTTTTCACCCATTTTGTAGGTAAGAATCACATTATTCACCTTCCACACATCCAGCATGAAGCTTATACAAAGATAAACTGACAAAAATAGTTAGGGGTCAACAAGTTCTATTTTGCTTTCTTTAAGAACCCTTGAAAAAAGCTCGTCGAGACCTTTGGTATTATGCTTTAATCAGTCAACCTGTTTAATAGCCACATCCTAGTAACTGTGATATTACATTTGTTTTGTTCAGGTCCACTCGAATACGCAAAAAAAGAAAAAGAAAAAAAAACGCACGTAAGAGACAAATTTATGAAGAGGTTCGGTTTTGAATTATACCATTAACTAGTCACACTAATTAATGGTCCAGTCGGACCGAAACGTAGTCATTAATTATGTTTGTCTCCAACGTTCGGATAATTTGTCCATTGTTCCAGCCACGGTATTGTGACTTTTTATTCTTTGTTCACTATAATAATTTATTACATGGATATCGTTAGTTTTCTTGAGTGAATATTGAAAGAAAATAATTTATAAATAAGAACATAAGAACATAAGAACGAAGGAACACTGCAGAAGGCCTACTGGCCCATGCGAGGCAAGTCCAAGTCTCCTACCGGCTTAAGCCAATGCACCCAACCTAGTCAGGTCAGGTCACATTGACTTAAGGGAGGAACACGGCGGAAATAAATGGTATAAAATACCGACACAATGGCAATATAAACACAAATGCAGTATAATGTGATCCTTTATTGACTACGTTTCGCCCACACAGTGGGCTTTTTCAAGTCACAAACAGAACTACCTGGGGTGGAAGGAACGCGAGTATTTATAGTCCGGCTGAGGTCAGGTGAAGAATGCTGCATCTGATGATGTACCGAGTTGGGTTGTAGAGTCTAAAAACTTGGGTAGCTTGGAAAGGAGACTGGACAAGTTTGTGAGCAGACCTTCTACAGTGTTCTTATGTGGGATAGCGATGAAGAAGTTTCTTGGCAAGTGGTTCAGCTATGTTATAGCTGAAATGATGCCTTGAAGATAGCCTTTTTGGAAGTCGGAGTCATTGTGTCTGTAGTTTTTGGCGATGAACGATGACGATTCACTTGATCTTCCCATTCCAGCCAGCGACTTCATCGACCTGGTTGAACTATGTGTTGGCTTTACGTGTTTCTCTTTTGAAAATCACCTCTTTCAGCAGACTTTTGGACTACCCATGGGTTCGCCACTCAGTGCAGTCCTAGCGAACCTATACATGGAACATCTAGAAGCCGAACGTTTCTCCACCATTATTCCTTCGTCTGTCACCTGGCTCCGTTATGTTGACGACATTCTCCTCATAACTCCTAAACGCTTCAACGTTCAAGCTCTCCAAGACAAGCTCAACCAGGTCGAGCCTTCAATCCAGTTCACACTTGAAGAAGAGGTCGACAACACTCTTCCTTTCCTTGATGTTCTACTCTGCAAAGCTGACCACGAACTTCGTTTTAAAGTCTATCGAAAACCCACCAACCAAAACGATCTTCTCCACTTCTACTCTCACCACGACACCAAAACCAAACGTGGTGTAATTATAGGCTTCTTCCTGCGTGCACTCAGAATCTGCAGCAACGAGTTCCTTGAGGAAGAATGCACTATAATTGAACAGGTATTTTCCAAACTCCACTATCCTCGTCACTTCATCAGAGACTGCAGACGACGAGCACTAAACATCTTCAACACACCCAGAGAAGACACTGCCGAGAAGAGATACATAGTCCTTCCCACCAACTCCATTGCCAAACATGTTTCCAACATCTTTGCCAAAACATCATTCCAAGTATCTACCTCCACAACCACGACCATCAAGGACATCACCAGTAGTAGGCAGGACAAGCCTCCATCCTCTGCAGGGGTATACATAATCCCTTGTAATGACTGCAACAAGTTATACGTGGGCGAAACATCAAGGGACCTCCAAACACGTATTTCAGAACACCAATACGCAAGCAGGTCTGACGACACAAGGAATGCATGCGTACAACACCGTAATTCACACAACCACTTGATAAACTACAGAAACTCAAGACTTATCGCCACAGAAGACAACACCCAATACCGAAGAATCCTGGAATCATCACTTATTTCTATATCCGACAACTTCAACCAGAATAGTGGCTTCTATAACATAGCTGAACCACTTGCCAAGAAACTTCTTCATCGCTATCCCACATAAGAACACTGTAGAAGGTCTGCTCACAAACTTGTCCAGTCTCCTTTCCAAGCTACCCAAGTTTTTAGACTCTACAACCCAACTCGGTACATCATCAGATGCAGCATTCTTCACCTGACCTCAGCCGGACTATAAATACTCGCGTTCCTTCCACCCCAGGTAGTTCTGTTTGTGACTTGAAAAAGCCCACTGTGTGGGCGAAACGTAGTCAATAAAGGATCACATTATACTGCATTTGTGTTTATATTGCCGAGGAACACGGCAACCGACCTGGTAGCACAAGCTATCAGGTCCAACTCACACCCACCCACATCCACTCATGTATTTATCCAACATATTTTTAAAGCTACACAACGTTGTGGCCTCTATAACTGTACTCGGGAGTTTGTTCCACTCATCCACAACTCTATTACCAAACCAGTACTTTCCTATATCCTTCCTGAATCTGAATTTTTCCAACTTAAAACCATTGCTGCGAGTCCTGTCTAGGCTAGATATTTTCAGCACACTATTTACATCCCCTTTATTTATTCCTGTCTTCCATTTATACACCTCAATCATATCCCCCCTAATTCTACGTCTTTCTAGAGAGTGCAGTTTCAGGGCCCTTAGTCTATCCTCATAGGGAAGGTTTCTGATACATGGGATCAACTTTGTCATCCTCCTTTGTACATTTTCCAGAGAATTTATATCCATCCTGTAATACGGTGACCAAAACTGTGCAGCATAATCTAAATGAGGCCTAACCAAGGATGTATAGAGTTGAAGAACAACCTGAGGACTCCTATTATTTATGCTTCTTGATATGAAGCCAAGGATTCTATTAGCTTTATTGCGAACACTTATGCACTGTTGTCTTGGTTTCAGATTACTGCTAACCAGAACTCCTAAATCTTTTTCGCAATCCGTAATATTAAGATCTACATTATTTAGTTTATATGTGGCATGGTTATTGTCCTGTCCAACATTTAGAACTCTGCATTTGTCTATATTAAACTGCATCTGCCACTTCTCCGACCACTGCATCAGTCTATTCAAATCTTCCTGGAGTGCTCGAATGTCCTCGTCAGAATGAATTCGACGGCCTATTTTGGTGTCATCGGCAAACTTGCCGATGTCGCTCTTTATGCCCTCATCTATGTCGTTTATGTAGATTGTGAACAGCAGGGGGCCCAACACTGACCCCTGTGGAACACCGCTCGTAATGCTTCCCCACTCTGATTTCTCCCCATTTATGCAAACTCTCTGCTGCCTATTTGTCAACCATGCCTCTATCCAGGAAAAAAAATTCTCCTCCTATTCCATGTGCTTTAATTTTCCTCAACAGTCTCTGATGTGGGACCCTGTCAAAAGCCTTACTGAAGTCCATATACACAATATCATATTCATTACCATGATCTACCTCCTCAAATACCTTAGTGAAAAAAGTTAATAAATTCGTAAGGCAGGAACGCCCCTTTGTAAAACCATGCTGAGATTCGTTGATTAATTTATGCTTTTCAAGGTGGCTACGAACTGCCTCTGCAATTATTGATTCCATAAATTTTCCCACTATGGAGGTTAGGCTTATTGGTCTATAGTTCGAAGCTAAGGACCTGTCACCTGTTTTGAAAATAGGCATCACATTTGCCATTTTCCACTTATCTGGCACCATGCCAGTTTGTAGTGATATGTTGAAAAGATTAGCCAAAGGTGTGCTAAGCTCCTCTTTACATTCCTTTAGAACCCTTGCATACAGTTCATCAGGGCCTGGGGATTTGTTAGGTTTTAATTTATCTATTTGCCTAAGGACCATGTCACTTGTGACCCTAATCGTGCACAGTTTATTATCGTCCTGTTCTACATAATTTATCATTACTGGAATATCGCTGGTATCCTTGCAACATCTGGGTATCTTTATTGTAGACGTTTCGCCATCCAGTGGCTTTATCAATACAAATTCTAGGACATAACTTGAAGACAGTAGAACTATGTACAGAAGATGAGGTAATCAGTCCCTCAACCTAGGAGTAGGTGCGAACAGCACCATAGTCGTGGAGATTCTGAAGCAGAAGAAAGGATCCTGGCGCTTATATAGTAACGTCAGGTGTAGCAGACGAGGGCATATTCACTGGTAGGCGGGATTCCCCAGTGGAAGTAGGTCCTTCCCAAAGAGATGGGTTAGTTGTAGTAGTAGTTGTCGTAGTCGTGAAGGTTATGTACATGTCCTCAGAATTAAGATTCCATGATGTTGCAGTGTCTGACAAGTTGTGTACGAATGGTATATAATACCGACAAGATGAGAGTAAGACACATGTGCAACATCTGGGTATCTTTATTGTAGACGTTTCGCCATCCAGTGGCTTTATCAATACAAATTCTAGGACATAACTTGAAGACAGTAGAACTATGTACAGAAGATGAGGTAATCAGTCCCTCAACCTAGGAGTAGGTGCGAACAGCACCATAGTCGTGGAGATTCTGAAGCAGAAGAAAGGATCCTGGCGCTTATATAGTAACGTCAGGTGTAGCAGACGAGGGCATATTCACTGGTAGGCGGGATTCCCCAGTGGAAGTAGGTCCTTCCCAAAGAGATGGGTTAGTTGTAGTAGTAGTTGTCGTAGTCGTGAAGGTTATGTACATGTCCTCAGAATTAAGATTCCATGATGTTGCAGTGTCTGACAAGTTGTGTACGAATGGTATATAATACCGACAAGATGAGAGTAAGACACATGTGCAACATCTGGGTATCTTTATTGTAGACGTTTCGCCATCCAGTGGCTTTATCAATACAAATTCTAGGACATAACTTGAAGACAGTAGAACTATGTACAGAAGATGAGGTAATCAGTCCCTCAACCTAGGAGTAGGTGCGAACAGCACCATAGTCGTGGAGATTCTGAAGCAGAAGAAAGAATCCTGGCGCTTATATAGTAACGTCAGGTGTAGCAGACGAGGGCATATTCACTGGTAGGCGGGATTCCCCAGTGGAAGTAGGTCCTTCCCAAAGAGATGGGTTAGTTGTAGTAGTAGTTGTCGTAGTCGTGAAGGTTATGTACATGTCCTCAGAATTAAGATTCCATGATGTTGCAGTGTCTGACAAGTTGTGTACGAATGGTATATAATACCGACAAGATGAGAGTAAGACACATGTGCAACATCTGGGTATCTTTATTGTAGACGTTTCGCCATCCAGTGGCTTTATCAATACAAATTCTAGGACATAACTTGAAGACAGTAGAACTATGTACAGAAGATGAGGTAATCAGTCCCTCAACCTAGGAGTAGGTGCGAACAGCACCATAGTCGTGGAGATTCTGAAGCAGAAGAAAGAATCCTGGCGCTTATATAGTAACGTCAGGTGTAGCAGACGAGGGCATATTCACTGGTAGGCGGGATTCCCCAGTGGAAGTAGGTCCTTCCCAAAGAGATGGGTTAGTTGTAGTAGTAGTTGTCGTAGTCGTGAAGGTTATGTACATGTCCTCAGAATTAAGATTCCATGATGTTGCAGTGTCTGACAAGTTGTGTACGAATGGTATATAATACCGACAAGATGAGAGTAAGACACATGTGCAACATCTGGGTATCTTTATTGTAGACGTTTCGCCATCCAGTGGCTTTATCAATACAAATTCTAGGACATAACTTGAAGACAGTAGAACTATGTACAGAAGATGAGGTAATCAGTCCCTCAACCTAGGAGTAGGTGCGAACAGCACCATAGTCGTGGAGATTCTGAAGCAGAAGAAAGGATCCTGGCGCTTATATAGTAACGTCAGGTGTAGCAGACGAGGGCATATTCACTGGTAGGCGGGATTCCCCAGTGGAAGTAGGTCCTTCCCAAAGAGATGGGTTAGT
Organism: Cherax quadricarinatus; assembly: GCF_038502225.1. NCBI lineage: Eukaryota > Metazoa > Arthropoda > Malacostraca > Decapoda > Parastacidae > Cherax > Cherax quadricarinatus. Next base: position 55,078,837 of record NC_091302.1, on the reverse strand, counting down.
TGTAGTAGTAGTTGTCGTAGTCGTGAAGGTTATGTACATGTCCTCAGAATTAAGATTCCATGATGTTGCAGTGTCTGACAAGTTGTGTACGAATGGTATATAATACCGACAAGATGAGAGTAAGACACATGTGCAACATCTGGGTATCTTTATTGTAGACGTTTCGCCATCCAGTGGCTTTATCAATACAAATTCTAGGACATAACTTGAAGACAGTAGAACTATGTACAGAAGATGAGGTAATCAGTCCCTCAACCTAGGAGTAGGTGCGAACAGCACCATAGTCGTGGAGATTCTGAAGCAGAAGAAAGAATCCTGGCGCTTATATAGTAACGTCAGGTGTAGCAGACGAGGGCATATTCACTGGTAGGCGGGATTCCCCAGTGGAAGTAGGTCCTTCCCAAAGAGATGGGTTAGTTGTAGTAGTAGTTGTCGTAGTCGTGAAGGTTATGTACATGTCCTCAGAATTAAGATTCCATGATGTTGCAGTGTCTGACAAGTTGTGTACGAATGGTATATAATACCGACAAGATGAGAGTAAGACACATGTGCAACATCTGGGTATCTTTATTGTAGACGTTTCGCCATCCAGTGGCTTTATCAATACAAATTCTAGGACATAACTTGAAGACAGTAGAACTATGTACAGAAGATGAGGTAATCAGTCCCTCAACCTAGGAGTAGGTGCGAACAGCACCATAGTCGTGGAGATTCTGAAGCAGAAGAAAGAATCCTGGCGCTTATATAGTAACGTCAGGTGTAGCAGACGAGGGCATATTCACTGGTAGGCGGGATTCCCCAGTGGAAGTAGGTCCTTCCCAAAGAGATGGGTTAGTTGTAGTAGTAGTTGTCGTAGTCGTGAAGGTTATGTACATGTCCTCAGAATTAAGATTCCATGATGTTGCAGTGTCTGACAAGTTGTGTACGAATGGTATATAATACCGACAAGATGAGAGTAAGACACATGTGCAACATCTGGGTATCTTTATTGTAGACGTTTCGCCATCCAGTGGCTTTATCAATACAAATTCTAGGACATAACTTGAAGACAGTAGAACTATGTACAGAAGATGAGGTAATCAGTCCCTCAACCTAGGAGTAGGTGCGAACAGCACCATAGTCGTGGAGATTCTGAAGCAGAAGAAAGGATCCTGGCGCTTATATAGTAACGTCAGGTGTAGCAGACGAGGGCATATTCACTGGTAGGCGGGATTCCCCAGTGGAAGTAGGTCCTTCCCAAAGAGATGGGTTAGTTGTAGTAGTAGTTGTCGTAGTCGTGAAGGTTATGTACATGTCCTCAGAATTAAGATTCCATGATGTTGCAGTGTCTGACAAGTTGTGTACGAATGGTATATAATACCGACAAGATGAGAGTAAGACACATGTGCAACATCTGGGTATCTTTATTGTAGACGTTTCGCCATCCAGTGGCTTTATCAATACAAATTCTAGGACATAACTTGAAGACAGTAGAACTATGTACAGAAGATGAGGTAATCAGTCCCTCAACCTAGGAGTAGGTGCGAACAGCACCATAGTCGTGGAGATTCTGAAGCAGAAGAAAGGATCCTGGCGCTTATATAGTAACGTCAGGTGTAGCAGACGAGGGCATATTCACTGGTAGGCGGGATTCCCCAGTGGAAGTAGGTCCTTCCCAAAGAGATGGGTTAGTTGTAGTAGTAGTTGTCGTAGTCGTGAAGGTTATGTACATGTCCTCAGAATTAAGATTCCATGATGTTGCAGTGTCTGACAAGTTGTGTACGAATGGTATATAATACCGACAAGATGAGAGTAAGACACATGTTAATCTCATCTTGTCGGTATTATATACCATTCGTACACAACTTGTCAGACACTGCAACATCATGGAATCTTAATTCTGAGGACATGTACATAACCTTCACGACTACGACAACTACTACTACAACTAACCCATCTCTTTGGGAAGATCCTACTTCCACTGGGGAATCCCGCCTACCAGTGAATATGCCCTCGTCTGCTACACCTGACGTCACTATATAAGCGCCAGGATCCTTTCTTCTGCTTCAGAATCTCCACGACTATGGTGCTCTTCGCACCTACTCCTAGGTTGAGGGTCTGATTACCTCATCTTCTGTACATAGTTCTACTGTCTTCTAGTTATGTCCTAGAATTTGTATTGATAAAGCCACTGGATGGCGAAACGTCTACAATAAAGATACCCAGATGTTGCACATGTGTCTTAATCTCATCTTGTCGGTATTATATACCATTCGTACACATTTTCGTATGTAGATGCCTTACGAATTTCGTCCCATAGAAGTTTACTGCACTCCCTATCAAGATTTGGGGCCCTGTAAATCACGCCCAAAATTAGTTTTTCTCGGCCCTCGAGAAGCTGTAACCAAACAGATTCAGTGGCTGATGCTTCTAATTTAATATCTTGTCTAACACAACAATTTAAATCGTCTCTGACATACATCGCTACTCCACCACCTTTCCTGTTGACCCTGTCAGTGTGGAATAATTTATAGCCTTGTATGTGACATTCAGAGGGCATCTCTCTATCTTTCAGATTGAGCCAGGTCTCTGTTATATAGAGCACATTTCTTATTCATTGCCAGTACGCTGTCCTGAGTTAGTTTTAAGTGGGCCCAACTTTTCTATAGTCTTTGTTCTAGATATCTGGAAAACAATTTTCGGATTTGTCTTGGATTCTTCGCAACTTTAATTTCATGATCTCATCTAGTTTTTCTTATCCCATTTTTAACTTCTCTTTTAACATAAAAATATCAGGTCATAAGATGACTCTCTCCTTTACTTAAACGCCAATAAATACCTTTGTTTTCTCCCCTAAAAGATATTTTAGCCTCCAGTTCTATTTGATCTTATAATATGAAAACATTCGCATTTCAGAAATTAAACAGAGAAATGGAATCACATATATCAGAACAAAGCATAACAAAGCTATGGAGAGCTTGTCCCAAAGTGGATATTATACGTATTGATTCGGCGTATGGATCCTTCCTGGTGGTGGAGGGAACAAAGCCCAGCAGGTAGTAGTGAAGATGACCTCAGGCGTAACCACGCAGGTGCCGCCTCCTCTTAATTCTTCTCCCTCATAATTTATCCTACTTTATGACTGTGTTTCCATTACATCTGATATATACACAGGTCAAAAATAAAAGGGGTTATATTCGTCTCGTCTGTCCATGGAAAGAACAAAAGAAGTGTAACAGAAAGTTAGCGCAGATGCTGGACGTGAGGGGGTGTGGCTATGTGCGCACGCACCCTCCACAGTGACCACCCTACCATTTCCCATACTTGGACAGGCTTACATACTGTATACCGAAAAGTATAAGTATACAGTATGTAACTATATACATATACCAAGATGCGTATGGACAGGCTTCATACTATATACCGAAAGATGTATATCTCTCACTGCATACATTACCGAGATGCGTATATGTATTTATATTCTTATACGGTTATCTCTTCAAGGGAGGGGATAATCAAGCTCTTCAACTAAGGAATTGGATCTCTGCGCCCCTTCCTTGCATCGAACATGAATGCCTCCCATTCTCCCAGGCGCTGTGTTACTCCTACCTGGAGGTTACCTGGAGGTTATTCCGGGGATCAACGCCCCAGCGGCCCGGTCCATGACCAGGCCTCCCGATGGATCAGGGCCTGATCAACTAGGCTGTTACTGCTGGCCGCACGCAGTCCAACGTACGAGCCACAGCCCGGCTGTTCCGGCACTGACTTTAGGTATCTGTCCAGCTCTCTCTTGAAGGCAGCCAGGGGTTTATTGGCAATTCCCCTAATGCTTGATGGGAGGCTGTTGAACAGTTTTGGGCCCCGGACACTTATGGTGTTTTCTCTAGGGGTGTAGCACTTCCTCAATGCAATAATAATAATAATAATAATAATAATAATAATAATAATAATAATAATAATAATAATAAGCTACTTTATAGAGCGCCGATACACCAGTGGTTGCTTAATCAAATATTCAGCACCGGTACACCAGCGGTTGCTTAAATCAAATATTCTGCACCCGGTACACCAGCGGTTGCTTAATCAAATATTCAGCACCGGTACATCAGCGGTTACTTAATCAAATATTCAGCACCAGTACACCAGCGATGGTTTAGTCAAATATTCAACACCGGTACACCAGCGGTTACTTAATTAGAAATCTAGCACCAATACCAGATATTTTGCACCATGACATTTCTGCGACTAAAATCTTTAAACAGTTTTGTTGTCTTTCTAAGTTTGAAGGTTTGTGTGGCACACTTGAGATCAGGTTTTTCCTTGATATGCAACATAACTCTATCCTCTTTCTTGGTGTCAATATCAGTTAGAACAATTTCTGCCCCTGTACATTGCAGAGTCACTTGTTTGCACAGAACTGCTTAATGCCTCAAATGACGTAGTGGAAGTTTTAGCAGTAAAGGTCGAGAACCAAAACCTAGTCATTGTGGTAGTCTACAAGCCTCCGGATGCAACATCCCAGCAATTCCAGGAACAGCTGTTAAAAATTGACCACTGTCTGGAAAATCTTCCAGCTCCTGCACCCAACATCTTGCTCCTGGGGGATTTCAACTTAAGGCACCTAAAATGGAGGAATATAGCAAATAATATTGTTGCAGTAATAACACCAGGAGGCAGCTCTGATGAAAACTCACACTCACACGAGCTTTTAAATCTCTGCACAAAATTCAATTTAAACCAGCAAATAATAGAGCCTACTAGACTGGAGAATACACTAGACCTCATCTTCACTAACAATGATGATCTGATAAGAAATGTCACCATATCAAAAACAATATACTCAGATCACAACATAATTGAGGTTCAGACATGTATGCGTGGAGCCCCAGACCGACAAAATGAGACTAGTCACGAGGGAGCATTCACCAAATTCAACTTCAATAACAAAAACATAAAGAGGGACCAAGTAAACCAAGTCCTAACCGATATAAGCTGGGAAGATATACTAAGCAACACAGACCCAAACTTATGCCTAGAACAGATTAACTCGGTGGCACTCGATGTATGCACAAGGCTTATTCCTCTAAGAAAAAGAAGGAGTAGATGTAAAATAGAAAGAGACAGGCGCTCCCTTTACAGGCGACGGAAAAGAATAACAGAGCGGCTAAAAAAGGTCAATATATCTGAAATGCGCAGGGAGACACTGGTCAGAGAAATAGCAAGCATCGAACTTAAGCTAAAAGAATCCGTTAGGAGTCAGGAATCGCGGGAAGAACTAAAAGCCATAAATGAAATCGAAAGAAACCCAAAGTATTTCTTCTCCTATGCCAAATCAAAATCGAGAACAACGTCCAGTATTGGGCCCCTACTTAAACAAGATGGGTCCTACACAGATGACAACAAGGAAATGAGTGAGCTACTCAAGTCCCAATATGACTCAGTTTTTAGCAAGCCGCTAACCAGACTGAGAGTCGAAGATCAAAATGAATTTTTTATGAGAGAGCCACAAAATTTGATTAACACAAGCCTATCCGATGTTATCCTGACGCCAAATGACTTCGAACAGGCGATAAATGACATGCCCATGCACTCTGCCCCAGGGCCAGACTCATGGAACTCTGTGTTCATCAAGAACTGCAAGAAGCCCCTATCACGAGCCTTTTCCATCCTATGGAGAGGGAGCATGGACACGGGGGTCGTCCCTCAGTTACTAAAAACAACAGACATAGCCCCACTCCACAAAGGGGGCAGTAAAGCAACAGCAAAGAACTACAGACCAATAGCACTAACATCCCATATCATAAAAATCTTTGAAAGGGTCCTAAGAAGCAAGATCACCACCCATCTAGAAACCCATCAGTTACACAACCCAGGGCAACATGGGTTTAGAACAGGTCGCTCCTGTCTGTCTCAACTACTGGATCACTACGACAAGGTCCTAAATGCACTAGAAGACAAAAAGAATGCAGATGTAATATATACAGACTTTGCAAAAGCCTTCGACAAGTGTGACCATGGCGTAATAGTGCACAAAATGCGCGCTAAAGGAATAACAGGAAAAGTCGGTCGATGGATCTATAATTTCCTCACTAACAGAACACAGAGAGTAGTCGTCAACAGAGTAAAGTCTGAGGCAGCTACGGTGAAAAGCTCTGTTCCACAAGGCACAGTACTAGCTCCCATCTTGTTCCTCATCCTCATATCCGACATAGACAAGGATGTCAGCCACAGCACCGTGTCTTCCTTTGCAGATGACACCCGAATCTGCATGACAGTGTCTTCCATTGCAGACACTGCAAGGCTCCAGGCGGACATCAACCAAATCTTTCAGTGGGCTGCAGAAAACAATATGAAGTTCAACGATGAGAAATTTCAATTACTCAGATATGGTAAACATGAGGAAATTAAATCTTCATCAGAGTACAAAACAAATTCTGGCCACAAAATAGAGCGAAACACCAACGTCAAAGACCTGGGAGTGATTATGTCGGAGGATCTCATCTTCAAGGACCATAACATTGTATCAATCGCATCTGCTAGAAAAATGACAGGATGGATAATGAGAACCTTCAAAACTAGGGAGGCCAAGCCCATGATGACACTCTTCAGGTCACATGTTCTATCTAGGCTGGAATATTGCTGCACTCTAACAGCACCTTTCAAGGCAGGTGAAATTGCCGACCTAGAAAATGTACAGAGAACTTTCACGGCGCGCATAACGGAGATAAAACACCTCAATTACTGGGAGCGCTTGAGGTTTCTAAACCTGTATTCCCTGGAACGCAGGAGGGAGAGATACATGATTATATACACCTGGAAAATCCTAGAGGGACTAGTACCGAACTTGCACACGAAAATCACTCACTACGAAAGCAAAAGACTTGGCAGACGATGCACCATCCCCCCAATGAAAAGCAGGGGTGTCACTAGCACGTTAAGAGACCATACAATAAGTGTCAGGGGCCCGAGGCTGTTCAACTGCCTCCCAGCACACATAAGGGGGATTACCAACAGACCCCTGGCAGTCTTCAAGCTGGCACTGGACAAGCACCTAAAGTCAGTTCCTGATCAGCCGGGCTGTGGCTCGTACGTTGGTTTGCGTGCAGCCAGCAGCAACAGCCTGGTTGATCAGGCGCTGATCCACCAGGAGGCCTGGTCACAGACCGGGCCGCGGGGGCGTTGACCCCCGAAACTCTCTCCAGGTAAACTCCAGGTATACGTGTGGTGTTCGGTAAGTATAACTCTTTAAATTAAACCAGTACTCGGTTACAGCAAAAATATTTTTTCTATACCTGCAATTAGTCTTAGTTCGCTTATTCTATTTCCTGTGCTCTGGCTATTTGTATAATAAACCTTGAAATTTTTGCCACTCTTCTCTCCTGTCCTTGTTTTTAAACCATTGCCTTTGCTTGTTGCCAATAACTATCTTACGAACATCTTTACTAGTATATGCGAACGATTTTTTTTATACTGTGATAATTTTTTGTTTTTTTTTATCGCTTTACAACCCTTCCTATAGTGGACTTACTAACATAACCAGTCATGATCTTATCTAACTTGCTACCTGCATCCTTCTATTACATCTCAGAGGAAACACCTTTTCTCCTCTTACCACTATTGTTACATAATGCTGTACATAATCTAGCTTATTTGTCTCCAACCATATTTACTTACTTTTCTGGTAGCCGTGTAATGTCTGTCCTAACTTTTCTTTGTGATCACAAATGTACATTTATCGTACAGCTTCATTCCTTTTCTGCCCACCACTTTCCATTCGTTAATAAAAGTTTCCCTTTTCTGAAAGATCTTTTCAGATTTTTCGTTTCTTTGAAAATCTGCAAGCCTCTCTTCCCATTTTTAACTTTTTCTAAACCAAGATACCTTTTTAAGGTACGCCAAGCCATGGTATGCAAAATATGAGAACATAAGAAAGAAGTAATACTGCAGCAGGCCTACTGGCCCATGCGAGGCAGATCTAAGTCTCCTACCGGCTTAAGCCAATGACCCAACCTAGTCAGGTCAGGTCACATTCACTTGAGGAAGGAGCACGGCATCAGACCTAGTAGCACAAGCTAGTCAGGTCCAACTCACACCCACCTACCCACTCATGTATCTTACCTATTTTTAAAACTACACAACGTTTTAGCTGCTATGACGGTACTTGGGGATTTGTTCCACTCATCCACAACTCTATTACCAAACCAGTCCTTACCTATATCCTTCCTGAATCGGAATTTTTCCAACTTAAAACCACTGCTGCGAGTCCTGTCTTGGCTAGATATTTTTAGCACGCTATTTACATCCCTTTTATTTATTCCTGTTTTCCATTTACACACTTTAATCATATCCCCCCTAATTCTATGCCTTTCTAGAGTGCAGATTCAGGGCCCTCAGTCTATCATCTTAGGGAAGATTTCTGATACATGGAATGAACTTTGTCATCATCCCTTGTACGTTTTCCAGTGCATTTACATCCATTCCTTAATACAGTGACCAAAACTGTGCAAAATAATCTAAATGAGGCCTAACCAAGGATAAAAAGAATTGAAGAACAACCTGAGGACTCCTATTATTTATGCTTCTATATGCAAAATTTAAGCTACCATTTTTTCCCTTCCCACTAATATGTATTCAGACATACAATAGTTAGCTCTTCAAACACTGTATAAGTATACTAAAGCTGTAATTCATGTGTTAAACAAACCTGCTGGAAGTTGTATTTCGAACACAAATTAAGGATTCAAATGTGGGGTAAAAGCTATGCACCCAATGTGATGCATCTAATAAGTTAAAATTAAAGATCCAAGAATTGCTTTCGTGACCACTAGCCGCCTTACACTATACATGGTTATACAGACACCTGCTGAAGCAGATTGTAAAAGCTGTATAATAATAATAATAATAATAATAATAATAATAATAATAATAATAATAATAATAATAATAATAATAATAACAGCAATACATGGAATATCTGAGGAGAGGGTGAAGCTGGAAACACAAGGGCCAGCCTAGTCTAGTAACCAACACAAAGAGACCAAGGTTAAGGAACATCCTAGTGGTAACCTCAACTTCCGCTCCCGGATATTCCCTGTTTCCTCACTCCATGCTACACAAAATTGAGAAGTACAATGCACATACACCGATTTCGGTGGTCTACTTAAATGAATCAACGTGATTCTAAAATTTGAAGCTCAAATCAATATAGATTAAGTTATCTTAGTTAAGTTATGATCTCATCAACAGCAGCCAACATGGTTTCAGGGACGGGAAATCCTGTGTCACAAACCTACTGGAGTTCTATGACATGGTGACAGCAGTAAGACAAGACAGAGGGGTGGGTGGATTACATTTTCTTGGACTGCAAGAAGGCGCTTGACACAGTTCCACACAAGAGATTAGTGCAAAAACTGGAGGACCAAGCAGGGATAACAGGGAAGGCACTACAATGGATCAGGGAGTACTTGTCAGGAAGACAGCAGCGAGTCATGGTACGTGGCGAGGTGTCAGAGTGGGCGCCTGTGACCAGCGGGGTCCCACAGGGGTCAGTCCCAGGACCAGTGCTGTTTCTGGTATTTGTGAACGACATGACGGAAGGAATAGACGCCGATGTGTCCCTGTTTACAGATGACGTGAAGTTGATGAGAAGAATTCATTCGATCGAAGACAAGGCAGAACTACAAAGGGATCTGGACAGGCTGCAGACCTGGTCTAGCAATTGGCTCCTGGAGTTCAACCCCACCAAGTGCAAAGTCATGAAGATTGGGGAAGGGCAAAGAAGACCGCAGACGGAGGACAGTCTAGGGGGCCAGAGACTACAAACCTCACTCAAGGAAAAAGATCTTGGGGTGAGTATAACACCAGGCACATCTGAAGCGAACATCAACCAAATAACTGCTGCAGCACATGGGCGCCTAGCAAACCTCAGAACAGCATTCCGACATCTTCAAAAGGAATCGTTCAGGACCCTGTACACCGTGTACGTTAGGCCCATATTGGAGTATGCGGCACCAGTTTGGAACCCACACCTAGCCAAGCACGTAAAGAAACTAGAGAAAGTGCAAAGGTTTGCAACAAGAATAGTCCCAGAGCTATAGGGTATGTCCTACGAGGAGAGGTTAAGGGAAATCAACCTGACGACACTGGAGGACAGGAAAGATAGGGGGGACATGATAACGACATACAAAATACTGAGAGGAATTGACAAGGTGGACAAAGACAGGATGTTCCAGAGATGGGACACAGCAACAAGGGGACACAGTTGGAAGTTGAAGACACAGATGAATCACAGGGATGTTAGGAAGCATTTCTTCAGCCACAGAGTAGTCAGGAAGTGGAATAGTTTGGGAAGCGATGTAGTGGAGTCAGGATCCATACATAGCTTTAAGCAGAGGTACGATAAAGCTCATGGTTCAGGGAGAGTGACCTAGTAGCGACCAGTGAAGAGGCGGGGCCAGGAGCTTGGACTCGACCCCTGCAACCTCAACTAGGTGAGTACAACTAGGTGAGTACACACACACACACACACACACACACACACACACACACACACACACACACACACACACACACACACAAACACACACATATATATATATATATATATATATATATATATATATATATATATATATATATATATATATATATATATATATATATATATATATATATATATATACAGTGCCTTGAAAATGTGAGAAGTCACGAAAACGCTTGGAATTTCACTATTTTTTCACAGTGGTTATTCTGCATACTGTGATACCACCTGTTTACTGTGATATTATTGCATACATATATATACAGAAAGGTGGATGAGAGGCTCGAACCGTGGTCCCGAGTTAACAGATCCAACGCTTTACCGCTGAGGTACGGGGCTTCTAATAGGAAAATTTCAAGGAAGGCCCCGCTATGTCCTGTCTGTTAGAGGCTACCGTCTGCAACCCTACTGTCCTCTAACCACAGCCCCAGCAACTTTACGGTAAATCTAACCTCACTTCACTCAAAGCGACAGCTTATGAACTCAGGCCTATTGGCCACTGCTGGGCAGTAACAATTCACACTAATTCATATACACATCAAACCTATATTTGAAATTGCCCAGAGTTCTCGCCTCTAAGGCGCTAAGTGGGAGATTATTCCACTCTTCTACAACTATTGTCAAACCAGTGCTTACTCATATTCTTTCTAAGTATAAATTTGTCCAACTTGAATCCGTTTCTGTGAGTCCTATCTGATCGGATAATTTTAGCACGTTATTTGTATCTCCTTTATTTATTTCGGTTTTTCTTGAGTACACTTTTATCTTATCCCCTATAATTCTACGTCTTTCCACAGAATGCAAATTTAGTACCTTCAGCCTTTTTTTTTTTTTTCGTAGGTAAGGTTTCTGAGACATGGAATCAATTTCGTCATCCTCTTTCACACACAATCTACATCTTCATAAACTCGATAATATTTTACAGAAAACAAAAATCGAATATCCAGTCACGTCCGGATCCTTACAGTCAGCCTACCGAACCATTCCTTATTAATCAACAGCTTCACTCTTCACACAATAACTACAAAAGAACATTTGTATTATTATTTTAAGATCAAAATGACATTTTGCAAATGATATATAACTGAATGTGTAGCTAGTTTATATCTCTCAATTAATAATATCAAATAAATGGGTATAATCATAACCATAATTTTTGAAGGGGTGGACCGGTAAGCCAGCGGAAAGCTTTAGCCAGATGACCGAAACTCCAGCTACGGGTCATCATATGACTAAAATCCGCGTCGGGAAACACTTGTCCTGTTTCCTGACAAACCTTACCTTACCTGTTTGTCCGACAGAACGCCAGTTACAACAACTAATGAGGGGTTGAAACCACTCAGCGCACACATCAACTCGATCGACCTTTTCCAGAGATGAATTTTTAAGAACCTGCGTTGGACTCCTACCCGTATACCATGCCATTTTATCCTCTAGCCAATGTATGGAGCATGAATAATTTTACACAGAAAAATTACTTCAGAATTTCTGCAATCGTCTGGCTACGATAATTCAAGCAAAAGTTCTATCATTTTTAGGGTAATTTATCTTCATTCAAAGGATATTTACGGAAGGACCCATTAGTCCTTCCATAAATGCGATAAATAACAAATGACCGACACATTAGGTTTAAAGAGACTCGTTCATACTCCTCGTCCAGCATGGAGCTCGAACCCGAATACTTTCGGTTATGAGCCGAACGATTTATTCCTGAGTGGGATTTTGGTCTAATATGTATACGGTTCTAAGAAACTCATTATATTATCCATAAAGAACAAATGCTCAGGAATAAACAAAACAAGGTACTGTCTAAATTAGAATATAAGCCCAAGGGTATTAATGTAACTATTATCCTTCACAGGAAAAAATATTAAACAAGGAAAAAGACATACGACCACATAACTGCTAAGATTAGAGCTAAATAACCCACATGGGTTTAACGCATTCTGTGACTTAAAAAAACCTATGGAACTGAGTAGAGCACGATATACAGTTTATGGCATATCGGCTCTGGTGGACGAAACGTTTTCTAAATGCCATTAACCTCATATCTTATTAACATACTTGTCGGTATATATTACCAGTGATGTACCTTGAATTGGATGCAAGGAAAACAGTTTCATAACGGCAAGGAATACTTTGTTTTTTACAAGACAAGGAACTGATAAGCTATGTATGATCCATGGCAAGTAGCTTAGTGGTGTGTGCTGAGGCTATACCAATACAGTGATTGAAAGTGACATTATCCATTTGCCTTTGAATTTTTTTTTTTTACCAAAAGTGGTGATCGGTAAGACTGATTCCACTAAGTTTGTATACAATGTCAGTGGCCCAGTCAGGGCCAACGGCACCCCTCATTACTTGACAACAATTATTCGAATCCGATACATAATAGTATTAATGGTACCTTTTACACCAATGATGATTTCTTCGAAAAGCACTGATGGGTAATCTTAGGCCCAAGACCCGTCTTTGGGCGCCATTTAATTGACAAAGAAAAGAGTGGCCTGGTGGCTAAAGCTCCCGCTTCACACACGGAGGGCCCGGGTTCGATTCCCGGCGGGTGGAAAAATTTGACACGTTTCCTTACACCTGTTGTCCTGTTCACCTAGCAGCAAATAGGTACCTGGGTGTTAGTCGACTGGTGTGGGTCGCATCCTGGGGGACAAGATTAAGGACCCCAATGGAAATAAGTTAGACAGTCCTCGATGACGCACTGACTTTCTTGGGTTATCCTGGGTGGCTAACCCTCCGGGGTTAAAAATCCGAACGAAATCTCTCTCTTAAGTCTGTAAAAATTAATGATGATAAAACCCCAACTTCTGACCCACTGACTGATCTCCGGCACAAAAACAATAGGGTTTCGGGAATTTTACTCGTGTAAACAGTGCAGTTAGGAATTCAAAACTGGTTAATCCACATATATAATGTCATCTCACCGGTACGATTTTGAAGTTTTAGTACTTATAAACAAATCTAGTGAATTTAGAAAAAACGACGGATAAAATTTTTCACTACGATCAACAGAAGTCCTAAAGGTTATTATACTCCAAATACTGGACCTCATTTAAGTTACGCTGCTCAGTTCTAACCTCCATATTTCAGAATGGGCATAAATGTGCTGGAAATTATACAGAGAAGGATGACAAAGTTGATCTTATGTATCAGAAATCTTTCCTACGAAGATAGACGAAAGGCAATGAATTTGCACTCTCCGGAAAGATGTAGAATTCAGGAAGGAGGGGGGGATATGATTAAAAATGGGATATAAATAATGTGCCAAAAAGTATCCAAGTCAGCAATGGCTTCAAGTTGGACAAAGATTTAGAACAGCAATAAAGTAGCAGATGAGTGGAACAAACTCCCAAGTAGCGTCACTGGGCCGAAAACTTCGGGTAGCTTTAAATATAGGTTGGATGGATAAATAAATGGTTGTGGTTGGGTATACGTTGACCTGCCTAGCACTAGCATGGACCAATGAGCCTACCGGAGTGCTCTTTCATTATATTCTTATCTAATCAAGAGATAAAACATTTTGGAAATTTAATAAAAATCTATATTAATATTTAACTACTTTGGTATTTAAAGTCAAAAAAGATATAATTCCCATATCGTCAAATGAGAAGATAAATCAACTACACACAATTACATCCGATTTAATAGTTGATATACTAGTAGTCAGAACTTGCCAAGAATGACAAAATAAGAGTAACACTTTTAGACTCAAAATAAGCAACTTCGGAAAGGTAAATGAAGTCACAATAACATGACTGGAACAATTCGCAGGCAACCCAACTGAAAATAAGAACAAAATCATGTTTCTGTCCGTCTTGGGCCATTATTATGTTGCGAGGGTTGATGGTTTATGACCTTAGACACTACAACTACAGTGTACCCATAGTAAACTCATATTATTGCAATATCATATTATGTATTTAAACTAACACGAAATCTTGCAAATATTGTACCAATGTCCGCAAATTTAGCATGTATATAAACGCAGCCATGCATCACGTCATTCAGACAAGCCTGAATCCATTGACTCAAAAACACAGCTGACCTCCCCCAAGACTAATTATATTCCAGATTATTTCCCCTAACCCTAGTAATACAGAACAGCGAGTAAACCCCTACAGTTATACAACTATGTGAACCTAGGAATGATGCTTTCACTCCCACTGTTACTTTGTTGTTTAAAGCCTATTGACTGTATCAGCCAAAAAGATTGCAATTCACATATAGACTAACATCAATACATACTTTAATCAATACAGCATTTAATAACATATATATATATATATATATATATATATATATATATATATATATATATATATATATATATATATATATATATATATATATATATATATATATATATATATATATATATATATATATATATATATATATATATATATATATATATATATATATATATATATATATATATATATATATATATACAATGGATAAAAGGCTCAGCGTGATTGTTTCAGTTATGATGTGGGAGTACATAGGTGAGTAAGTGTGTATTGAGTATTTAGCATTTAGTCTAGGGTGATTAAGTGGCTTTTGAGAAGAGTCTTAAATTGATTTTCATACTGGGTTACTTTAATATCTTCTGGTAATGAATTCCATATTTTGGGGCCTTTTATGTGCACAGAGTTTTCACACAGTGTGATATGGACACGAGGTATATCAAAAAGAGATCTGTGTCTTGTGTTGTGGTCATGCGTCCTGTTAAGGTTGGTGAGAAGTTTGAGTGGGGGGTTCATATTTGCGTGTATTGTTCTGTGTATGTAGTAGGCACATGAATAAGTATGGATGTTCTTAATATATATATATATATATATATATATATATATATATATATATATATATATATATATATATATATATATATATATATATATATATATATGTGTGTGTGTGTGTGTGTATGTATGTGTGTGTGTGTGTTACTAAATGCTGCTTTAACGATTTTTTATGAGGATAGTGAGGCTCAGGTTAGGGTGTGTAGAAGAGAGGGAGACGACTTCCCAGTAAAGGTGGGTTTTAGACAGGGATGTGTTATGTCACCATGGTTGTTTAATATATTTATAGATGGGATTGTAAAAGAAGTAAATGCTAGGGGTGTTCGGGAGAGGGATGGAATTAAATTATGGGGAATCAAATACAAAACGGGAATTGACACAGTTACTTTTTGCTGATGATACTGTGCTTATGGGAGATTCTAAAGAAAAGTTGCAAAGGTTAGTGGACGAGTTTGGGAGAGTGTGTCAAGGTAGAAAGTTGAAAGTGAACATAGAAAAGAGTAAGGTGATGAGGGTATCAAATTATTTAGATAAAACAAAATTGGATATCAAATTGGAGAGGAGTATGGAAGATGTGAGTGTTTTCAGATATTTGGGAGTTGACGTGTCAGCGGGTGGATGTATGAAGAATGAGGTTAACCACAGAACTGATGAAGGAAAAAAGGTGAGCGGTGCAGTGAGGTATATGTGGAGACAAAAAACATTATCTATGGAGGCAAAGAAGAGAATGTATGAAAGTATAGTGGTACCAACACTCTTATATGGGTGTGAAGCTCGGGTTGCAAATGCTGCAGCGAGGAGGCGGTGGAGAAGTCCTGTCTAAGGGCAATGTGTGATGTAAATATTATTTTGCTTGCCTTATTCAGCAAGAAGAGCGTTGCTATTTACACCAAAATTGCAAGTTTTACTTATTCGGCACGACATATTATATATATATATATATATATATATTTATATATATATATATTTATATATATATATATATATATTTATATATATATATATATATATATATATATATATATATAATATATATATATATATATGTCGTGCCGAATATGTAAAACTGGTCAATTAGCAAGAACTCATTTAAAATTAAGTCCTTTCTGAAATTTTCTTTTATACGTTTAAAGATATATTTTTTTCATTGATGTTAATGTAAAAAATTTTAATTTTGCACCAAAAGAATCTTAGAAACAAGAACAATTTATTTTAGCCTAACCCAACTAAATATATTTTAGATTTGCTTACAATAATTTAATACTAAACAAACACAGTGAAATATTTTTTTTTTTTTCGTTAGGTTCAGAATGATTTTGGCGAAATTACTGCATACACAAATTTTCGCTTGTCCTATATGGCAAGATGAGCGTCGCTATTTAACCCAAGATCGCAAGTTCTGCCTATTCGGCACGACATATATATATATATATATATATATATATATATATATATATATATATATATATATATATATATATATATATATATATATATATATATGAGAGAGAGAGAGAGAGAGAGAGGGAAAACGTGCTAAACCCACAGGAGCCATGAAGTGCCTGATAAATGAGGTAATCAGGTTTGACCCAAGAAAGAGGAAGGTGGCTTAAATTCCTTGGATCGAGGGCTAACATCACGGCATTGTTCTTGGAGGGATTTCGTCCATTTTCTCTGCCTAATTTCCACACCACGAATTAATCTCGGGTGTGACATTTTCATTGTCTCCATCTGACTCCAACTTTCAAAACTGTTTATACAATTTTCTTTTTACATCCAATGATAAGTTTGTTTCCACAGATCATTCAACACACTTGCAAATTTATTTCCCTATTGTATTCAGCGATGTACCTCACTCTTCAAACTCATTTGCATATTATACTTCAAAGTATCTAGATACATTCACTTCAGACTCCTTTCTAAAATGACCTCAAATTTTTCATGGTTAATAAGACACGTGTGCAACATCAGAGTAAGTTATTTAGGAAAAGGTTCGTCCCCAAAGAGGCCCTGGAGCCATCAAACAAATAAATCTGGTGGGCGAAACATCTCTTAACTAAGGGTACCTGGGTATTCGCCAATCTTGTCTTTATTACATACATTTGTTCAAGTTATATATACTCTAGTCTTTTACTTCCTATACTACTTCTACTTATATACTCATCGCCATTCTCTCTTCTGTGTTCACTTTTATCTAAATTTATTTATACTCTTCCAAACACCACCAGCTTCTGCGGTTTCTGAATGCACTGTATCGTCTGCAAACATTAACTTTAACAAATATTACTGCATTAGATTCATTATCCTTCAGTACCAGATCCATCACCAGCACTAACTTCTTTAAAAATGTCATCTATAAATATTTTAAATTCCCACCAATAAATATTTTAAACAATCACATATAAACTAAATAATGTAGATCTTAATATTACGGATTGCGAAAAAGATTTAGGAGTTCTGGTTAGCAGTAATCTGAAACCAAGACAACAGTGCATAAGTGTTCGCAATAAAGCTAATAGAATCCTTGGCTTCATATCAAGAAGCATAAATAATAGGAGTCCTCAGGTTGTTCTTCAACTCTATACATCCTTGGTTAGGCCTCATTTAGATTATGCTGCACAGTTTTGGTCACCGTATTACAGAATGGATATAAATTCTCTGGAAAATGTACAAAGGAGGATGACAAAGATGATCCCATGTATCAGAAACCTTCCCTATGAGGATAGACTAAGGGCCCTGAAACTGCACTCTCTAGAAAGACGTAGAATTAGGGGGGATATGATTGAGGTGTATAAGTGGAAGACAGGAATAAATAAAGGGGATGTAAATAGTGTGCTGAAAATATCTAGCCTAGACAGGACTCGCAGCAATGGTTTTAAGTTGGAAAAATTCAGATTCAGGAGGGATATAGGAAAGTACTGGTTTGGTAATAGAGTTGTGGATGAGTGGAACAAACTCCCAAGTACCGTTATAGAGGCCAGAACGTTGTGTAGCTTTAAAAATAGGTTGGATAAATACATGAGTAGATGTGGGTGGGTGTGAGTTAGACCTGATAGCTTGTGCTAACAGGTCGGTTGCCGTGTTCCTCCCTTAAGTCAATGTGACCTGACCTGACTAGGTTGGGTGCATTGGCTTAAGCCGGTAGCTTATGTTCTTAAGATTCCTTGATGCTGGTGAGAGGCTCATGATTCAAGGAAATGGTTCTGCCCTCCCCTTCTTTGGATCGAATCTGAATGTCTCTCATTCTTTCCTTAGACGCTGTTGAATCCATATACGGGTTTAGCGCTCCAGTGAATGTAATATAAAACTAATAACAAACAAAAGGAACTTAACGAAATCGCTTAAAATTATAAACATATTTAATACGGCATTACAATACTAAGGGTTAGAATATGCATTTTTAGTTTAAATCTGCTAATTCACCGCATGTTTCCTCATAATTTTGAGAAATTATTTCATGTACTCATTCGTTCACCAAGTCTACCAATGTATCTACACTCGCCCACCAATGTATCTACACTCGCCCACCAATGTACCTACATTTGCCCACCAATGTACCTACATTTGCCCACCAATGTATCTACACTCGCCCACCAATGTACCTACATTTGCCCACCAATGTACCTACATTTGCCCACCAATGTACCTAGAGGCCCACTCCCGTTGTTGTGTAAGAAACTGTTGCCTCACCTTTTCCGTTGTGGTTGTGTCTTGTGGTTACAACAGGTGAGGATAGTTTCCACACAGCTCACTGTCTGTGTTGCTTATTTGTTGAGCTTTCCCTGTAATATTTGTAATTTTGTGCACTGAAGAAGGAACTTTCATTTATGTTTAAGCAGCATTAAGTGATAATAACTACACGTTCTTTTTATGTACAATATAAAAGACTTTTCTATATTGAATTAGTTGGTATTCTCTAGCATCAGGGAAGAAGGACGTAACCCGTAACTTGTATTTCTGGAACAACGCAAAACTTTTAGAACTTTCAACAGAAAAAGTCGCAAACTTTGTATACATGCTTTAATAAAATACTACATAACAGTCACGTAATGAGATATATGAGAACAAAAGAGAAAGTATCATAACACTGGTGTAAATGTTGACCTTGAGGGTTGTGGTGCCCGGGGCAGGTGTAGAACATCGTAAGTTTAAATCCCAACTGGAAAAATCATCCAGTTCAAAGTTCTATATGAGTTTCTCGTTTTTATTAATAACACAATAATAAAAATGTATCCTGTACGAAGGAAGTATATTATGTAAACTTCATTTTGGATATAACTTTGTAAGATGTGATGTACATCAGCCAGATGCTGATGTAGTGCGTGGAACGAAACCAAAAAAAATATGTATATACATGTATGCAATAGTTTGGCAGTATACATATAGTAGATGAGTGGAGCACATTGCCAATTAGTTAATAACGAATACTTTTCGTTAGCTTGACAAATGTTACACAAAGGAGTGAGAATGACTGGTAGGACCTGCCTAACATATATTAACATAATTACTGTAATATTCCTCTACTGTTATAAAGACATTACTGTGATAACTGACCTGAGCGTGCAGGACGCCCCTGACGGTGACACCAACGCCAGGGTCAAACTGTACAGTAACTCCTGGCTGAATGGTAAGTTTTCCTTTAGGTTGTATAATAATGTCCTCCGTCACCAGGTACGGTGAACCCGAGGCCTCGTACACTACGCTGTCTGTAATAATGTCTCCTGTAACACACCTCACACTCACTGTGAGCACAACCCACCACATTAGTGCCACCACTGCCATGCTGAGTGCCACGAGCACACCAAGTAGTAACCAGGAGCGGCTGGCATCAACACCCTCCCATCATCACCTCTCACTCACTACTGACTCCACTCTTAACACATCATCATTATTCAAACACATCTTCTCCCACCTATATCATAAATTAACCAGCCCCTTATTTTACTTATAATTTACCCTTACAGAACACGAAAAGCTGTTTCTATCTTACACAATAATACTCAGCTCATATATGTAGTAATAAGAGAATAATATCACATAAATATTAGAGGAGAGACTGCCTGCAGGTATATTCATGGTCACGTGACTGTGACGTCACACAGGTAACAACCACACCTCCCTCGTATATATATTTTATTTCGAATTATAATCGTGGGGAAGCGCTAAACATATATCACATGTAATAGGTTTGATCCAAGGAAGAGGAAGTCATTCAAATTCCTTGGATGAAAAACCCTTCATCCATATGAAAGGATTATTTCTTAGCAATATAAGTAAGTAAATAAGTTTGTTTAGGTACAAATACACATAAGTACAAATATCGTACATGTTTGTAAATTATCTAGGATAACCCAAAAAACTCAGTGACTTAATTCCATTAGGGTCCTTGTAAAACAACTGTGTTATGTACAACATTAGTTACAGTGTAACACAGTATTACAGTGTTACATTGTGTTGTTACACGGTGTGAATGTTACACATAGTTATTATACAGTTTTAATAACAGTGGAAATAAGTCACTTTATCTGACTTTTTTGGGTTATCGCAGGCAGTCTACACATGTGACTAAGTAAGTAAGTAAGTAAGTAAGTAAGTTTATTCAGGTATACACAAATACAGTTACATAGAATTATCATATATAGCAGCATATGTGTAGAGAACCTAGGATAACCCAAAAAAGTCAGACAGAGTGACTTATTTCCATAGTTGACGCTATGTATGATAATGTATGTGTAGCTGTACCTGAGTAAACTTTCTTACTTATGTGTTACAAAGTTACATTAATGGCTCACCTGGAGTCTCGTGAGTTACGGCACAAAGTTACATTAATGGCTCACCTGGAGTCTCGTGAGTTACGACACAAAGTTACATTAATGAGTCACCTGGAGTCTCGTGAGTTACAACACAAAGTTACATTAATGACTCACCTGGAGTCTCGTGAGTTACAACACAAAGTTACATTAATGAGTCACCTGGAGTCTCGTGAGTTACTGCACAAAGTTACATTAATGAGTCACCTGGAGTCTCGTGAGTTACAATACAAAGTTACATTAATGAGTCACCTGGAGTCTCGTGAGTTACAACACAAAGTTACATTAATGACTCACCTGGAGTCTCGTGAGTTATGACTCACCGTGAGTTACAATGGAGTCTCGTGAGTTACTGCACAAAGTTACATTAATGAGTCACCTGAAGTCTCGTGAGTTACAATACAAAGTTACATTAATGAGTCACCTGGAGTCTCGTGAGTTACGGCACAAAGTTACATTAATGACTCACCTGGAGTCTCGTGAGTTACAACACAGTTACATTAATGAGTCACCTGGAGTCTCGTGAGTTACAACACAAAGTTACATTAATGAGTCACCTGGAGTCTCGTGAGTTACAACACAAAGTTACATTAATGACTCACCTGGAATCTCGTGAATTACAACACAAAGTTACATTAATGAGTCACCTGGAGTCTCGTGAGTTACAACACAAAGTTACATTAATGAGTCACCTGGAGTCTCGTGAGTTACAACACAAAGTTACATTAATGAGTCACCTGGAGTCTCGTGAGTTACAACACAAAGTTACATTAATGACTCACCTGGAGTCTCGTGAGTTACGGCACAAAGTTACATTAATGAGTCACCTGGAGTCTCGTGAGTTACGACACAAAGTTACATTAATGAGTCACCTGGAGTCTCGTGAGTTACAACACAAAGTTACATTAATGACTCACCTTGAGTCTCGTGAGTTACGACACAAAGTTACATTAATGACTCACCTGGAGTCTCGTGAGTTACGACACATTATTATTATTATAATCAAAAAGAAGCGCTAAGCCACAAGGACTATACAGCAGTTACGACACAAAGTTACATTAATGAGTCACCTGGAGTCTCCTGAGTTACGACACAACAATACTTCAGCGATACCTATTGACTATATTATTATTTTCAAGAAGCGCTACACCCGTAGGTGTACCAGCTGCTAAGGAATGGGAGACAATTAGGGTTGACTCAAGGAAAAGAAGGGTAGCTCCAATTTCTTTGATCAAGAGCACCATGGCTTCCTCATTGTAAGGTCTAATGACTAAAGTTAAGCAGAGTATATCTTCAATATTACCATCATTATTATTATTATAATAAAAAGAAGCGGTAAACCCACTAGGGTGATAGAGTGGTGCATGATGGGGGGGGGGGGGTGACGTTGGATCATAGTGAAGCAAGGCTGGAGAGGATAAAACAGGTAGTTAGAAAATATTACCATCAGAGAAGCGCTAAACTCGTAGGGGTTATACAGCACATATGGAATGAGAGGTAATTAGGTTTGATCCAAAAAAAGGGGAGTGCAGCTCCAATTTCTTGGATAAAGAGCTCTTTACTAGTATTAAGTCATAATAACTATTTAATGTTCATATTATTATTATAAAAAAAGAAGCGCTAAACCACAAGGGTTATACAGCATTAATGTTCATGTAAATAACTCAGTTCACTATATTCCTATTGTACCTCATTTTACTTTAACTGATTTCACAGTTGACCAACTTGGATGTTTTAATTTTTTAAGATTGTATAAATGGTTATAACTATGACCATAATTTTTAGAGGTGGGTGCTAGGCCAGCAGAAGGCTTCGGTCAGATGACCAAAAGCTCAAATGGCAGGTCGGCATCTTACTAAGACCTGCATCAGTAAACACTTGTCCTGTGTCCTGACGAACCTTACCTAACCTGTCCTTTTAATTTTTAAGGATATAATTATGACTGATTTCTACTGTATCTTACAGCTAGGCTTTAAATATAAGATATAAGCACATAAGAACATAAGAATGGAGGAACACTGCAGAAGGCCTACTGGCCCATACAAGGCCGGTCCTTTTCAAAACAACCTCTACCTTACAAAGATTTTTTTTCTGGTTTATCCTAGGTAATTTATACATATGTTACTAGGAATGATAACTGTATATATGAATACCTGTTCCTAAATAAACTTACTAACCTGCACTTACTGTGGATTAATATCATATTTCAGTCCATCATGGATCATTGCCAAATCACAACTGGGGTAAGGAATGTAGAGAAGGCCTAAAGACAATACAGCATGGGGTTGGGAAGAAAGGATTGGTAGTAGTTGGAGCAGAATTAATAGACTAGCCTCCCATCCTGTCATGAGCTTCATAAGTTACTCATTTATTTAGAATTTTTATTAACACATAGGCCATTTTCCACCAAGGCAGGGTGGCTCGAAAAAGAAAAACTTTCATCATCATTCACTCCATCACTTTCTTGCGAGGCATGCTTACACTACAGTTATAAAACTGCAACATTAACACCCCTCCTTCAGAGTGCCGGTACTGTACTTCCCATCTCCAGGAATCAAGTCCGGTCTGCCAGTTTCCCTGAATCCCTTCATAAATTTTACCTTGTTTACACTCCAACAGCACGTCAAGTCCTAAAAACCATTTGTCTCTATTTGCTCCTATCTAACACGTTCACACACGCTTGCTGGAAGTCCAAGCCCCTCACACACAAAACCTCCTTTACCCCCTCCCTCCAACCTTTCCTAGGCTGACCCCTACCCCGCCTTCCCTCCACTACAGATTTATACACTATCGAAGTCATTCTATGTCGTTCCACCCTCTCTACATGTCCAAAACATCTCAATAACCCCTTTCCCCTCAGCCCTTTGGATAATAGTTTTGGTAATCCCACACCTCCTAATCTCCAAACTTTGGATTCTCTGCACTAGTCACACCACACCTTGCCCTCAGACATGACATCTCCACTGCCCCCAGCCTTCTCCTTGCTGCACCATTCACAACCCATGCCTCACACCCATACAAGAGCGTTGGTATAACTATACTCTCATACATTCCCCTCTTTGCTTTCATGGATAAAGTTCTTTGTCTTCACAGACTCCTCAATGCATCACTCACCTTCTTACCCTCGTCAGTTCTATGATTCACCTAATCCTACATAGACCCACTGCTGACACATCCACTCCCAAATATCTGAACACATTCACCTCCTCCATACTCTCTCCTTCCGATCTGATACTCAGTCTTCAGTTACCTAATTTTTTTATTATCCTCATCACCAGTGACGGCTCGTAGCTAAAATTAGTGGAGGTGCTGCTTCAGAAAATTTTTAGCCATTGTTTTAACATTGTGTAAAATGAAACAAGCATATAAAAAGAAAATTTATACATAGGCTTGATACAATCATAAACATAACTTATTTCTTGGGGATGCAAGGAGGTCATGATTAAATCATTTAAATTTTCTGTAAAATAAAAGAACCAAAAAAACTATTAAATAAAATAGCTGGAAGCATGATAATCATCTAATTCTACACTTTATCACATTCAAGAATATGGTAAATGGTTTTTAAGCAAAACACACATCTCACAACAGGGTCGGCACTGCGTCAGCAACAGTGCTCTCTCTACCTAGCATGCAGCGTCTTATCTTGGACATGAGCATGTGCACAACAGCCAAACACTGAGTTGCTGGACCTGTGAAGCACACAGTTCCATACACAGTTCCATACGAGGATTTTTGGAATTTTTTCATGTGCTAGGGGATGGCTACTGACATTAAGCTTAAGGATTATATAATGTAAAAGTATAAAGAAAGAATTAAAGAAAAAGACTCATTATATTGAATGTTATCGATAATATCGAGTGAATATAGGGGGTGCTGCAGTTCTAGTGCCTATACACGAGCCACCACTGCTCATCACCTTACTCTTTCCTTTATTCACTTTTAATTTCCTTCCTTTACATACTCCACCAAACTCATCAACCAACCTCTACAACTTCTCTTCAGAATCTCCCAAAAGCATAATGTCATCAGCAAAGAGCAACTGTGACAGCTCCCACTTTGTTTGATTCTTCATCTTTTAACCCCACACCTCTTGCCAACACCCGAACATTCACTTCTGTTACAACTCTTTCTCATGTTAATAGAAATTCTAATGTCTCTCTCTAGACATAAGTATTATTATTATTATAACCAAAAAGAAGCTTCTAGACATGAGTAATCAGTGCACTGATTTTTTTTTTTTCAACAAGTTGGCCATCTCCCACCGAGGCAGGGTGACCCAAAAAAGAAAGAAAATCCCCAAAAAGAAAATACTTTCATTATCATTCAACACTTTCACCACACTCACACATTATCACTGCTTTTGCAGAGGTGCTCAGAATACAACAGTTTAGAAGCATATACGTATAAAGATACACAACATATCCCTCCAAACTGCCAATATCCCAAACCCCTCCTTTAAAGTGCAGGCATTGTACTTCCCATTTCCAGGACTCAAGTCCGACTATATGAACATAACCGGTTTCCCTGAATCCCTTCACTAAATATTACCCAGCTCTCACTCCAACAGATCGTCAGGTCCCAAGTATCATTCGCCTCCATTCACTCCTATCTAACACGCTCATGCACGCTTGCTGGAAGTCCAAGCCCCTAGCCCACATAACCTCCTTTACCCCCTCTTTCCAACCCTTTCGAGGACGACCCCTACCCCTCCTTCCTTCCCCTATAGATTTATATGCTTTCCATGTCATTCTACTTTGATCCATTCTCTCTAAATGACCAAACCACCTCAACAACCCCTCTTCTGCCCTCTGACTAATGCTTTTATTAACTCCACACCTTCTCCTAATTTCCACACTCTGAATTTTCTGCATAATATTTACACCACACATTGCCCTTAGACAGGACATCTCCACTGCCTCCAACCGTCTCCTCGCTGCTGCATTTACCACCCAAGCTTCACATCCATATAAGAGTGTTGGTACTACTATACTTTCATACATTCCCTTCTTTGCCTCCATAGATAACGTTTTTTGACTCCACATATACCTCAATGCACCACTCACCTTTTTTCCCTCATCAATTCTATGATTAACCTCATCCTTCATAAATCCATCTGCCGACACGTCAACTCCCAAGTACGTATCTGAAAACATTCACTTCTTCCATACTCCTCCTCCCCAATTTGATATCCAATTTTTCTTTATTTAAATCATTTGATATCCTCATCACCTTACTCTTTTCTATGTTCACTTTCAACTTTCTACCTTTACACACATTCTCAATTATTATTATTATAATCAAGGGGGAAGCGCTAAACCCGGAGGATTATACAGCGCCTGGGGGGGGGGGATGTGGAAGGCATTCAGGCTTAATTCGGGGAACTGGAGCACAGATCCAATTCCCTAAATCAAGAGCCCCTCACCAACATCAAGGAACCTTCCTTGAGGGGCACACATTCTCAAACTCATCCACTAACCTTTGCAATTTTTCTTTAGAATCTCCCATAAGCACAGTATCATCAGCAAAAAGTAACTGTGTCAATTCCCATTTTGAATTTGATTCCCCATAATTTAATCCCACCCCTCTCCTGAACACCCTAGCATTTACTTCTTTTACAACCCCATCTATAAATATATTAAACAACCATGGTGACATTACACATCCCTGTCTAAGACCTACTTTTACCGGGAAGTATTCTCCCTCTCTTCTACACACCCTAACCTGAGCCTCACTATCCTCATAAAAGCTCTTTACAGCATTTAGTAACTTAACACCTATTCCATATATACTTGCAACATCTGCCACATTGCTCCTCTATCCACTCTATCATATGCCTTTTCTAAATCCATAAATGCAATAAAAACTTCCCTACCTTTATCTAAATACTGTTCACATATATGCTTCAATGTAAACACTTGATCTACACATCCCCTACCCACTCTGAAGCCTCCCTGCTCATCCGCAATCCTACATTCTGTCTTACCTCTAATTCTTTCAATTATAACCCTACCGTATACTTTTCCTGGTATACTCAATAAACTTATTCCTCTATAATTTTTACAATCTCTTTTGTCCCCTTTCCCTTTATATAAAGGGACTATACATGCTCTCCGCCAATCATTAGGTACCTTCCCCTCTTTCATACATTTATTAAACAAAAGTACCAACCACTCCAACACTATATCCCCCCCTGCTATTAACATTTCTGTCATGATCCCATCAGTTCCAGCTGCTTTACCCCCTTTCATTCTACGTAATGCCTCACGTACCTCCACCACACTTACATTCTGGTCTTCTTCACTCCTAGAAGATGGTATATCAGTGCACTGATAGCTAACAAAAATCCTGTTTTACATAATTTTTCTTCACACATTATTGAGATCAATCAGTATTGGCAGTTAAGCCTTCGTGGTGTTGATGAATAAGAATATAACATGGGTGTGAATGATGGTGTCAGTTAGTTCATATTCTGTGATGTAACCCATGTTAAAGTCACTCTTACCTCCATGTTATTATTACATTAATGGGAGTGCTAAACTTGTAGGGGTCATACAGCACCTGGGGAAATAAGAGGCATTCTGGCTTGATCTAATGAAAGGGAGCACAGGTGCAGTTCCTTAGATCAAGAACCCTTCACTAGCATCAACGGGTTCTTCCCTATTAATATAATCATACATGATGCATTGTATAAATTGTAGCATTTATCTTCACATGCACAGTTGAATTAGTACTGAAATTTTTTACATTTGTGTATCTTCTGGAATTGGGTTAGAGATAAATATCAACTTAGATCTGGAGTTTTTACTGGAATCCTTTTTAAATAACTATTATCTTCTGCTGCCAGCTAAGTTTCCGTAAATGTTGTTTATGATTAGTAACTTATATTATTAGTGGCAATGTAGTCATACAATATTACATCATTATTTTCGATGAATTAATTAATTATATTATTTTTAACTTATTATTTTCCACATACAATAAATTTTAATTTTTTAATACACCAGCCATTTACCACCGATGTAGGTTGACCCGAAATTTATTAAAAATTTTAAATTTTATTATTTACTCCCAATTAACACAATTATAGTCCTTAAGCACTATATTGCAATAAAAATTACACAGATACTTTTAATAAATAATACAATCTACTCTTCAAGAGGTATGGGGAGTCACAAACCCAAAATCTGCTAAAATACAGCTTTTATTTTTTAAATAGTATTAAAAAATATTGCACTCAATTTACAACAATGATGCATGAACATTAATCTTGACATCTTACTTGAACATATTCAACATTATGGTAAATATATACACATGCCCTCTACTGCAAGTGCCTTCACATGTTTAGTAAATATTTAATGTTTTTTTCAAAGTAATTACATACAACACATTATTATTATTATTTTTATCATCATGATCATCATCATCATGGACAGTACATGGGTCATGCAGTGCTAGATGATGGCATTGATGGAAGGACTGTCAGAATGGAGAAAATCACAGTTGGTGTAGCAAATCAGTCTCCTTTAAGAAGCCACAGAGTGTCTACATTAAAGGTAGGACCTTCATAGGCAATTTGAGGGCTCAAAGGGTAAGCATGTCTGGATGCTGAAGATGTCTGAAATGAAGTTGGCATTATCTGACAAAGAAGACATTCCCAAGTTGCTGGAATGCCAGTACAACTTGACAATTCTTGCAGTGGCACTGAGTGCTCAATAATTACAGTAAAGCATTAGTAGTAAGTTATCTAGAAAAATTAATGACACCTAGTATGTTCAGTAATCCAAAAATTAATCAGTTGTACAGACTTGCTGACAACCCTTCAGACAACTGAATCTTTTGCATCTAATAATATATAATGAATTTTTCTTCAGAAAGTGGATTTATATTATAATAAAAAAGAAGCACTGAACCTACAAGGGTCATACAGCACAGCTCAGGAAGTGGAGATATTATTATTATAATAAAAAAGAAGCGCTAAGCCACAAGGGCTATACAGCGCTGCAGGGTAGGGAAGGAAGCGAGGGTATTGGGTGGCAGAAGGGAGAAGGGATGATCAGAATATTACAGAAAACAGCGGGGCAGGGGATAGTACGGGGGTAGAGGGAAGCAAAAGACTGAAGTAGAAAGGGCTGAAGGTATCAGAATTTGTGAAGGAAGTCAGTTGTTGTCAAAAAGTCAATGAGAGAGTCCAGATGGAAGGTGGGTCCATTAGCGAGAAGGGAAGGTAAAGAGAGAGCAGCAGAGCGTAGACGACGACGGAGGTAAATTCTGCGTGCTCATTGATGAAGTGAGCAGTCCAACGGAATGTGGCTGACTGATAATGGAGCTTGGCAATTCTCACAGAGAGGAGCATGGCGCCTCTCCATGAGATATCCATGAGTAAGACGAGTATGGCCAATGCGAAGACGGGAGAGAGTAGTCTCCCAACTTCGACACTAGTGATAAGAAGATGGCCAGTAACCTATACTCGGTTTAATAGATTGAAGTTTGTTGCCGAGCATAGTAGACCAACGTTGTTGCCAACGGGTGTGAAGGTGGGAAGATATTGCAGCAAAATAGTCCATAAATGGAATACCTCTATATGAAACTGGTAGGTCATGTACTGCTGACCGCGCAGCAGTGTCTGCCTGTTCATTGCCCTGTACGTCAAAATGACCAGGGACCCAACAAAAAACAATATCTTTATGCTTGGTAAAGATGCGGCGTAGCCAAAATTGGATACGGAGGACTAAGGGGTGAGGTGTATTAAATTTCTGTATAGCCTGTAAAGCACTAAGGGAGTCTCAGACAACCACAAATGATGACACAGGCATAGATGCAATACGGATAAGTTCTGCAAGGATGGCATACAATTCAGCAGTAAAAATACTAGCCGAAGATAGTAAATGCCCTCGTATGACGCTATCAGGAAACACTGCTGCGAATCCTACACCGTCAGAAGACTTAGAGCCATCTATGTACACAGCAATGGCATGAGAATGAGAGTGGAAGTGGTCAAGAAAAAGAGAGCAGGAAGCGACCGTAGACAGTTGTGCTTTCGAGCAAGGGAGAGAGAAAGAACAGACTCGAACAGCTGGAACTTCCGAGGGGGGTAGGGAAAAGTGAGATGCTACATGAACATAGAAAGGTGGTAATTGAAGAAAAGACAAGAGCGAATGAAGGTGAAGAGAGAATGGATGGAGTAAACAGGGGCAGCGAACAAATAATGTCTACTAATATCAGTGACCATTCTATAAATGGAAGGATTGCGGAGATCATGAGAGCATACATAGTAGCGAAGGCAATGGGCATCACGGCGATCGGATAAGGATGGAACGTTCACTTCTGCATAGAGGCTCTCAACAGGGGAAGAGCGAAAAGCACCAAGGCATAAACGTAATCCTTAGTGATGAATGGGGTTAAGGCTAGAGAGAGTAGCAGGAGATGCCACTGAATAGATCTGGTCACCATAATCAAGTTTCGATAAAATGAGGGTGGAATGTAGGCGAAGGAGGGTTCGACGATCAGCTCCCCATGAAAGATGAGAAAGGGTTTTAAGAAGGTTCAGCCGGCTGTGACAAGTTGCCTTCAGAGAGATAATGTGAGGTTTCCAGGATAACCTATGGTCAAAGAGGAGGCCCAGAAACTTGACTGTATCACGTTCAGGGATACGGGAGCCATAGAGGTACAAAGGATGATCGGAGATGACAGAGCGTCTAGTGAAAGTAATTTGGTGGGTTTTAGTGCTGGAAAATTTAAACCCATGTGTGGTGGCCCAATTGGAAACACGGTCGACCGCATGCTGGAGAGAAACTGTAATGAGGTGACAGTCAGCGCCTGCACAGGCAATAGCGAAGTCATCAACATAGAGTGATGACCAAATATTTGATGGAAGACTAGAGGCCAAATCATTAATAGCAAGGAGAAAAAGTGTTGTGCTCAGAACACATCCCTGGGGAACACCTTGCCTGTCAGTTAAAAAGTTCTTAAGGAAGGATGGCAGATTGCCTCGAAGGCCTAAGGAGTGGGCTTGTGCTAAAATATTATACCTCCAAGTTGTGTCATATGCCTTCTCAAGGTCAAAAAATATGGCAATAACTGAGTGGTTATTCGCAAAGGCATTACGAACATACGTATCCAAGCGTAGTAAGGGGTCTATGGTAGAATGTCCCTTACAAAAGCCATATTGACGAGTGGAGAGACTGTCTCTAAATAACACACTAAACGTCTATTTACCAGGCGTTCCATCACTTTGCAAACTGCACTGGTAAGAGCAATGGGATGATAGTGGGAGGCTTCATATCTCATAGTGCCTGGTTTGCGGAAAGGGAGAACAATGGCAGATTTCGACAGCTGTGGAAGAACTCCTTGTGACCATTATTATTATAATCAAAGGGGAAGCGCTAAACCCGGAGGATTATACAGCGCCTGGGGTGGGATGTGGAAGGCATTCAGGCTTAATTCGGGGAACTGGAGCACAGATCCAATTCCCTAAATCAAGAGCCCCTCACCAACATCAAGGAACCTTCCTTGAGGGGTCCTTGTGACCAAATAAGATTGTAAAGGCATAATAGGACTGCAAGGGCTGACTGATGTAAATGTTGTAGCATACAAATATGAATGTCGTTGGGCCCAGCTGCCGATGATCGGCAAGCTGATAGTGTTGCCTCCAGTTCTTGAAGTGTAAAAGGCACATTATACTGTTCTTCTCTGAGAGAAGAAAAGTCCAAGGGTGCTAACTCTCTGGCAGACTTTGAGGAAAGAAACGAGGGGCATAGATGGAGTCCCTGAGAAATACGGATCAGATGATTGCCAATTTCATTGGCAACATCTAGTGGGTTTGCTATATCAACACCGGCAACCTGCAGAACAGGAGCCAGGTCAGGAGAATATTTACCACTCAGTTTTCGTACTTTTCTCCAGAATGCACTCATAGAGGAAGCAGAGGTGATGGTGGAGACATAATCTCGCCAGCAAGTGCGTTTAGCGTCACGGATGACACGGCGAGCGATTGCACGCTTCTGCTTAAAATCAAGAAGTCTCTCCGAGGTTCTATTGTACCGGTACCTGCCCCATGCAGCGCGTTTCAATTCAAACGTACTGCACTAGCACAAGCAGGAGACCACCAAGACACGCATTTCTGAGAATGCCTGCCCGAAGTGTGGGGTATACAATTAGAAGCTGCGGTTAAAATGGAGGACGAGAAGAGATGTAAAAGCTCATCGATGGAGGACGAAGAAGGAACCTCTCTAAAAACAGTTAGGTGTGAGTAAAGGTTCCAATTTGCCTGATCAAATTGCCAGCATGTGATGCGAAGAGGTGGTGAATATGAAGGGGAAGTAAGAATGATTGGGAAATGATCACTGTCATGTAAGTCAGGGAGAACAGACCAAGTGAAGTCTAATTCGACAGAGGAAGAGCAGACTGAGAGATAGATGCAAGAGAGAGTGTGAGTCCGAGGATCAAAATGGGTGTGAGTACCTGTATTTAAAACATGGAGGGGGTGGGTGGCAAGAAAAGCCTCTAACTGAATGCCACGGGAATCACAGTGAGACCCCCACCCCCCCAGAGGAAGTGGTGGGCATTAAATCGGTGGCGGTAATGACGAAACAAGAAAGGCAATATCCGGAATGGATAATGCCCGAGAAGGAGAGAGATATAAAGAACAGAGCGTATACCATCTATGCAAGTGGATACGGGCTGCTGTGTAATGCAGCGAGGTACGAACAAATAGCTGATGGTACGGAATATCAGTGCGTAGAAGGAGGGCACTTTCATTAAAGGTCCCATCAGGAAAAGGATCTGAAGAATACAATAAATTATAGCCTGAGATGGGAGAGATAACAGCAGAGTGTAATTTTGGTTCCTGTAAGCAGGAAGTGGAGATAAGCAGGATTGTTAACTATATACAGTTACATTAATGTTATTTTGTAAACTATTGCATTATTGTGATGCTCATACATATGCTATATAGTATTAACAATGATCAGCAATTTGGACACTGTATGCTCCCAAGCAGTCTAGATTATTGATGCTTTACTGTTTATTATTAGTATCATCAAAAAAAGGCACTAAACATGCTCTACTGTAATTTGCACACTTGTACAAGGGAGAAGACAAGTTGAAGCAGACACCTTAGTAACTCGCATCAATTCCAACTTATTCTCTGGAACTTAACGTGTTTATACTGTATAAATTTAATGTTATAATAACATATAATTAACATTTCTATAACTCTAAGAGCAACTATAAACAATAACAACTACGTATATATACATATATCTTTCTTTTCTTTTATTTCAACACACTGGCCATATCCCACCGAGGCAGGGTGGCTCAAAAACAAAAACGAAAGTTTCTCCTTGTACATTTAGTAATATATACAGAAGGAGTTACTAGCCCCTTGCTCCTGGCATTTCACTTGCCTCTTACAGCATGCATGGCTTACGGAGGAAGAATTCTGTTCCACTTCCCCATGGAGATAAGTGGAAATAAACAAGAACAAGAACTAGTAAGAATAATAGAAGAAAACCCAGAAGGGTGTATATATACAGTGGACCCTCGGCTAACGAACGCATCGCATAACGTTAAATCCGCCCAACGAAGCGTTTGAGCGTAAAAATTTTGGCCTGGCTAACGATAAAAAAAACCCCGCCCAACGTGATTCATCCCGAATCTATCCGTCCAGCCCAAGCGCCTCAGCTGCCCTGCCGTCATTGTTTACAAGCCAGGGTGGCCGGTTTCATGCATACATTTGATACATTTTGTATTATTCCATTGTTTATAGTGCTTGTAACTGCTAAATAAGCCACCATGGGCCCAAAGAATGCTTCTAGTGCCAACCCTGTGGTAAAAAGGGTGAGAAATACTATTGAAATACTACCGTACCACGGTCAGCTGCTGCTGCACCACCGTCAGCTGTTGTTGCACCACCGTCAGCTGTACTACTCGAAGATGTGGAGAGACTGTTGTTAGTTTGGCTTAATGTGAAACAATTACCAAAAAACAATTAACCCCAGAGGGTTAGCCACCCAGGATAACCCAAGAAAGCCAGTGAGTCATCGAGGACTGTCTAACTTATTTCCATTGGGGTCCTTAATCTTGTCCCCCAGGATGCAACCCACACCAGTCAACTAACACCCAGGTGAACAGGAAAAAATGCCTGAAACTAGTGCTCATATTGATGAATTTAAGGCCATCAAAGGTTGGTTTGAGAGATTTAAGAATCGTAGTGGCATACACAGTGTGATAAGGCATGGCGAAGCTGAAAAATTCCAACCCCAACAAGTGTTCCATTGTGACGAAACAGGCCTGTTCTGGAAGACAATGCCAATCAGGACCTACATTACTCAGGAGGAAAAGGCACTCCCAGGACACAAGCCTATGAAAGACAGGCTAACTTTCTTGTTTTGTTGTAATGCTAGTGGGGATTGCAAAGTGAAGCCTTTACTCATGTATCACTCTGAAAATCCCAGAGTGTTCAAGAAAAACAGTGTCTCATCACTCATCAATACTCTTCAATAAAGCTAAGTGTTATTTTAACATTTATTTATATAGTTATTGTCCATGTCTCATTGCTTTCTTTGTAGGGAAATGTATATTTCATGAAAAAAAAAAAAAATTTTTTAATATTTTTGGCTGTCTGGAACGGATTAATTGGATTTCCGTTATTTCTTATGGGGAAAATTAATTCGGCTAACGATAATTTTGTCTAACGTTGAGCTCTCAGGAACAGATTAATATCGTCAGCCAAGGGTCCACAGTATATGCTTGTACATGCATGTGTAGCGTGACCTAAATGTAAGTAGAAGTAGAAAGATGTACCTGAAATCTTGCATGTTTATGAAACAGAAAAAAGACACCAGCAATCCTACCATCATGTAAAACAATTACAGGCTTTCGTTTTACACTCACTTTGCAGGACAGTAGTACCTCCCTGGGTGGTTGCTGTCTACCAACTTATCTATCTATCTGAAGTGCTACTTCTCCATTACTGATTAGGTTTATCTCTGAAAATGAAAGACTTTACAGTTGAGATTAATCAAATATGAAGGTCATTTCATGAATCTTTCCTTTCTTTCAACACACCGGCCGTATCCCACCGAGGCGGGGTGGCCCAAAAGGAAAAACGAAAGTTTCTCCTTTTACATTTAGTAATATATACAGGAGAAGGGGTTACTAGCCCCTTGCTCCCGGCATTTTAGTAGCCTCTTACAACACGCATGGCTTACGGAGGAAGAATTCTGTTCCACTTCCCCATGGAGGTAAGAGGAAATAAACAAGAACAAGAACTAGAAAGAAAATAGAAGAAAACCCAAAGGGGTGTGTATATATATGCTTGTACATGTATGTGTAGTGTGACCTAAGTGTAAGTAGAAGTAGCAAGACGTACCTGAAATCTTGCATGTGTATGAGACAGAAAAAAAAAAGACACCAGCAATCCTACCATCGTGTAAAACAATTACAGGCTTCAGTTTTACACTCACTTGGCAGGACGGTAGTACCTCCCTGGGTGGTTGCTGTCTACCAACTTATCTATCTATCTGAAGTGCTACTTCTCCATTACTGATTAGGTTTATCTCTGAAAATGAAAGACTTTACAGTTGAGATTAATCAAATATGAAAGTCATTTCATGAATCCTGGTAACTATTTTTTACTGAGAAAACTACTGCAAATTCAAAATAGTATACATTTAAGAGCTCATAAAAATGAGCACCAAAATGACTGAATCAGATCAGGCACATGCACAGATGTAGAGAGAGTAGATTAGCAAAAAAACACTCATTTTATCTGCATTGTTCTATCTTGAAGTGTTGGAATACCCACTTTATTCTCCTATGTCAGCCCCTGTGACTATGATCTAATTTCAAAGTTCAAGTAGTCATTGTGAGGAAAATCTTTTCATTCAGTGCAGAGTGGCGCAAAGTGGCAAATATTAGCCTCAGGAAAGCCGAAGATATTCACCACTTCACCATCGTCCCAATAATGGCAATGGATGATAGGTAACCTGGGAGACTGCTCTGAAAGTTGTTGAATGTAGTATGGAATTTTTTCAAGATTAAGGAAAATAGAATGATGCAAATAAAATATATTTTTTTTTTTTTTTTCAACAAGTCGGCCGTCTCCCACCGAGGCAGGGTATAAGGTATAAGGTATAAGGTATAAAATATATACCTTTTGCTTATTAATTCCACTGGGCACCTGAGCATATGCCCAATCTGATGATGACATTAGCTATTAATTTTAAAGAACATTTAAAATTTATTCATTAAAAAAGTAAACTGAATTCAGTACATTATATAGTTCACAAAAAAAATCTGTTAATCCAAGCCTATTAATTAAATGATGAATATTTGTTTTCTCCCTTACATTTGTAGTAATGTCACTGAAACTTCTATTATGTCCTGTACAGAGCAGGATCTTTTATTGGTCTCTTTGCTTATTATTTAACACACCAGGCATCTCCTACTGAGATAAAGTGACCTCCCCCAAAAAATAACATATACCATCACTCATTCAATCACTGCCTTGCCAGAATTGTGCTAACATCAAAGTTCAGATAACTCTCCAAACAGTAACATCCTCACCCCACTCCTTTTAATTGCAAGCACTGTACTTCCTACTTCTCAGATTCAAGTCCAGCTCGCTTCCTTGAATCCCTTCATAAATGCTAACTTGCTTACACATCAAGCCATAAAGTCCGCTTGTCTTCACTCTGATCTAACATGCTCATACAAGCCTGTCTGATGTTCAAGCCCCTAGCAATTAAAACCTCTCTTACCTCTCCCCTAAATTATTTTTATTTATTTATTTTTATTTTATTTATTATCACACCGGCCGATTCCCACCAAGGCAGGGTGGCCCGAAAAAGAAAAACTTTCACCATCATTCACTCCATCACTGTCTTGCCAGAAGGGTGCTTTACACTACAGTTTTTAAACTGCAACATTAACACCCCTCCTTCAGAGTGCAGGCACTGTACTTCCCATCTCCAGGACTCAAGTCCGGCCTGCCGGTTTCCCTGAATCCCTTCATAAATGTTACTTTGCTCACACTCCAACAGCACGTCAAGTATTAAAAACCATTTGTCTCCATTCACTCCTATCAAACACGCTCACACATGCCTGCTGGAAGTCCAAGCCCCTCGCACACAAAACCTCCTTTACCCCCTCCCTCCAACCCTTCCTAGGCCGACCCCTACCCCGCCTTCCTTCCACTACAGACTGATACACTCTTGAAGTCATTCTGTTTCGCTCCATTCTCTCTACATGTCCGAACCACCTCAACAACCCTTCCTCAGCCCTCTGGACAACAGTTTTGGTAATCCCGCACCTCCTCCTAACTTCCAAACTACGAATTCTCTGCATTATATTCACACCACACATTGCCCTCAGGCATGACATCTCCACTGCCTCCAGCCTTCTCCTCGCTGCAACATTCATCACCCACGCTTCACACCCATATAAGAGCGTTGGTAAAACTATACTCTCATACATTCCCCTCTTTGCCTCCAAGGACAAAGTTCTTTGTCTCCACAGACTCCTAAGTGCACCACTCACTCTTTTTCCCTCATCAATTCTATGATCACCTCATTCAATCACTGCCTTGCCAGAATTGTGCTAACATCAAAGTTCAGATAACTCTCCAAACAGCTAACATCCTCACCCCACTCCTTTTAATTGCAAGCACTGTACTTCCTGCTTCTCAGATTCAAGTCAGCTAAGCTTCCTTGAATCCCTTCATAAATGCTAACTTGCTTACACATCAAGCCATAAAGTCCGCTTGTCTTCACTCTGATCTAACATGCTCATACAAGCCTGTCTGATGTTCAAGCCCCTAGCAATTAAAACCTCTCTTACCTCTCCCCTAAATTATTCTACCAAAAAAGTTCAAGACAATTTGAACTGTGATTTTTGTGTCCTTTTGGCTACACAGCTACTGTATAAATGAAATAAATGAGTTTTTTGGAGGGCACCCAACTTGGTGGAAAATTTCCAGGTAAAAAAAAAAAGCTAAATCCACTGGGATCATTCAAAACTTTTATCTAAAGAACTGTTAAAAAATATATAAATCTCAATTCTGTGCCTCATGACAGAAAAAAAAAATATGACTAATAAAATATCCTGTTCATTTTATTTGTTTTACAATTTTGTATATACTAATGCAGTAGGATTATTCCAGAAAGACATAATTTTTTAGGCTGTTGATAGTTAAGTGCTTGTAGGAGAAGCAGTCAAACTGTGAAGTATAGTCAAGGCTTGCTGCTGAGACTCTGTAAGAGCATCATAACTCAGTAGCTCTTCTACTCTTGAGTGAGCTTTCAGGGCATGTACAGTCCTCTCCGGGGGAAGGGAATGGTAAGCCTTTATCAACAAGGGCATTGCCATGTCATGGTGTAGCTGTAAGAGCTCACACAATGATCCTGCATCTTCCAATGTAATGTGAGTTGATAGCTGACAGATGCCTTGGCAAATCTGAAAATAACAATAACACATTTAAAGCGTTTTGAATGATTCACTAGATGAAATTATCTGGGTAATGACTGTAAGAAAATCGTTCAAGAATAATTCTAGAAATGTCTGTGCAAAACATATTAACCCCTTGACTGTCACAACCCCAAATCCTGAGGTGTCTCCTGGTGTCGCAAAATTATTTTTTCTAACGAAATGATAGAGAATCTTTTCCCAATTGTAATGACACCAAAAGAAGGAAATTTGATGGAAAACTGACGGAATTATGCTCTCGCGAAGTTAGCAACCTTAGCGATATTTACGAATCGGCGATTTTGCCCACTTTGAACCATATTTTCAGTTAATTCCATTCTTCCAGTCAACCAAACTCATAGCTATTTCTTTAGAACTTCATTTTTTCTATCGACTGAGTACAAGAAACTGCCCATTTACTGATTACAACTACCCAATAACGTGGTCAAAATTTGCAATTTGGCCAATTTCATGAAAATTAAAAAATATGACAATTTCAAAATAGGGTCCAGAATAAACAATGCAGACATTCCTGGCTCTAAAATATCATTTTCTTTGTTCATTAGTCACATCTTCAGGCCCCTCTGATATTACTCTTGCTTTCTATTTTGAATTTTTATTCAAACAAAAAATAGAAGATTTACTGTTATGCAGACTACTGCAATATTGTAATAATTGTATAAATAATGTCAACCCATTCATGACTGCATATCAGAATGGCTACTTGGACATTTATTGGAAAATGACATCATCTGTTTACTTTTGAATATCGGCAAAAATCAAACATTTCCCCTATTTTGAGCTCCATTTCAAGGTTCTTTTCATAGTAAAACCAATCAAAATGACCTATATTTCTATAATATGTTTTCCATTCTATCAAATGAGACCAAGAAAATGAGAATACAACCATAAATACTATACAAAAGTATGCCACAAATTCGGCATTTTAATTAAAAAAAAAAGTCGGAGTTTTTTTTTCTCATTATCCACTGCGTGCTGCAGGATTTTTTTTTATATGGTGCACACTGACCACACAGACCCATTCTCTCACATGTGGGCCTACCAGCTTTCTCCTGCTTGATCTGAAGCCGCTAGAATTTATGAGTATATATGCGTCAAAAACGGTGGCTCGTAAGACGTATATATACGACCAAAACAGTCAAAGGGCTAATAATAATTCTAATTAGCTTAAAATAATTATAGATGTCTTGACACTATATGATTAGGTGGGGGTAGAGGTTGCACGCGTACGTGTGTATTTTTTTTTTTTTTAACACACCAGCCGTATCCCACTGAGGTAGGGTGACACAAACAGCAAATATCCCCTCCCCCCTTTAGAGTACAGGCACTGTACTTCTCACCTCCATGACTCAAGTATGGTTAACCAGTTTCCCCGAATCCCTTCACAAAAATGTTACCTTGTTCACACTCCAACATCTCAGTAGGTCCCAAAAACCATTTGCCTCCACTCACTCCTATCTAACACAATCACACATATCGACTGCATGTCCAAGCCCCTTGCACACAAAACCTCCTTTACCCCCTCCTGCCATCCTTTCCTAGGATAACCTCTACCTCACATTCCATCCATTAAAGATTTATACGCATTCCAAGTCATCCTATTTTGCTCCATCTTCT
>NC_091302.1:54781084-55033584 GCF_038502225.1 Cherax quadricarinatus | reverse complement strand
ATGCTTCTAAACTGTTGTATTCTGAGCACCTCTGCAAAAGCAGTGATAATGTGTGAGTGTGGTGAAAGTGTTGAATGATGATGAAAGTATTTTCTTTTTGGGGATTTTCTTTCTTTTTTGGGTCACCCTGCCTCGGTGGGAGACGACCAACTTGTTGAAAAAAAAAAATATATATATATATATATATATATATAACCCCTTTTCCTGTAAAGATTACTAAAAAGAATAAGAAGAAAATTGTCAAAGTGGGAAGTCCGAATGTGCGTGGATGTTGCGCAGATGATAAGAAAGAGATGATTGTGGATGTTATGAATGAGAAGAAGCTGGATGTCCTGGCTTTAAGTGAAACAAAGCTGAAGGGGGTGGGAGAGTTTCAGTGGAGAGGAATAAATGGGATTAGGTCAGGGGTTTCAAATAGAGTTAGAGCTAAAGAAGGAGTAGCAATAATGTTGAAGGATAAGCTATGGCAGGAAAAGAGGGACTATAAATGTAATAATTCAAGGATTATGTGGAGTAAAATAAAGATTGGATGTGAAAAGTGGGTTATAATAAGCATGTATGCACCTGGAGAAGAGAGAAGTGTAGAGGAGAGAGAGAGATTTTGGGAAATGTTGAGTGAATGCATGGGGAGTTTTGAATCAAGTGTGAGAGTAATGGTGGTTGGGGATTTCAATGCTAAAGTGGGTAAAAATGTTATGGAGGGAATAGTAGGTAAATTTGGGGTGCCAGGGGTAAATGTAAATGGGGAGCCTTTAATTGAGCTATGTGTAGAAAGAGATTTGGTAATAAGTAATACATATTTTATGAAAAAGAGGATAAATAAATATACAAGGTATGATGTAGCACATAATGAAAGTAGTTTATTAGATTATGTATTGGTGGATAAAAGGTTGATGGGTAGGCTCCAGGATGTACATGTTTATAGAGGGGCAACTGATATATCGGATCATTATTTAGTTGTAGCTACAGTTAGAGTAAGAGGTAGATGGGAAAAGAGGAAGGTGGCACCAACAAGTAAGCGGGTGGTGAAAGTGTATAAACTAAGGGAGGAGGAAGTTCGGGTGAGATATAAGCAACTATTGGCAGAAAGGTGGGCTAGTGCAAAGATGAGTAGTGGGGGGGTTGAAGAGGGTTGGAATAGTTTTAAAAATGCAGTATTAGAATGTGGGGCAGAAGTTTGTGGTTATAGGAGGGTGGGGGCAGGAGGAAAGAGGAGTGATTGGTGGAATGATGAAGTAAAGGGTGTGATAAAAGAGAAAAAGGTAGCTTATGAGAGGTTTTTACAAAGCAGAAGCGTTAAGAAGAGCAGAGTATATGGAGAGTAAAAGAAAGGTAAAGAGAGTGGTGAGAGAGTGCAAAAGGAGAGCAGATGATAGAGTGGGAGAGGCACTGTCAAGAAATTTTAATGAAAATAAGAAAAAATTTTGGAGTGAGTTAAACAAGTTAAGAAAGCCTAGGGAAAGTATGGATTTGTCAGTTAAAAACAGAGTAGGGGAGTTAGTAGATGGGGAGATGGAGGTATTAGGTAGATGGCGAGAACATTTTGAGGAACTTTTAAATGTTAAGGAAGAAACAGAGGCAGTAATTTCATGCACTGGTCAGGGAGGTATACCATCTTTAAGGAGTGACAAAGAGCAGAATGTAAGTGTGGGGGAGGTACGTGAGGCATTACGTAGAATGAAAGGAGGTAAAGCAGCTGGAACTGATGGGATCATGACAGAAATGTTAAAAGCAGGGGGGGATATAGTGTTGGAGTGGTTGGTACTTTTGTTTAATAAATGTATGAAAGAGGGGAAGGTACCTAGGGATTGGCAGAGAGCATGTATAGTCCCTTTATATAAAGGGAAAGGGGACAAAAGAGACTGTAAAAATTATAGAGGAATAAGTTTACTGAGTATACCAATAAAAGTGTATGGTAGGGTTATAATTGAAAGAATTAGAGGTAAGACAGAATGTAGGATTGTGGATGAGCAAGGAGGTTTCAGAGTGGGTAGGGGATGTGTAGATCAAGTGTTTACATTGAAGCATATATGTCAACAGTATTTAGATAAGGGTAGGGAAGTTTTTATTGCATTTATGGATTTAGAAAAGGTATATGATAGAGTGGATAGGGGAGCAATGTGGCAGATGTTGCAAGTATATGGAATAGGTGGTATGTTATTAAATACTGTAAAGAGTTTTTATGAGGATAGTGAGGCTCAGGTTAGGGTGTGTAGAAGAGAGGGAGACTACTTCCCAGTAAAAGTAGGTCTTAGACAGGGATGTGTAATGTCACCATGGTTGTTTAATATATTAATAGATGGGGTTGTAAAAGAAGTAAATGCTAGGGTGTTCAGGAGAGGGGTGGGATTAAATTATGGGGAATCAAATTCAAAGTGGGAAGTGACACAGTTACTTTTTGCTGATGATACTGTGCTTATGGGAGATTCTAAAGAAAAATTGCAAAGGTTAGTGGATGAGTTTGGGAATGTGTGTAAAGGTAGAAAGTGGAAAGTGAACATAGAAAAGAGTAAGGTGATGAGGGTATCAAATGATTTAGATAAAGAAAAATTGGATATCAAATTGGGGAGGAGGAGTATGGAAGAAGTGAATGTTTTCAGATCCTTGGGAGTTGACGTGTCGGCGGATGGATTTATGAAGGATGAGGTTAATCATAGAATTGATGAGGGAAAAAAGGTGAGTGGTGCGTTGAGGTATATGTGGAGTCAAAAAACGTTATCTATGGAGGCAAAGAAGGGAATGTATGAAAGTATAGTAGTACCAACACTCTTATATGGATGTGAAGCTTGGGTGGTAAATGCAGCAGCGAGGAGATGGTTGGAGGCAGTGGAGATGTCCTGTCTAAGGGCAATGTGCGGTGTAAATATTATGCAGAAAATTCGGAGTGTGGAAATTAGGAAAAGGTGTGGAGTTAATAAAAGTATTAGTCAGAGGGCAGAAGAGGGGTTGTTGAGGTGGTTTGGTCATTTAGAGAGAATGGATCAAAGTAGAATGACATGGAAAGCATATAAATCT
Source organism: Cherax quadricarinatus (assembly GCF_038502225.1). NCBI lineage: Eukaryota > Metazoa > Arthropoda > Malacostraca > Decapoda > Parastacidae > Cherax > Cherax quadricarinatus. Next base: position 55,030,569 of record NC_091302.1, on the reverse strand, counting down.
ATAGGGGAAGGAAGGTGGGGTAGGGGTCGTCCTCGAAAGGGTTGGAGAGAGGGGGTAAAGGAGGTTTTGTGGGCGAGGGGCTTGGACTTCCAGCAAGCGTGCGTGAGCGTGTTAGATAGGAGTGAATGGAGACGAATGGTACTTGGGACCTGACGATCTGTTGGAGTGAGAGCAGGGTAATATTTAGTGAAGGGATTCAGGGAAACCGGTTATTTTCATATAGTCAGACTTGAGTCCTGGAAATGGGAAGTACAATGCCTGCACTTTAAAGGAGGGGTTTGGGATATTGGCAGTTTGGAGGGATATGTTGTGTATCTTTATACGTATATGCTTCTAAACTGTTGTATTCTGAGCACCTCTGCAAAAACAGTGATAATGTGTAAGTGTGGTGAAAGTGTTGAATGATGATGAAAGTATTTTCTTTTTGGGGATTTTCTTTCTTTTTTGGGTCACCCTGCCTCGGTGGGAGATGGCCGAGTTGTTGAAAAAAAAAAAAAACATGTATGTGTAGTGTGACCTAAGTGTAAGTAGAAGTAGCAAGACGTACCCAAAATCTTGCATGTTCATGAGACAGAAAAAAGGACACCAGCAATCCTACCATCATGTACAACAATTACAGGATTCCATTTCACACTAGCATGGCAGGACAGTAGTACCTCCCTGGATGATTGCTGTCCACCAACCTACTACCTCCAATACACTATATATATGTCTTCTTCTTTCAACGCACTGGTCGTATCCCACAGGAGAAGGGGTTACTAGCCCTTTGCTCCCAACATGTTAGTCACCTCTTACGACACACCTGGTTTATGGTGCACTTCCCCCATGAAGAAAAGAGGAAATAAACAAGAACTAGTAATAAAATAGAAGAAAACCCAGACGGGTGTGTATATAAAGTATTATTTTTTTTATCATGTTGGCCATCTCCCACCGAGGCAGGGTGATCCAAAAAGAAAGAAAATCCCCAAAAAACAAAATACTTTCATCATTCAACACTTTCACCTCACTCATACATAATCACTGTTTTTGCAGATGTGCCCAGAATACAACAGTTTAGAAGTATATATGTATAAAGACACTCAACATATCCCTCCAAACTGCCATTATCCCAAAACCCTTCCTTTAAAGTGCAGGCAATGTACTTCCCATTTCCAGTACTGAAGTCCGGCTATATAAAAATAACCGGTTTCCCGAATCCCTCCGCTAAATATTACCCTGCTCACACTCCAACAGCTCGTCAGGTCCCAAATACCATTCGTCTCCATTCACTCCTAATGTCAGCATAGTTGCTGATCCCCTACATGTGTTTTATAGCTTATCTGTGTATCATAGTACCATCCATATGTTTTTCATACGCAACCCCTTTGCTGGGGCCTAGTGACTGTTTGTATGACGTCACGGTTTGCAGCATGAGTGCGTGGGATGCGCTACCTCGCTCTCAGTCCACGCATAGGTCTACCAGGCAACACACGGCAGGTTGGGCTCCCCTTTCTCACATTCTACAATATATTGTTACCATCCAACAAGTGTGTATATCTTCAACCCTCGTTATCTCCTTTCGAACCCCACGACACTAACACGCTCAAGCCCCCTCCCTCCAATGTTTACGAGGATGACCCCCTACCCCGCCTTCCTTCCCCTACAGATTTATACGCTCTCCATGTCATTCTACTTTGATCCATTCTCTCTAAATGACCAAACCACCTCAACAACCCCTCACCAGCCCTCTGACTAATACTTTTAACTCCACACCTTCTCCTAATTTCCACATTCCGAATTTTCTGCATAATATTTACACCACACATTGCCCTTAGACAGGATATCTCCAACCGCCTCCTCACTGCAGCATTTACAACCCAAACTTCACACCCATATATTGAGTCTTGGTACCACTATACTTTCATACATTCCCTTCTTTGCCTCCATAGAAAATGTTTTTTGTCTCCACATATACCTCAATGCATCACTCAACTTTTTTCCTTCATCAGTTCTATGGTTAACCTCATCCTTCATACATCCATCCGCTGACACATCAACTCCCAAATATCTGAAAACATTTACTTCTTCCATACTCCTCTCCAATTTGATATCCAATTTTTCTTTATCTAAATCATGTGATACCCTCATCACCTAACTCTTTTCTATGCTCACTTTCAACTTTCTACCTTTACACACACTCCCAAACTCGTCCATTCCTTTGCAACTTTTCTTTAGAATCTCCCATAAGTTCTTACTCTTTGCTTATTTCCTCTTATCTTCATGGGTAAGTGGAACAGAATTCTTCCTCTGTAAGCCATGCATGTTGTAAGAGGCGACTAAAATGCTGGGAGCAAGGGGCTAGTAACCCCTTTTCCTATATAGATTACTAAATTTAAAAAGAGAAACTTTTGTTTTTCTTTTTGGGCCACCCAACCTCGGTGAGATACAGCCGGTTTGTTGAAAAAAAAAATATATATATACACCTACCATCCGACTTACGACCTGCTCGACTTACGACCACTCAACTTACGACCGTGTTTTTATTGCCAAATTTCTGGGAAATAAACAACTATTTGTGTTGTACACAGTGTTTATCCTAAACCTTACAGTATAAAATACAGTACTAACAGCAAAAAAAGTAAAGTAAAACATGAAATACCAAAATAAAACAATAAAATAAAGTCATTACAAAAATGTGACGTTGATATTCAGTAGTAAAGTTCGACTTATGTCCATTTCGACTTACGACCAGTTTCTCAGAACCGAACTCGGTCGTAAGTCGGATGGTAGGTGTATATATATGCTTGTACATGGATGTGTATTATGACCTAACTGTAAGTACAAGTAGCAAGATGTACCTGAAATCTTGCATGTTTACTATATAGATGTACAGTACAGCCTCTTCTCACTGAGCGATGTAGTACTTGTTTACCGATGACTCGGACTTACAACAGGCTCTCTGACCAGTATGCATTCCTAAATAATATATGTTAGAGCTGGCTTCCTATATTCTTTTTATTAGAATATACAGTACACTACTGTATAAACATTTAAAAAACTACTATGACTGTTATAAGTGGTGCAAAGGTTACATTAAAACATTATCAAAGATGGCTGACAAAAACCCACTACCATTATAGAATGCTCCTCACTTAGCGACAAATTCATTTACCAACGTGGTCTTAGAAACAGAGCTCTGTCATTAAGTGAGGAGAGGCTGTATATATATGAATCCATTACATTATTTTAAAACTTCACAGTTATTAATTATGCATTATACCTTCCAAGGCATACTGGCAATGGGTAATTGGCCACTGCTGAGGATATTTCCAAGGGCATGACAAGCATTCCATCGTGTCTTCATATTACTTCCAGTGCTGGAGCAGAGTACAAGTGTGTCTATTGCTTTTGATACTAGTGGGGCTAAAGTTGAATCAGCTACTTGTTGTGCATGCAAGAAGCTTGTCACGTTTCCCACACACCGCACTCCATGTGGTTTAATCTTGTCCTTGTCCTTGCATGCACGTATTCCCACCTCCAAAAGTCGAGCAGTAAGTGTTGGTGGCAGAATTTCACTGTTTGAACTGTACTGATGACTCCAATTATCACTGAAAGATAAAAGTGATTATGTCTGCTTTTCTAAGGGAAACACAGGATTAAATAAAATTTAAACAGCTGTTTAAATTACAATGAAAACTGCAGCTATTGGACTTTAGTTTGCTACCTTTATGTTTTCATAACCCCAAAAGCACTGAGTGAAAAGTGGGTTAGAATCATTCTCATAAGTTGGGGAATGTCACACAAACTAATAAAATGCCAGGGGCAAGCAGTTAGTTAACAAATTACCTGTAGTTAACAAATATACTGTATACAGATGAAATTTAATGTTTCTTGCTTTTGGACATGATCTTGGTAGGAAATGAGCAAGAAATTACAAAAAAGTTCTTAGAAAGGTTTTCAAATACTAAAAACTACAAGATGGCTTGCTTGTACAAGACATGGGAAATAATAATACCTTCCAGCTAAAAAAAAAAAAACTGAGCTTAAGTCATTTGGTCACACATATATATGTGGTCAATGGATAAACAGAAGGGTGGACAGGGGTAGGGGTGGGGTTGGGGGTTGGTGAGGTCATGAACCGCAGCCCACAAAAGAGCAATCCAGCACTCTACCGTCTTGACAACTCAGGCCTGTAACAGAAAGGATTCATCAGAGGCATGCAATATTTACTGTATTACATTCCATCACAGGCACCAACTATATCCCAACTGAACTCCTCCCCTCAGCCCAGGAGCCCTAACAGTAGATCTGTTTTTACCCCCTCAATACCACATCATCTGTGAACTCAAATTAAGTTGTAATAAACAACTGTCAATGGATAAAGAACAGACCTACTGTTAGTGTGACTTTGTGATGTCCAAGTCTGACTAAAACACTGTTGTAAGCCCCTCTCTCCTATGTGTGGGTTATTTGTGCCTTTTTGTTCTTCTACTGTTAACCCTTTCAGGGTCCAGAAGCCAAATTTCAGAGTGTGCACCACGGTCCAAGAATTTAAAAAAAAATTTTTGTTATTTTTCTTATGAAATGGTAGAGACTTTTTCTGAAGGTAATAAAACAAAAAGTACGAAATTTGATGGAAAACTGACGAAATTATGCTCACGCGAATTTTGATGTGTCATCGATATTTACGCATCGGCGATTTTGCCAATATTGACTCCCATTTTAGGCCAATTGCATTATTCCAGTCAACCAAATTCTTAGCTATTTCACTAGTATTACTTTTATTCTATCGACTGAGCACAAGAAATTGCCAAGTTAAATGTTTCAACTACAAAAGAAAGTGATCGGAAATTGGTAATTTGGCCAATTTAACACAAAGTTCAGAATATTCCAATTTCAAAATAGGGTCCAGAATAAACAGTGCAGGCATTCCTGGCACTAAACTAACATTTCCTCTGTTCATCAGTTATGTTTTCAGGCTTTACAAATGAATTCCATTTTGATTTTTTATTCACATAATGAATGTTTATTCAAGCCAAAAAACAGAAGATTTACTGTTATGCAATACTGTAATAATTGTATAAATAATATCACCACATTTGTGAACGTATATTAGACCCACCAGCTGGCGTGTATTAGATGTGTGAGGTCATTTGTTTACTCTTGAACATAAGCAAAAATTTAACATTTCCGCTACTTTGAGTTCAGCTTCAAGCCATTTCCAATACTAAAACCAATCAAAATCATTTCTATTTATGTAATATATCTTCCATTCTATCAAATGAGACCAAGAAATCACAAATACAACCATAAAAAACACAAAAAAACACTGCAAAGTCACTGTTTTAATAAAAAATACGGTCTCAGGTTTTTTCTCTCATTATGCACTATGTGCTGCAGGATTTGTTTTATGTGGTGCACACATACCACATAGATGTATTCTCTCATATTAGGCCAAAATTTTTCGCTCACAGCTTATCAGACTGAGCTGAGCTCACAGCACAGATCTACGGTTTGGACCCTCAACTCAAAGCCATAGAACTATCACATGGACCCTGAAAGGGTTGAAAGCTCCTGGGTCAAGGGAAAGAGTTCAGTTGGGTTAAAGTTAGTGCCTCTGATGGAATGTAATACAGTATTACCTCTGAATCCTTCCTGTTAGAAGCCTGGGTAGAACATCAGACTGTCAATTTATGGGCCATGGTTTGTGCCCCCTGTCCACCCTTCTGTTTATCCATTGACAGTTGTTTATTACAACTTATTTTGAATTCATGTATGGTCATGATAAAGTAAAGCTTCTGAAAGTGCAGTATCTCTGACTGATATTATACATCACTTTAAAATATTACATGCAAGGTTGCTTTACATGTTTGGCAATATTTCAATTATTTTTACAGCAGGTATGTACGATATTGGCAGTTTGGAGGGATATGTTGTGTATCTTTATATGTGTATGCTTCTAAACTGTTGTGTTCTGAGCACCTCTGCAAAAACAGTGATAATGTGTGAGTGTGGTGAAAGTGTTGAATGATGATGAAAGTATTTTCTTTTTGGGGATTTTCTTTCTTTTTTGGGTCACCCTGCCTCGGTGGGAGATGGCCGACTTGTTGAAAAAAAAAAAAAAATGTACACAGAGGAGAACACATGCTTCCAAATGTCAATTCACTGATTTAAAAAAATATAAAAAATAAAATATAAAAAATTATTATTATTATTATATTCATAGGTCATACAACACCAGGAAAATGGTGGTAATCAGGAGTTATCTGAAGGAGGGTAGGGTAGTTCCAATTCCTTGGAAGACCACTGCAAACAACCTTCAAAATAATACTTACACATAGAATTCAAACACAGAAGATATATTTGCCAGTGCCCATGAAGCAAGGAGACGATCTCTATTCACATTGTTCTCTCTCTGAGCCAGTAGATCACAAGTTGTCACAACTGTTGCCTGTAGGAGAGAGACAGCTCCAGGATTCCCAACTACACCAGAAAAACCAACAATAATGGCCATGATGCGTATGCCAGCCAAACGAAGGTCAGGATGAGAATAGGTAACCAGCCACCTGACTGTTGTAATAATGCAGGTGATCCATTCCTCCCCAAGACTTTCAAAGATCTGGTGAAAAGAAAAGAAAAGTTTAGATCCAAGCGACCTAGGCTATACAACAAAGATATGGGGATGAAGCATTAAGCAATTACAGTCATTAAACTACATGAATAAAATGGAAGTACAGAGACGAACACTAGACAGTGAAGCACTTAGTTAATATAGGCACTAAGACTGATTTTAAGAAAAGATGTTGACGAACAGTGTATTTGGAATAAGTGCTGTAAAGTATTCATTTCTAAAATACAGTAAAGTCTTGTACAGCAGAGTACTGTAGACACAATACATCTCTGAAACCTGCCATACTATGGTAATCATGTTATGGAAGAAACCATACTGTAAGAGAAGCTATCAGTCATTGTCATGCCAAAAACAAACAAATTATTCTTGACTGATGAAGACTGCAGACATTACAACAGATATGGTGTAAACTAAATCATATTAATCCACTAACAGTTCCTATCCCATAACTCACAGAAGGACTCAAGTGTGTGAGAACGGTAGCAACAGCCACCATCTGTTTTAAGTGTTCCTCATGCTCCAGGGCTCCAACACTCTCTTGGGTTCTCCAGTTTGCTGCATTGTGCTGTAGAGGCTCTCCTGGAAAATATGAAATTAAGCATTAATTTGTGAATGCATACTGTTTTTAACTTTGAAATGCCTTATGACAGAAACTAAAGTGCCATGAGTGTGGGGCTAAATTATAACCTGTAATTAATAAATAAAAAGATGAAGTAAATTTGAGTTTTCATCACTGGATCATACATAAGGGTCCAAAGCATTTCTATACCCACCCCTTAAATATAAGGGAAATTATCAGCAGACCCATGTCTATGCACCCCACAACAGACTATGTACTGCAAGTTCCAATCCCCTTGCTGACCAGACCATCAATCAAGAGGTCTAAAGTGAGACCATGCTGCAAAGAAGATAATGCCTGGAACCATTAACAAGTACACAATCCAGAATACTACTGATTTTTTTCTCACCTGCTGAAGACATATTCTCTACACTGATGCCAGACTGCTCTCCTGTGGACTGCTTAAACAATATTTGCAGGGGACCCTTGGCAAGAGAGGAACACTTTTAATAAAACAAGATTTTGAGGGAAAAAAAGCTTTAAATCAATGATAATATCTGTGGGGAAAAAAATTGGCAATTACACTACTCAATTTTTTTTTCCTACGTGAACTATACTTAACATACTAAACATTATAGCTACTATAATAACAAATACTTAAAACTAATTATTTAACAGTAAGAAAAATAGCAATAGTATAGTAACCTGCAGTGCCCAAAACCACAGTTGCTGGACCTGAGAGACTGAGGTACAGGCCTCATTTCCTTTATCCAGATCAGCTTTGACTGCTCCAAGTAGTGATCCCAGTAGAGTGTATGCATGTTCCACCACCACACCTGCAGAATGAGGATTTGGTCATACACACATGCTTCTCACAGCTTCGCAGGATGCCAAGCTCAAACAAAATTAGACCTTCAGTATGAGTAATTGGTTCTGCATGATAAAGATAATACTGTGACACTTCTCCAACCAACCTACAATTGAGTAAAAATCATATGCAATACTGGAAAACTTTAAAATAGCATTCACATATATGGATGGAGAAATGCTAAAACATTCATCCACAACATACATTAGGAATATTTTTGAATATGCAGCTGTAAAGCGGTTTACATATCTAAAACACATTCGCACAAAATTGACGGCCTGGAGACATGCTGTTGCAGCTTTTGACCTGTAGTGTAGGCACACTTCTTGCAAGAAAGTGATGGAATGAATGATGATGAAAGTTTCTTTTTTTTCGGGTCACCCTGCGTCGGTGAGGAAATGGCCAATGTGTTAATAAAAAAAATTAGCAGTCTTCACAGATTCTGAAATCATGAGAACTTCTAGGAACCTAGCCTCACAAACTTGGCAGTTTTGACAGCACAGTATAAGAAAAATGAATGACAGAAATATTGAATTTCAGTGTTAGTAAGTTCAGGATGGTGTGAAAGGTTTAAGAGGCATAACAACTTCAATAGTATTACACTGAGTGATGAGGCAGCAAGTGTTAATATTAAGGCAGCTGCCTCCTATCAGGATGTGTTGAATAAGATTACAGAAGATGGCAGTTACACACACCTCACTTAAGTCTTCACTGCTGAAAAAACTGAGCTGTACTTGAAATGGATGACATCAAGAGCCTTATATCAAGAGATGAGAGTGCTTCAGTGTATAAAGCAGCCAATGAAGAGCTCAAGTATTCTAATTTCTAATTCTACTTATCCCTCCTAATTTTTCTCTATTATCTTATTTTTAGCAAATACATGAAAACAACTTCAATGCTATGATCACCCCAGTATTAAGCAAAACTGAGCTTTTTTTTTAATAATTAATGAGACTACATTACTGAGTATAAAACATGAAAGGCTGATGATACATTTATAAAAAGTTCACAAGTCTTTGAGTTTATGTAATGATGATGACATGATATAAAGATGCACAAAAGATCAATGAAACTGTATGAATATCAACAGGTTGAACTGTAATAAGACACTTTAATTTAGTATAGCAACATGTTTTTGCCTGAGTTACATGCTTTCTCAAGCCAATCACTAACTTGAAAAATAAAAACTTGTAAATCAAGCAAAATAGTGTTTTATATATATATATAAAATTTACATACTATGAAAAGTGTCTTATTTTATTCTAAGATGCTCAAAAGTACACACCAAAGTATAATATAAACTGAACCTAGTGTTTCAAACCAAAAATGTTTAGAAAGATAAAGCACTGTTCATAAAGTGAAGAAGCATGCAATGTGATTATCCGGGAAGTAAATGTTAAAAAAGGCTGAAAATAATACCCCAGAAGGATTTATACCAGGATCAGGAGACATTAATGCTGGGTCAAAACCTTCTCCAACCTCAAACTTCTTGTGAGAGTCTGACATTATCTGTGAAACTCTTGGATGAGGCAGCTCCCTCACAGCTTCACTACACACACTGATCACATGTTGAATGAGAGGCAGGTTATGCTGAATAATGCTCAGATGCTCGCTCACTAGGGCACTTAATACCTTCAGTGACTGCAGCTGAACCTGTGGGGTAACATACACTCAAAAAACAGAAAGGGGGAGCTCTGTGGCCATACATTAAAATCCTTTTCTGTCTACCTGAATTTTTTTAAACTAAACTGGCAGCTTTCTGCCAAGGTAGACCTAAAACATTCACCTTGGCTCACTTAATATCTGTTTTTCCAAAAATGCGCATGCATCACCATTCATAAGATCCTTAAAACTTCACTTACTCCGATCAGTTAAGTAATCTATTCGTTATTTAACTTTAAGAACTCTGTAAATATATTATAACCAAAACAAAAAATTCTGCTTAACACTCATCTCTACATTGTTTTTTATCTTGCTGGTCACTTCCTGGGTGACCCAAAGAAAACTGATTCCCCATCATTCCTTTAATCTTTGTCTTACAAGAAGTGTGCTGTCATCACAATTCAGACTGCCCTTTGACTGCAACATCCCCACCCCTCCTTCATTTTGCACTGCTCTTTTCACATCCAGGATTCAATTCTAGGAAACCAGTTTCCCTGAATCTATTCATTAATGTTACCTTGCTCACATTCCAACAGCATGTCCAATAAAAAACAAGTGTCTCCATTAACTTTTATCTAAAATGCTCGTACAAACCCACTGAATGCTGAAAGCCTCTTTTACCTTCTCTTTCCAACCATTCCTAGGATGACCCCTACCCTTCCTACATTGCCCCCCCCAAATTATAAAACCTCTTTGTCAGCTTACCCCTCCCATCCTCTCTGCATGCCCTAACCACTTCAACAACTTCTCCTCATCCCTGTGAATTACTAATTTACCTCCATCGGAATTCTACCCCTATTCTATTAAATTCATCCCACTTGGGTGCAAGACTCACATAATTATTTCTATCATGAAGCTTAAAATAATTATTTATATCTACTTCCTGATAAAAGTAGGTCTTAGACAGGGATGTGTAATGTCACCATGGTTGTTTAATATATTTATAGATGGGGTTGTAGAAGAAGTAAATGCTAGGGTGTTCGGGAGAGGGGTGGGATTAAATTATGGGGAATCAAATACAAAATGGGATAACAAAAAAGGCACAATACCGTGACTGGAACGATACACAAATAACCCGCACATAAAAGAGAGAAGCTTACGACGACTTTTCGGTCCGACTTGGACCATTTTGTAAATGGTCCAAGTCGGACCATTTACCCAAGTGGGATGAATTTAATAGAATAGGGGTAGAATTCCGATGGAGGTAAATTAGTAATTCACAGGGATGAGGAGAAGTTGTTGAAGTGGTTAGGGCATGTAGAGAGGATGGGAGGGATAAGCTGACAAAGAGGTTTTATAATTTTGGGGGGGGGGCAACGTAGGAAGGGCAGGGGTCATCCTAGGAATGGGAATTGACACAGTTGCTTTTTGCTGATGATACTGTGCTTATGGAAGATTCTAAAGAGGACGAATTTGGGTGTGTGTGTAAGGGTAGAAAGTTGAAAGTGAACACAGAAAAGAGTAAGGTGATGAGGGTATCAAATGATTTAGATAAAGAAAAATTGGATATCAAATTGGGGAGGAGGAGTATGGAAGAAGTGAATGTTTTCAGATACTTGGGAGTTGACGTGTCGGCAGATGGATTTATGAAGGATGAGGTTAATCATAGAACTGATGAGGGAAAAAAGGTGAGTGGTGCATTGAGGTATATGTGGAGACAAAAAACATTATCTATGGAGGCAAAGAAGGGAATGTATGAAAGTATAGTAGTACCAACACTCTTATATGGGTGTGAAGCTTGGGTTGTGAATGCAGCAGCGAGGAGGCGGTTGGAGGCAGTGGAGATGTCCTGTCTAAGGGCAATGTGTGGTGTAAATATTATGCAGAAAATTCGGAGTGTGGAAATTAGGAAAAGGTGTGGAGTTAATAAAAGTATTAGTCAGAGGGCTGAAGAGAGGTTGTTGAGGAGGTTTGGTCATTTAGAAAGAATGGATCAAAGTAGAATGACATGGAGAGTATCTAAATCTGTAGGGGAAGGAAGGCGGGGTAGGGGTCGTCCTCGAAAAGGTTGGAAGGAAGGGGTAAGGGAGGTTTTGTGGGCGAAGGACTTGGACTTCCAGCAGACGTACGTGAGCGTGTTCGATAGGAGTGAATGGAGACGAATGGTATTTGGGAACTGACGATCTGTTGGAGTGTGAGCAGGGTAATATTTAGTGAAGGGATTCAGGGAAACCGGTTATTTTTATATAGCCGGACTTGAGTCCTGAAAATGGGAAGTACAATGCCTGCACTCTAAAGGAGGGGTTCGGGATATTGGCAGTTTAGAGGGATATGTTGTGTATCTTTATACGTATATGCTTCTAAGCTGTTGTGTTCTCAGCACCTCTGCAAAAACAGTGATTATGTGTGAGTGAGGTGAAAGAGTTGAATGATGATGAAAGTATTTTCTTTTTGGGGATTTTCTTTCTTTTTGGGTCACCCTGCCTCAGTGGGAGACAGCCGACTTGTTAAAAAAAAAAAATCTATGGCCATGTGTAGGTATTTACAAATATAACAAATCATTACTGTGCAGTGAGCTTTAATAATCACTGATCTTTGCATATGCCAAAATAATCTAGTGGAATTGTGAGGGAAAAGTTCAACAGATAAGAGTAGCGAGCGAGTATATGGTAATGATAGTTTGATTGCCAGCTGCTTGTTAAGGTAGGGTCAGTTTAGCTCCCGCTATTCCCCCCCCCCTTTCTCCCCACCCCGAAAGGTGACGTGTGGGGCTCCGGCCAAACAGTAATCACTCGACTCACAGCTTCCAGCACAACTGTAAGTAAAAGCCTCTGCCCCTATTTTAGTGGATATTGGTTGAAGGTTTCACTTTTGACCAATAATAAACTTAGTCCTTTCAGTTTTAACCCTTTGACTGTCTCGGCCGTATATATACGTTTTACGAGGTGCCGTGTTTGACGTATATATACTCATAAATTCTAGCGGCTTCAAATCAAGCAGGAGAAAGCTGGTAGGCCCACATGTGAGAGAATGGGTCTGTGTGGTCAGTGTGCACCATATAAAAAAAATCCTGGAGCACGCAGTGCATAATGAGAAAAAAAAAACTCTGACTGTTTTTTTTAATTAAAATGCCGAATTTGTGGTCTATTTTCGTATAGTATTTATGGTTGTATTCTCGTTTTCTTGGTCTCATTTGACAGAATGGAAAACATTTTACAGGAATAGAGGTGATTTTCATTGATTTTACTATAAAAAGAACCTAGAAATAGAGCTCAAAGTAGGGGAAATGTTTGATTTTTGCCAATGTTCAAAAGTAAACAAATGATGCCATTATCCAATAAATGTCCAACTAGCCATTCTAATATGCAGTCATGAATGGGTTGATGTTATTTATACAGTTATTACAGCATTGCAGTAGTCTGCATAATAGTAAGTCTAATATTTTTTGTTTGAATAAAAATTCAAAATAGAAAGCAAGAGTAATATCAGAAGGGCCTGGAGATGTGACTGATGAACAAAGAAAATGTTATTTTAGAGCCAGGAATGTCTGCATTGTTCATTCTGGACCTTATTTTGAAATTGTCATATATTTTAGTTTTCGTGAAATTAGCCAAATTGCAAATTTCTGACCACATTATTAGGTAGTTGAAATCAGTAAATGGGCAGTTTCTTGTATTCAATCGATAGAAAAAATGAAGTTCTAAAGAAATAGCTATGAGTTTGGGCGACTGGAACAATGGAATTAGCCGAAAATAGGGCTCAAAGTGGGCGAAATCGCCGATTTGTAAACAGCGCCGAGGTCGCTAACTTCGCGAGAACATAATTCCGTCAGTTTTCCATCAAATTTCGTTTTTTTGGTGTCATTACAATCGGGAAAAGATTCTCTAACATTTCATAAGAAAAAATAATTTTTTTTTTTTAAATTTTGCGACACCAGGAGACACCTCAGGATTGGGGGTTGCGACAGTCAAAGGGTTAAGCTCCACATGAGACTTTTAGATAATCACCACCTTTTTTAAGTATCTTACACTTATCATGGAAAGTGATTTCTTAAGCAGTGGGTAACCTGTCTCTCTTTCCAGCTTGGAATGACAGCTCGGGTCACCTGCCAACCAACGAGAAGTGTTGAAGGAGACGGACTGAAACCGGTCTTGAGACATCACTTTAGGATCTACCTACCTGATTAATTGCACAGGACACTACCCCTCATCTTTGCAGTGGTAAAGAACCTGCATTCCTGTCATCTGGACTGACTATTCAAGGCTATAGACTCTGTGAAGAACTAGTCGTTGGGTTGTCACTAAACACCTGTGACCCCCCCCCCCCACATCATCAGCAACGGCTACAATTTCTACAAGACAACCTCAACCAGACACCCCAGTATAACTGTATATGTTAGCGTTGAATTCAAATGTCATTTTTCCATTTCATTTTTCATTTTTCTTTAAAGTAGGACACACCTTCATGTTTCAATGTTTTAACTTTGCATTACTAAATAATAAAGTGTTTTTTTTTTTTTTTTTTTTTTTTTTCAACAAGTCGGCCGTCTCCCACCGAGGCAGGGTGTTTATCTTTGTGAATTATTTCTTTTTCTATTCATTTATTTTCCTGAGGAGGAGCCAGCCTTGGTAATACTGTCTGAAGGTGTTACAGGGCTGAGTAAGCCTTCACAGGAATTTATTAAAAAGCCTCTAACATGCCTTAATGCAACAACAGCACTACTCACCTGAATGTAGATGCCACGCACAGCATCATGGTCTGGTGTTAGCAATGAGTCAACACAACGCTGCATTAACCATGACACAACTGACTTGCCATGCATGTTATTCTCTGTTTTTTCTTCTTCATCTTCGCTCAACTGAAATACAAAATACATATAGGAATATTAACTAATTTTTTTTTAACTCAACAGCCATCTCCCACCAATGCAGGGGGAGACCTGAAGAAATAAATACACACACAGTCACCATCATTCATTTAACCAATGTCTTGCCAAAAATGTGTTGATGCTACAGTTCAGATGGCCCTCCAAACTGGAAAATTCCCACTCTTTTTCCTTCCAGCACTGTACTTCTCACTTCCAAGACTCCTTCAAGTACTGTACTTCTCACTTCCAAGACTCCTTCAAGCACTGTACTTCTCACTTCCAAGACTCCTTCAAGCACTGTACTTCTCACTTCCAAGACTCCTTCAAGCACTGTACCTCTCACTTCCAAGATTAAGTCCAGCTAAGTGATTTCCATGAATTCCTTCATAAATGTCACCTTCCTCATACTACAACATCATGCCAAATCATAAAAACAACTTGCCTTCATTTGCTCAAAGCTAATGCACTCACACAAACTTGTTACATATCAAAATCCCTGACACTCAAAAGCTACTTTGACCCCCCTCCAACCATTCCTAGGATGACCCCCTACCCCCACTCAAGATTAATATATACTCTGTGTCATCCTAGTTTGCTCCAGCCTCCATAAACTCCATAACCTTTTCATAAATATTGTATTCACATTCCCACCAAGATAGGGTGACCTGAAAAAAGAAAACACTCTCACCATCATTTACTATATCACTGTTTTGCCAGAGGCATGCTAATACTACAATTCAGATGCCCATCCAAACCGTAAATATCCCCACCCCTCCTTTAGAGTGCAGGCACTGTACCTCTCACCTCCAGGACTCAAGTCCGGCTAACCGGTTTCCCTGAATCCCCTCACAAATGTGTTACTTTGCTCACATTTGGGACTCAAGTCCCAAAAACCTTCTGCCTTCATTCACTCCTATCTGATATGCTCACACATGCCTGCTGGATGTCCAATCTCCTTGCTACCTGTCTTGTAAATTGTGAGTTCATTACCTTTGTAAATTATGAGTTCATTACCTCTGTAACTTGCTCAGCTATCAAAACTTTGGGGTCCAGTCCCTGGACCAATTATGTACCTCTGTAATCTTTTGACTACTGCCCACAGGATGGGTATGGGGTGCATAATAAACATATTAAACTAAAACTATCTACCTGTCTTGTCCTTAAAATTTTCTCAATAATAACTCTACCATACACATTACCTGGTATACTCAACAGGCTTATTCCCTATAACTTTTTATACTCTCTTTTGCTCCCCTTTCCTTTATACTAAGGAACTATGCATGCTCTCTGCCAATCCCTAGGTATCTTCCCCTCTTTCATATATTTGTTGAGCAAAGGTACTAACCATTCCAAAACTATATTCCCACCTGCTTTTATCATTCATGTATCAATTCTATCCATCCAAGTTGCTTTACCCTCTTTCAATTTACTCACTGACTCACATAATTCCACTAGTCTCCCTTGTGGCTCTTCCTCACTCCTAAATGATGTTATAAAAGCTCTAATTTTACTAAAATCTACCCACAGTAAAACTGTTATGGTTTTCTGCATAGTTAAAGGGTTAAGACACACACAGTTGTTTTCCATAATTTTTTTTTTTTAACAAGTCGGCCGTCTCCCACCGAGGCAGGGTGACCCAAAAAGAAAGAAAATCCCCAAAATGAAAATACTTTCATCATTCAACACTTTCACCTCACTCACACATAATCACTGTTTTTGCAGAGGTGCTCAGAATACAACAGTTTAGAAGCATATACGTATAAAGATACACAACATCCTTCCAAAGTGCCAATATCCCAAACTCCTCCTTTAAAGTGCAGGCATTGTACTTCCCATTTCCAGGACTCATAAATAAAAGAGTAATTATTCATTACCATATTCATTCTCTCCATTTGCTCTTTCAATTGTGCCTCAGCCTCATCTTCCTCTTCTGGTAGTTCTTCTTCCATAAACTGGGGTGGCATAACTTGTGGTGGCAAAGTGAGAATTGGAGGAGCAGGAATCTGGTAGCGCATGAGTAAGTCTCTCAGTTCTGCTACTTGTGGTTTGATCATCAGTACACTCACCATTACTGAGAAAGCATTTGCACGAACCACAGCCTCTAAAAAGAGGTTGAACAATAATTATTTTCACTCTCCAAGACTCATAAATTTAGTACATTCTCTATATAATACTTATGTAATCAGTTAAAACCCTAAATAACTAAAGCTACATAAGACATTCATTTTCACTCTCTAGTTACTTTTTTTTACTATCCTCAAAATCAAGCTAAAATTATAAACATCTTAGTTACTGCAGAAATCACTGTACACATAAAACAATCCTACAAGGAGACATTGGGAAATTATATGCCCAAAGGATATCAGAAAATATTTTGTCAATAAATGGAATAAACTGAAATCAACACAATGGATACAGACTCAATACAGCAATTCTGAAATACACACGAGAGGTATATTTCATGTCAATTGGTTGAAAGTTAGAAGGTGGGGCCAAGAACTAGAGCCCTCCTTCCTGCAGCTAGAAGATTATAAGTACATCCTCAACACACATAATACTAACCTTTGTATTTCATAAAATATTTTACATGAGTGACAACCTTGGTAAGAAGTCCGGGTTTAAGCTTGGAGTAATTAACATTTTCAACAAGCAACTCTATTGTTTTTAGAGTTCTAACAAGGGCACCAGGAAACTTTTCAGAAAGAAGGGCCAATGCCAGACAACGGTGAAGTTCTCGCAGGCTGGCACCAAGCTGCTGACCCAGTGTGGTGTAGCTCTTTCCCTCACTGTAATAAAGAAAAATATATAATGTGCATTTCAATCACATTTCGGCGATCTAAGTAGGTATCTCGGGTCTCCTCTCTCAGCTTATCTAATGAAACCATTTTTTTCTACAAAATTATATATTTTTTTTTTATTATCACACTGGCCGATTCCCACCAAGGCAGGGTGGCCCGAAAAAGAAAAACTTTCACCATCATTCACTCCATCACTGTCTTGCCAGAAGGGTGCTTTACACTACAGTTTTTAAACTGCAACATTAACACCCCTCCTTCAGAGTGCAGGCACTGTACTTCCCATCTCCAGGACTCAAGTCCGGCCTGCCGGTTTCCCTGAATCCCTTCATAAATGTTACTTTGCTCACACTCCAACAGCACGTCAAGTATTAAAAACCATTTGTCTCCATTCACTCCTATCAAACACGCTCACGCATGCCTGCTGGAAGTCCAAGCCCCTCGCACACAAAACCTCCTTTACCCCCCCCCCCCCCCTCCAACCTTTCCTAGGCCGACCCCTACCCCGCCTTCCTTCCACTACAGACTGATACACTCTTGAAGTTATTCTGTTTCGCTCCATTCTCTCCA
The DNA here is from genome assembly GCF_038502225.1 of Cherax quadricarinatus. Taxonomy (NCBI): domain Eukaryota; kingdom Metazoa; phylum Arthropoda; class Malacostraca; order Decapoda; family Parastacidae; genus Cherax; species Cherax quadricarinatus. Next base: position 55,012,698 of record NC_091302.1, on the reverse strand, counting down.
CATGTCCGAACCACCTCAACAACCCTTCCTCAGCCCTCTGGACAACAGTTTTGGTAATCCCGCACCTCCTCCTAACTTCCAAACTACGAATTCTCTGCATTATATTCACACCACACATTGCTCTCAGACATGACATCTCCACTGCCTCCAGCCTTCTCCTCGCTGCAACATTCATCACCCATGCTTCACACCCATATAAGAGCGTTGGTAAAACTATACTCTCATACATTCCCCTCTTTGCCTCCAAGGACAAAGTTCTTTGTCTCCACAGACTCCTAAGTGCACCACTCACCCTTTCCCCTTATCAATTCTATGATTCACCTAAATTATATTTATATTTATGTAAAACAAATTCCTCCTCCTCCTCACTCACACTTTTTCCTCTTGCAAACTCCCTCCTCCTCTTTTTTTTAAGGTAAGAAATGAACTCACCCTCGACAATCTACCTCTTAATACTGAACAACAGTAATATATTCACTATACACCAAATAGTAACGTGGAATTTTTTTTTTCAACAAGTCGGCCTTCACCCACTGAGGCAGGGTGACCCAAAACAGAAAGAAAATCCCCAAAAAGAAAATACTTTCATCATCATTCAAACTTTCACCTCACTCACACATATATATACATATATACATATACTGTTGTGTTCTGAGCACCTCTGCAAAAACAGTGATTATGTGTGAGTGAGGTGAAAGTGTTGAACAATGATGAAAGTATTTTCTTTTTGGGGATTTTTTTTTTTTTTGGGTCATCCTGCCTCGGTGGGAGATGGCCGACTTGTTAAAAAAAAAAAAAAAAAATACATATACACAGTGGTCCCTCAATAATCGTCCAGCCTGAAAGTCGTCCATTTCGGAAATAGTCCTGTTTTTTCGTCAAAATATTGGCTCGCAAATGGTCCGGTACCTCGCTAATAGTCCTTCATCCCGGACGCGTACTCACGCTCTGAGCCGCCTCGGCCTTTCCTTTACAGCCAGTGTGCCATTGTTTACCAGTGAGCGACGGTCCCCTCATGTGCTCCAGCGAAATATTTCATAATACAGTATTCCATTTATTTTAGTGCTTGCAAGTTATTTAAGTGCTAAATAAGCTACCATGGCTCCAAAGAAAGCTCCTAGTGCCAAGCCTTTGGTAAAGAAGGTGAGAAATATGATTGAATTTAAGAAAAACATCATTGAACAATATGATAGTGGCGTACGTGTGGGCGAACTGGCGAGGATGTATAACAAATCCCGTACAACCATATCTTCCATCATAGCCAAGAAAAAGGAAATCAAGGATGCTGTTGTTGCAAAGGGGGTAAATATGCTGACAAAAATGAGATCACCAGTACTCGAAGATGTTGAGAAGTTATTATTGGTGTGGATAAATGAGAAACAATTAGCAGGAGATAGTCTTATGACGTCGCTTATTTGTGAAAAGGCTAGGCAGTTACATGATGATTTGGTAAAGAAAGTGCCTGCAACTAGTGGTGATGTGAGTGAATTTAAGGCCAGCAAAGGCTGGTTTGAGAGATTTAAGAAGCATACTGGCATACACAGTGTGGTAAGGCATGGTGAGGCTGCCAGTTCGGACCACAAGGCGGTTGAAAAATATGTGCATGAATTCAAGGAGTACATAAACAGTGAAGGACTGAAACATGAACAAGTGTTCAATTGTGATGAAACAGGCCTCTTTTGGAAGAAAATGCCAAAGAGGACCTACATTAATTAAGAAACAGAGAAGAGAAGTAACTCCAGAAAAGCAATTGGTACCCGAGGTGTTGATGGAAGGGAATTCCCCTTCCAAACAGTAAATCATCCAATCTGTCTCCTTCTCCAGTCTTCCATACACAAAGAAGAATCGCCAATAAAGGTAAGTGTTATTCTGTTAATGTTTAATTCATCATGTGCCACTGTATTGTTTATGTACTACATCTATATTTCATGTAAAAAAAATTTTTTGTTTTAATACTTCTGGGTGTCAGGAACGGATTAATTGAATTTACATTATTTCTTATGGGGAAAATTGATTCATAAATCGTCCATTTCGATAATAGTCCCACTTCCAGGAACGGATTATGGACGATTATTGAGGGACCACTGTATACACACATATATACATATACTATAATACCATATACCAAACAGAAATGAATCTGGTAAAAAGAAAAAAATGAATAAATCCAATTAAATACTCAGGATAGTCCTTGCTAGAGATTCATAAATATATCTAAATTTCCTTAACCCTTTCACCTCCATAAAACAGACTGTTTGGTGTTGGAGAATGTGTGTACTGTAGTGTTTTGTCAAGTTCCACTTATTCATTATCATGACACTGTGTCAAGGAACATACTGCCTGACAAAATATTATTTAAAACTGTAGCAACAAGTAGGTTACTCTACCAAATTATAAGAAGCACTGTAGTTTCAGTTTACTGTATGTTCATGCAAAAGTCTTTAGATTCAAGTGCAAAGAGGAAATTCTTTGAAAAACAAAATATGCAAGAAAAGATAAAAATTAATGAGTATTTTTTAAGAAAATAATGATGGGAACTTATTAACAAACCAGATGACAGAAAATGTATGAAAGACATTAAACCAAAACTGTATACTGATCATATCTGGGAAATAATGAAACAAATCTTAAGTCCCATATTAATAAGAACTGAGTGAATGGTTATAAAAATACAGTAAGTATTCAAAACCTCTAATGTTAACAGATGAATGAGCAGACAGACCAAAATTGTGAAGCCTCATTTATATCACATTAGCAACAAATGCACATTACAAGGAATGCTGCTATAAGAGGTAAGGAAATAAGTTGAGGACAAAAGGGTAGATAGTCTGAATTTTTTTTTTTTTTCCAACAAGTCGGCCGTCTCCCACCGAGGCAGGGTGACCCAAAAAGAAAGAAAATCCCCAAAAAGAAAATACTTTCATCATTCAACACTTTCACCTCACTCACACATAAACACTGTTTTTGCAGAGGTGCTCAGAACACAACAGTTTAGAAGCATATACGTATAAAGATACACAACATATCCCTCCAAACTGCTAATATCCCAAAATCCCTCCTTTAGAGTGCAGGCATTGTACTTCCCATTTCCAGGACTCAAGTCCGGCTATATCAAAATAACCGGTTTCCCTGAATCCCTTCACTAAATATTACCCTGCTCACACTCCAACAGATCGTCAAGTCCCAAATACCATTCGTCTCCATTCACTCCTATCGAAAACGCTCATGCACGCCTGCTGGAAGTCCAAGCTCCTCGCCCACAAAACCTCCCTTACCCCTTCCTTCCAACCTTTTCGAGGACGACCCCTACCCCGCCTTCCTTCTCCTACAGATTTAAATGCTCTCCATGTCATTCTACTTTGATCCATTCTCTCTAAATGACCAAACCACCTCAACAACCCCTCTTCAGCCCTCTGACTAATACTTTTATTAACTCCACACCTTCTCCTAATTTCCACACTCCGAATTTTCTGCATAATATTTACACCACACATTGCCCTTAGACAGGACATCTCCACTGCCTCCAACCGCCTCCTCGCTGCTGCATTCACAACCCAAGCTTCACACCCATATAAGAGTGTTGGTACTACTATACTTTCATACATTCCCTTCTTTGCCTCCATAGATAACTTTTTTTGACTCCACATATACCTCAACACACCACTCACCTTTTTTCCTTCATCAATTCTATGATTAACCTCATCCTTCATAAATCCATCTGCCGACACGTCAACTCCCAAGTATCTGAAAACATTCACTTCTTCCATACTCCTCCTCCCCAATTTGATATCCAGTTTTTCTTTATCTAAATCATTTGATACCCTCATCACCTTACTCTTTTCTATGTTCACTTTCAACTTTCTACCATTATATCATTATATCATAGATGGAAGAGGAGTTACGTAATACAGGTTGACCATCACTAATCCGGCATCATCGGGACCTGTAGGGTGCTGGATTACAGAGTGGTTAAGTTAGAGTACACTTAACCCAATGGAGATATTTATGCACTGGAGATTTCACCCACTTTACACCCTATTTTTGGCCCATTCCCTTGTTCCAGTGTATCAAACTCATAGCTATTTTGTTAGTATTCCTTCTATTCTGTTGAATGAGTACAAGGAACTGCCCATTTACCTATTTCAACTACCCAATAAAGTGGTCAGAAATCGGTAATTTGGCCAATTTCACACAAATTTCAAGACATGCCAATTTCAAAATAGGGTCCAGAATAAGCAATCCAGACATTCCTGGCACTAAAATAACATTTTCTCTGTTCATTAGTCACATCTCCAGGCCTCTCTTATATTACACTTGCTTTCCATTTTGAATTTTTATTCACACAAAAAATAGAAGATTTACTGTTATGGAGACTACTGCATTATTGTAATAATCGTATAAATAATGTCAACCTATTTGTGACTGCATATTAGACCGGCCAGTTGGACACATATTGGATGATGTACTCTTGAACATTGGCAAAAATCGAACATTTCCATTACTTTGACCTCAATTTCAAGATACTTTCTGTCATGAAATGTATCAAAATCATATCTATTTCTGTAATATATCTTCCATTCTATCAAATAAGACCAAAAAATCAACAATACAGTCATAAAACCACACGAAATACACTGCAAAGTCGCTGTTTTATTCCAAAAATATGGTCGCCGTTTTTTTCTTCATTATGCACTGTGTGCTGCAAGATTTTGTGTACATAGTGCACACTTACCACAAAGACCTATTCTCTCATATGTAGGCCCAAATTTACCGGTCACAGATTATCTGAGTGAGGTGAGGTCATGGCGACTGACAGTGGCTTCAAAGCCACCTTATCTTCTATGGACAACAAACAGTGTATGTGCTTTACACAATGAGAAGCATTTCTTTTAGTCGTTGGAACCATGGCGAAGGCTAAAAGTGAGCAGGTTATAACAATAAATGGAGAAAAAGAAATTGGAATGATTTATGCAGCAAGCAGTGCCACCAAAGAGTAGCAGAAGGTTGGTGTGGTGACCCCAGAAATTTGAAATTATGCTGGCTGACATTAGTGCTGGATTACTGATGGAACTGGATTACTGATTGCCAGATTAGTGACAGCTGACCTGTACAAGCTTGAACATCCAACATGCATGAAATTGTTACATCAGAGTGAGTGGAGACAATTGCTTTTGGGATCTAACATGCTGTTGGAGTTTGAGCAAGATAACATTTATGAAGGAGTTTAGGAAAACTAGTTAGCCAATCTTGAGTTCTGTGTACATGAAGTACAGTGCAAGCACTCTGAAGGATGAGTGAGGATGCTGTGGTACAGAGGATCATCTGGACTGTCATGTCCATGAAATTCTGGAAAGACAAAGAGAAATGAGTGATTGTGAAAGTACTCCCTTCTTTGGGTCACAGTGCCTTGATGGGAGATGGTCTATGTGTAAAACATAAAATAATAACCCTAATACCCTGTACTATATCATGTCATATAATAAGGGTTATCCAGTAGGAAATGAAAGCCGTATTTTATTCTCAAAGGTAGGTTAAAAAAAAAAAGTTATGTCTTTAAATACATCAACAGTCTTCTTCAAGAGATGGAGGTGACGAAAGTCACAAAAATTGCAAACATGTTTAGAAAAAAAAGTCGTCTAAGTAGCAAGACCAGACTTTCTTTTAGGCTTTACATGCAATTTTTTTCAGATTCAATGTCAGGGTGGTAATAAAAATCAGATGCTACAGTTGATAAGGGTACAAATTTCAAAATACAGTGGTATCTCAGGATACGAACAGCCCACAACTCGAACAATTATGTAATTGTATTTATGTAAGTCCTAGGTAGTAGGTTGGTAGACAGCAACCGCCCAGGGAGGTACTACCGTCCTGCCAAGTGAGTGTAAAACGAAAGCCTGTACGTAATTGTTTTACATGATGGTAGGATTGCTGGTGTCCTTTTTTCTGTCTCATGAACATGCAAGATTTCAGGTATGTCTTGCTACTTCTACTTACACTTAGGTCACATTACACATACATGTAAAGCGTATATATACACATCCCTCTGGGTTTTCTTCTATTTTCTTTCTAGTTCTTGTTCTTGTTTATTTCCTCTTATCTCCATGGGGAAGTGGAACAGAATTCTTCCTCCGTAAGCCATGCGTGTTGTAAGAGGCGACTAAAATGCTGGGAGCAAGGGGCTAGTAACCCCTTCTCCTGTATATATTACTAAATTTGAAAGGAGAAACTTTTGTTTTTCCTTTTGGGCCACCCCGCTTCGGTGGGATACGGTCGGTGTGTTGAAAGGAAAGGATTTACGTAAGTCCTAGGTAGTAGGTTGGTAGACAGCAACCGCCCAGGGAGGTACTACCGTCCTGCCAAGTGATTGTAAAATGAAAGCCTGTAATTGTTTTACATGATGGTAGGATTGCTAGTGTCTTTTTTATGTCTCATAAACATGCAAGTTTTCAGGTACGTCTTGCTACTTCTACTTACACTTAGGTCACACTACACATACATGTACAAGCATATATATACACACCTCTCTGGGTTTTCTTCTATTTTCTTTCTAGTTCTTGTTCTTGTTTATTTCCTCTTATCTCAATAGGGAAGTGGAACAGAATTCTTCCTCCATAAGCCATGCGTGTTGTAAGAAGCGACTAAAATGCCGGGAGCAAGGGGCTAGTAACCCCTTCTCCTGTATAAATTACTAAATTTGAAAAGAGAAACTTATGTTTTTCTTTTTGGGCCACACTGCCTCAGTGGGATACGGCTGGTTTGCTGAAAGAAAGAAGATATATGTAAGTAGGTAGTAGGTTGGAAGACAGCAACCGCCCAGGGAGGTACTACCGTCCTGCCAAGTGAGTGTAAAACGAAAGCCTGTACGTAATTGTTTTACATGATGGAAGGATTGCTGGTGTCCATTTTTCTGTCTCATAAACATGCAAGGTTTCAGGTATGTCTTGCTACTTTTACTTACACTTAGGTCACACTACACATACATGTACAAGCATATATATACACACACCCCTCTGGGTTTTCTTCTATTTTCTTACTAGTTCTTGTTCTTGTTTATTTCCTCTTACCTCCATGGGGAAGTGGAACAGAATTCTTCCTCCCTAAGCCATGCGTGTTGTAAGAGGCGACTAAAATGCTGGGAGCAAGGGGCTAGTAACTCCTCCTGTATATATTACTAAATGTAAAAGGAGAAACTTTCGTTTTTCTTTTTGGGCCACCCCGCCTCGGTGGGATACGGCCGGTGTGTTGAAAGAAAGAAAGATTTATGTAAGTGCTTTTGTAAGTGTATTTTTGGGGGTTTGAAACGGATTAATCTAATTTACATTATTCCTTATGTGAACAAATTCTTCCTGTATCGGCACTTGAACAGCCTTCTGGAACGAAATAAATTCGTATCCCGAGGTACCACTGTTGAGCAACTTTCAAAAGTTTACAATGAACATTTGAACATTTTTTTTTTTTCAACAAGTTGGCAGTCTCCCACCGAGGCAGGGTGACCCAAAAAAGAAAGAAAATCCCCAAAAGAAAATACTTTCATCATCATTCAACACTTTCACCACACTCACACATTATCACTGTTTTTGCAGAGGTGCTCAGAATACAACAGTTTAGAAGCATACACATACTATAAATATACACAACATATCCCTCCAAACTGCCAATATCCCAAACCCCTCCTTTAAAGTGCAGGCATTGTACTTCCCATTTCCAGGACTCAAGTCCGACTATATGAAAATAACCGGTTTCCCTGAATCCCTTCACTAAATATTACCCTGCTCACACTCCAACAGATCGTCAGGTCCCAAGTACCATTCGTCTCCATTCGCTCCTATCTAACACGCTCACACACGCTTCCTGGAAGTCCAAGCCCCTTGCCCACAAAACCTCCTTTACCCCCTCTCTCCAACCCTTTCGAGGACGACCCCTACCCCGCCTTCCTTCCCCTATAGATTTATATGCTTTCCATGTCATTCTACTTTGATCCATTCTCTCTAAATGACCAAACCACCTCAACAACCCCTCTTCTGCCCTCTGACTAATACTTTTATTAACTCCACACCTTTTCCTAATTTCCACACTCCGAATTTTCTGCATAATATTTACACCGCACATTGCCCTTAAACGGGACATCTCCACTGCCTCCAACCGTCTCCTCGCTGCTGCATTTACCACCCAAGCTTCACACCCATATAAGAGTGTTGGTACTACTATACTTTCATACATTCCCTTCTTTGCCTCCATAGATAACGTTTTTTGACTCCACATATACCTCAACGCACCACTCACCTTTTTTCCCTCATCAATTCTATGATTAACCTCATCCTTCATAAATCCATCCGCCGACACGTCAACTCCCAAGTATCTGAAAACATTCACTTCTTCCATACTCCTCCTCCCCAATTTGATATCCAATTTTTCTTTATCTAAATCATTTGATACCCTCATCACCTTACTCTTTTCTATGTTCACTTTCAACTTTCTACCTTTACACACATTCCCAAACTCATCCACTAACCTTCGCAATTTTTCTTTAGAATTTCCCATAAGCACAGTATCATCAGCAAAAAGTAACTGTGTCAATTCCCATTTTGAATTTGATTCCCAATGTTTAATCCCACCCCTCTCCCGAACATCCTAGCATTTACTTCCTTTACAACCCCATCTATAAATATATTAAACAACCATGGTGACATTACACATCCCTGTCTAAGACCTACTTTTACCAGGAAGTAGTCTCCCTCTCTTCTACACACCCTAACCTGAGCCTCACTATCCTCATAAAAACTCTTTACAGCATTTAATAACTTACCACCTATTCCATATACTTGCAACATCTGCCACATTGCTCCTCTATCCACTCTATCACATGCATTTTCTAAATCCATAAATGCAATAAAAACTTCCCTACCTTTATCTAAATACTGTTCACATATATGCTTCAATGTAAATACTTGATCTACACATCCCCTACCCACTCTGAAACCTCCTTGCTCATCTGCAGTCCTACATTCTCTCTTACCTCCAATTCTTTTAATTATAACCCTACTGTACACTTTTCCTGGTATACTCAGTAAACTTATTCCTCTATAATTTTTACAGTCTCTTTTGTCCCCTTTCCCTTTATATAAAGGGACTGTACATGCTCTCTGCCAATCCCTAGGTACCTTCCCCTCTTTCATACATTTATTAAACAAAAGTACCAACCACTCCAACACTATATCCCCCCCCCTGCTTTTAAAATTTCTGTCATGATCCCATCAGTTCCAGCTGCTTTATCCCCTTTCATTCTACATAATGCCTCACATACCTCCCCCACACTTACATTCTGCTCTTCTTCACTCCTAAAAGATGGTATACCTCCCTGACCAGTGCATGAAATTACTGCCTCTCTTTCTTCCTTAACATTTAAAAGTTCCTCAAAATATTCTCGCCATCTCCCTAATACCTCCCTCTCCCCATCTACTAACTCCCCTACTCTGTTTTTAACTGACAAATCCATACTTTCCCTAGGCTTTCTTAACTTGTTTAACTCACTCCAAAATTTTTTCTTATTTTCATTAAAATTTCTTGACAGTGCCTCTCCCACTCTATCATCTGCTCTCCTTTTGCACTCTCTCACCACTCTCTTTACCTTTCTTTTACTCTCCATATACTCTGCTCTTCTTATAACACTTCTGCTTTGTAAAAACCTCTCATAAGCTATCTTTTTCTCTTTTATCACACCCTTTACTTCATCATTCCACCAATCACTCCTCTTTCCTCATGCCCCCACCCTCCTATAACCACAAACTTCTGCCCCACATTCTAATACTGCATTTTTAAAACTATTCCAACTCTCTTCAACCCCCCCCACTACTCATCTTTGCACTAGCCCACCTTTCTGCCAATAGTCGCTTACATCTCACCCGAACTTCCTCCTCCCTTAGTTTATACACTTTCACCTCCCTCTTACTTGTTGTTGCCACCTTCCTCTTTTCCCATCTACCTCTTACTCTAACTGTAGCTACAACTAAATAATGATCCGATATATCAGTTGGCCCTCTATAAACATGTACATCCTGGATCCTACCCACCAACCTTTTATCCACCAATACATAATCTAATAAACTACTTTCATTACATGCTACATCATACCTTGTATATTTATTTATCCTCTTTTCATAAAATATGTATTACTTATTACCAAATCTCTTTCTACACATTTTTTATTATTTTTTTATTATCACACCGGCCGATTCCCACCAAGGCAGGGTGGCCCGAAAAAGAAAAACTTTCACCATCATTCACTCCATCACTGTCTTGCCAGAAGGGTGCTTTACACTACAGTTTTTAAACTGCAACATTAACACCCCTCCTTCAGAGTGCAGGCACTGTACTTCCCATCTCCAGGACTCAAGTCCGGCCTGCCGGTTTCCCTGAATCCCTTCATAAATGTTACTTTGCTCACACTCCAACAGCACGTCAAGTATTAAAAACCATTTGTCTCCATTCACTCCTATCAAACACGCTCACGCATGCCTGCTGGAAGTCCAAGCCCCTCGCACACAAAACCTCCTTTACCCCCTCCCTCCAACCCTTCCTAGGCCGACCCCTACCCCGCCTTCCTTCCACTACAGACTGATACACTCTTGAAGTCATTCTGTTTCGCTCCATTCTCTCTACATGTCCGAACCACCTCAACAACCCTTCCTCAGCCCTCTGGACAACAGTTTTGGTAATCCCGCACCTCCTCCTAACTTCCAAACTACGAATTCTCTGCATTATATTCACACCACACATTGCCCTCAGACACGACATCTCCACTGCCTCCAGCCTTCTCCTCGCTGCAACATTCATCACCCACGCTTCACACCCATATAAGAGCGTTGGTAAAACTATACTCTCATACATTCCCCTCTTTGCCTCCAAGGACAAAGTTCTTTGTTTCCACAGACTCCTAAGTGCACCACTCACTCTTTTTCCCTCATCAATTCTATGATTCACCTCATCTTTCATAGACCCATCCGCTGACACGTCCACTCCCAATTATCTGAATACGTTCACCTCCTCCATACTCTCTCCCTCCAATCTGATATTCAATCTTTCATCACCTAATCTTTTTGTTATCCTCATAACCTTACTCTTTCCTGTATTCACCTTTAATTTTCTTCTTTTGCACACCCTACCAAATTCATCCACCAATCTCTGCAACTTCTCTTCAGAATCTCCCAAGAGCACAGTGTCATCAGCAAAGAGCAGCTGTGACAACTCCCACTTTGTGTGTGATTCTTTATCTTTTAACTCCACGCCTCTTGCCAAAACCCTCGCATTTACTTCTCTTACAACCCCATCTATAAATATATTAAACAACCACGGTGACATCACACATCCTTGTCTAAGGCCTACTTTTACTGGGAAAAAATTTCCCTCTTTCCTACATACTCTAACTTGAGCCTCACTATCCTCGTAAAAACTCTTCACTGCTTTCAGTAACCTACCTCCTACACCATACACTTGCAACATCTGCCACATTGCCCCCCTATCCACCCTGTCATACGCCTTTTCCAAATCCATAAATGCCACAAAGACCTCTTTAGCCTTATCTAAATACTGTTCACTTATATGTTTCACTGTAAACACCTGGTCCACACACCCCCTACCTTTCCTAAAGCCTCCTTGTTCATCTGCTATCCTATTCTCCGTCTTACTCTTAATTCTTTCAATTATAACTCTACCATACACTTTACCAGGTACACTCAACAGACTTATCCCCCTATAATTTTTGCACTCTCTTTTATCCCCTTTGCCTTTATACAAAGGAACTATGCATGCTCTCTGCCAATCCCTAGGTACCTTACCCTCTTCCATACATTTATTAAATAATTGCACCAACCACTCCAAAACTATATCCCCACCTGCTTTTAACATTTCTATCTTTATCCCATCAACCCCGGCTGCCTTACCCCCTTTCATTTTACCTACTGCCTCACGAACTTCCCCCACACTCACAACTGGCTCTTCCTCACTCCTACAAGATGTTATTCCTCCTTGCCCTATACACGAAATCACAGCTTCCCTATCTTCATCAACATTTAACAATTCCTCAAAATATTCCCTCCATCTTCCCAATACCTCTAACTCTCCATTTAATAACTCTCCTCTCCTATTTTTAACTGACAAATCCATTTGTTCTCTAGGCTTTCTTAACTTGTTAATCTCACTCCAAAACTTTTTCTTATTTTCAACAAAATTTGTTGATAACATCTCACCCACTCTCTCATTTGCTCTCTTTTTACATTGCTTCACCACTCTCTTAACTTCTCTCTTTTTCTCCATATACTCTTCCCTCCTTGCATCACTTCTACTTTGTAAAAACTTCTCATATGCTAACTTTTTCTCCCTTACTACTCTCTTTACATCATCATTCCACCAATCGCTCCTCTTCCCTCCTGCACCCACTTTCCTGTAACCACAAACTTCTGCTGAACACTCTAACACTACATTTTTAAACCTACCCCATACCTCTTCGACCCCATTGCCTATGCTCTCATTAGCCCATCTATCCTCCAATAGCTGTTTATATCTTACCCTAACTGCCTCCTCTTTTAGTTTATAAACCTTCACCTCTCTCTTCCCTGATGCTTCTATTCTCCTTGTATCCCATCTACCTTTTACTCTCAGTATAGCTACAACTAGAAAGTGATCTGATATATCTGTGGCCCCTCTATAAACATGTACATCCTGAAGTCTACTCAACAGTCTTTTATCTACCAATACATAATCCAACAAACTACTGTCATTTCGCCCTACATCATATCGTGTATACTTATTTATCCTCTTTTTCTTAAAATATGTATTACCTATAACTAAACCCCTTTCTATACAAAGTTCAATCAAAGGGCTCCCATTATCATTTACACCTGGCACCCCAAACTTACCTACCACACCCTCTCTAAAAGTTTCTCCTACTTTAGCATTCAAGTCCCCTACCACAATTACTCTCTCACTTGGTTCAAAGGCTCCTATACATTCACTTAACATCTCCCAAAATCTCTCTCTCTCCTCTGCATTCCTCTCTTCTCCAGGTGCATACACGCTTATTATGACCCACTTCTCGCATCCAACCTTTACTTTAATCCACATAATTCTTGAATTTACACATTCATATTCTCTTTTCTCCTTCCATAACTGATCATTTAACATTACTGCTACCCCTTCCTTTGCTCTAACTCTCTCAGATACTCCAGATTTAATCCCATTTATTTCCCCCCACTGAAACTCTCCTACCCCCTTCAGCTTTGTTTCGCTTAGGGCCAGGACATCCAACTTCTTTTCATTCATAACATCAGCAATCATCTGTTTCTTGTCATCCGCACTACATCCACGCACATTTAAGCAACCCAGTTTTATAAAGTTTTTCTTCTTCTCTTTTTTAGTAATTGTATACAGGAGAAGGGGTTACTAGCCCATTGCTCCCGGCATTTTAGTCGCCTCATACGACACGCATGGCTTACGGAGGAAAGATTCTTTTCCACTTCCCCATGGACAATAGAAGAAATAAAAAAGAACAAGAGCTATTTAGAAAAAAGAGAAAAACCTAGATGTATGTATATATATATATGCATGTGCGTGTCTGTGAAGTGTGACCAAAGTGTAAGTAGGAGTAGCAAGATATCCCTGTTATCTTAGCGTGTTTATGAGACAGAAAAAGAAACCAGCAATCCTACCATCATGCAAAACAGTTACAGGTTTTTGTTTCACAGTCATCTGGCAGGACGGTAGTACTTCCCTGGGTGGTTGCTGTCTACCAACCTACTACCTACACATAGCTCAATTAAAGGCTCCCCATTTACATTTACCCCTGGCACCCCAAATTTACCTACTACTCCCTCCATAACATTTTTACCCACTTTAGCATTGAAATCCCCAACCACCATTACTCTCACACTTGATTCAAAACTCTCCACGCATTCACTCAACATTTCCCAAAATCTCTCTCCTCTACACTTCTCTCTTCTCCAGGTGCATACACGCTTATTATAACCCACTTTTCACATCCAATCTTTATTTTACTCCACATAATCCTTGAATTAATACATTTATAGTCCCTCTTTTCCTGCCATAGCTTATCCTTCAACATTATTGCTACTCCTTCTTTAGCTCTAACTCTATTTGAAACCCCTGACCTAATCCCATTTATTCCTCTCCATTGAAACTCTCCCACCCCCTTCAGCTTTGTTTCACTTAAAGCCAGGACATCCAGCTTCTTCTCATTCATAACATCCACAATCATCTCTTTCTTATCATTTGCACAACATCCACGCACATTCAGACTTCCCACTTTGACAATTTTCTTCTTCTTATTCTTTTTAGTAATCTTTACAGGAAAATGGGTTACTAGCCCATTGTTCCCGGCATTTTAGTTGACTTTTACAACACGCATGGCTTACGGAGGAAAGATTCTTATTCCACTTCCCCATGGATATAAAAGGAAAAGTAATAAGACCAAGAACTATTAAGATAAAATCAAAGAAAACTCAGATGAGTGTGTATAAATAAATGTGTACATGTATATGTAGTGCCTTTCATAAAATAGAATGATTAAACATTTCAATAAAATTAGAAAATATTGAAATTTTAATCCTTAGCGAACACTTCAAAATATCCAAGGAAGTTTATATACACAGGAGAATGTTTACAACAGCAACAATTAAAAAATCATACTTTTCAAATTTTGATTTTATAATAAAACAAAAATAATAACATGGCAGAGCCTGTAATGAATGAAATAAGAAAAAATGGCCTAAATAAAAAACTTTAAAATTACAGTAGAAACCAAGTAATGTAGTGTAAAATCATTGCTACATAACTCACTTCTCAACTGCATGAGTGAGGACTTGTGAAGAGTCAAGGAGAAAAGTGTTTATGACTTGAAGTGATGCCATCCTCACTGAGGCTGATGGATCCTTCAGCACACTTGTCATTAATGATGGTGCTTGACACATCAATGGGGGCCAGTAGCTGAACTTGTGCTGCTTTCCCACTTTCTACATAATATATATAATAAAATTATATACAAATGATCATAATACTTTCAAGAGGTTTAGCATCAGAAAACTGTGACAGAGGGCTAATTTTTTTTTTCAACACACTGGCTGTCTCCCACTGAAGAAAGTAACATTTTCACCATCATTCACGCTGTCTTTGCAGAGGCATGCATATACAACAGTTCAGATGTCACTCCTAACACCAAATATCTCAAACCCCTCCTTTAAAGTGCAGGCACTGTACTTCCCACCTCCAGGACTCAAGTCAGGCTAACCAGTTTCCCTGAATTCCTTCACAAAATATTAAAAGGGCTAATTACTATAACTAAGAACATTGCTGCATCAAATTATGGGCATGGTGAAACAAAAAATTAATTAAGATATAAGAATGTTCATTAATTTCTTTGAAAATAAAATACAGTGTTACCTTGAGTTATGAAATTAATTTGTTCTGGAAGGCTGTTTGAGTGCCCATACTGAACGAATTTGTTCCCATAAGGAATACCGTAAATTAGATTAGTTCATTTCAGACCCCCAAAAATACACTTACAAAAGCACTTAAAAAATACACTTAAATAAATGCTCGACTTGGGAGCTGTTCAAAACTCGAGGTACCACTGTAAATTCACAATCTTATTTGATTTGCGTATGTGTTATAAGAAGAGCAGAGTATATGGAGAGTAAAAGAAAGGTGAAGAGAGTGGTGAGAGAGTGCAAAAGGAGAGCAGATGATAGAGTGGGAGACGCACTGTCAAGAAACTTTAATGAAAATAAGAAAAAATTTTGGAATGAGTTAAACAAGTTAAGAAAGCCTAGGGAAAGTATGGATTTGTCAGTTAAAAACAGAGTAGGGGAGTTAGTAGATGGGGTGAGGGAGGTATTAGGTAGATGGCGAGAATATTTTGAGGAATTTTTAAATGTTGAGGAAGAAAGGGAGACGGTAATTTCATGCACTGGTCAGGGAGGTATACCATCTTTTAGGAGTGAAGAAGAGCAGAATGTAAGTGTGGGGGAGGTACGCAAGGCATTACGTAGAATGAAAGGGGGTAAAACAGCTGGAACTGATGGGATCATGACAGAAATGTTAAAAGCAGGGGGGGATATAGTGTTGGAGTGGTTGGTACTTTTGTTTAATAAATGTATGAAAGAGGGGAAGGTACCTAGGGATTGGCGGAGAGCATGTATAGTCCCTTTATATAAAGGGAAAGGGGACAAAAGAGATTGTAAAAATTATAGAGGAATAAGTTTATTGAGTATACCAGGAAAAGTGTACGGTAGGGTTATAATTGAAAGAATTAGAGGCAAGACAGAATGTAGGATTGCGGATGAGCAAGGAGGTTTAGAGTGGGTAGGGGATGTGTAGATCAAGTGTTTACATTGAAGCATATATGTGAACTGTATTTAGATAAGGGTAGGGAAGTTTTTATTGCATTTATGGATTTAGAAAAGGCATATGATAGAGTGGATAGAGGAGCAATGTGGCAGATGTTGCAAGTATATGGAATAGGTGGTAAGTTATTAAATGCTGTAAAGAGTTTTTATGAGGACAGTGAGGCTCAGGTTAGGGTGTGTAGAAGAGAGGGAGACTACTTTCCAGTAAAAGCAGGTCTTAGACAGGGATGTGTAATGTCAACATGGTTGTTTAATATATTTATAGATGGGGTTGTAAAAGAAGTAAATGCTAGGGTGTTCGGGAGAGGGGTGGGATTAAATTATGGGGAATCAAATTCAAAATGGGAATTAACACAGTTACTTTTTGCTGATGATACTGTGCTTATGGGAGATTCTAAAGAAAAATTGCAAAGGTTAGTGGATGAGTTTGGGAATGTGTGTAAAGGTAGAAAGTTGAAAGTGAACATAGAAAAGAGTAAGGTGATGAGTGTATCAAATGATTTAGATAAAGAAAAATTGGATATCAAATTGGGGAGGAGGAGTATGGAAGAAGTGAATGTTTTCAGATACTTGGGAGTTGACGTGTCGGCGGATGGATTTATGAAGGATGAGGTTAATCATAGAATTGATGAGGGAAAAAAGGTGAGTGGTGCATTGAGGTATATGTAGAGTCAAAAAACGTTATCTATGGAGGCAAAGAAGGGAATGTATGAAAGTATAGTAGTACCAACACTCTTATATGGGTGTGAAGCTTGGGTGGTAAATGCAGCAGCGAGGAGACGGTTGGAGGCAGTGGAGATGTCCTGTCTAAGGGCAATGTGTGGTGTAAATATTATGCAGAAGATTCGGAGTGTGGAAATTAGGAAAAGGTGTGGAGTTAATAAAAGTATTAGTCAGAGGGCTGAAGAGGGGTTGTTGAGGTGGTTTGGTCATTTAGAGAGAATGGATCAAAGTAGAATGACATGGAAAGCATATAAATCTATAGGGGAAGGAAGGCGAGGCAGGGGTCGTCCTCGAAAGGGTTGGAGAGAGGGGGTAAAGGAGGTTTTGTGGGCAAGGGGCTTGGACTTCCAGCAAGCATGCATGAGTGTGTTAGATAGGAGTGAATGGAAACGAATGATACTTGGGACCTGACGATCTGTTGGAGTGTGAGCAGGGTAATATTTAGTGAAGGGATTCAGGGAAACCGGTTATTTCATATAGTCGGACTTGAGTCCTGGAAATGGGAAGTACAATGCCTGCACTTTAAAGTAGGGGTTTGGGATATTGGCAGTTTGGAGGGATATGTTGTGTATCTTTATACATATATGCTTCTAAACTGTTGTATTCTGAGCACCTCTGCAAAAACAGTGATTATGTGTGAGTGTGGTGAAAGTGTTGAATGATGATAAAAGCATTTTCTTTTTGGGGATTTTCTTTCTTTTTTGGGTCACCCTGCTTCGGTGGGAGACGGCCGACTTGTTGGAAAAAAAAAATATATATTTTCATACTATAGTTTATGTCGTTGTTGTGGGATGTATATGCTCATGCATAAGCTCATATTTTGTTGTTCTAATGTGCTGTTTTATTCGTTCAAGAAGAAAGGGCTGAGCATCTTACATAATTTAAGAAATACTCTATAATTTGTATTCATATTACACGAGCCAACAAAATTTAACTTTTAATTCAGTTCAAACACCAAATTAGTTGGTTTAAGCCAACCATGATGAATTGATCACGAATCTGAGTTTGTTGAGCCTCTATCATGCAAGGTTTTTCTGAAATCTTATAATAAATATTCTGGCTCTTTAACTACAGACTTCATACATTCATAAACAAAACTGCACGTAGATGTATATGGGACAGAACTATTAATCAGGATACAACTTGATCAAGATGTTCAAGTTACAAGCCTTATGGTTCTTCTCACCTAATATTTTTTTAAACAAGAATGGATTTCACTCCAGCTAATTATTTCCTCTAAGGAATAATTATGCTTTACCAGCACACATCATGGTGGCACTTCAAAACAATGTAAGTCAAAGTAGTAAACAAATAACTTACATCAATGACAGCATTTATAGCTTGAAGCGAGCACTGGCGAGCCCGAGCCATTAATGTTGATTCCTTTTCACCTCCTCCTTCAAAATCAGAGAAGTCAGTCTCAGAGCCACTCACTCGGACTTCTGCAGTACTCTCATCTTGAGAGGTCGTTTCTGGCGAAGTCTCTGTCTCGGGTGCTAACAATGAAATTTAATGGTGAAAGTTATTGCAAATATTTAATATAAGCCCAAAACCAATACTCCATATTCTTATATTTGGAGTTACCAATTTAGTCGAAAATGATGTTAATCTTCCTATTCACCCTAGTTTGCCAAAATGAAAAAATTAATACTTCCCCAATATAAACATTTTTTTTTTTAACACAGTCAGTTATCTCCCACCGAGGCAGGGTGACCCAAAAAGAAAATACTTTCATCATTCAACACTTTCACCTCACTCATACATAATCACTGTCTTTGTAGAGGTGCTCAGATACGACAGTTTAGAAGTCCCTCCAAACTGCCAATATCCCAAACCCCTCCTTTAAAGTGCAGGCATTATACTTCCCATTTCCAAGACTCAACTCCAGCTAACCGGTTTCCCTGAATCCCTTCACAAAATATTACCCTGCTCACACTCCAACAGCTCGTCAGGTCCCAAAAACCATTCGTCTCCATTCACCCCTATCTAGAGTGAACATTAAAATGGTATAAAATACTGACAGGTTGTTAGGTAAGACACATATGCAACAGTTAGGTATCTTTATTTCGAAACGTTTCGCCTACACAGAAGGCTTCTTCAGTCGAGTACAGAAAAGTTAATAGAAGCAGAAGATACTTGAAGACGATGTAATCAGTCCATCACCCTTGAAGTTTTGAGGTGGTGAGTCCCTCAGTCTGGAGAAGAGCATTGTTCCATAGTCTGAAACAATATGAAGTAGAAGCCTACTGTGTAGGCGAAACGTTTCGAAATAAAGATACCTAACTGTTGCATGTGTGTCTTACCTAACACCACTCCTATCTAACAAGCTCACACATGCTTGCTGATATTAAACAAAAATTAATACAATTTCTCTTTTTCTCACCTAGAGAAGAATTCACAGAAATTTTATCTTTCTCAGCTTTTAAAGTTTGCTTCTCTCTGGCCCACTGAGG
Source organism: Cherax quadricarinatus (assembly GCF_038502225.1). Classification (NCBI taxonomy): domain Eukaryota; kingdom Metazoa; phylum Arthropoda; class Malacostraca; order Decapoda; family Parastacidae; genus Cherax; species Cherax quadricarinatus. The sequence continues at coordinate 54,993,107 of NC_091302.1, read as the reverse complement.
TTTAAGAGAGACAGTGGCAGCCAGAGTAGCTGCTGGTGGGGGAACTCGCAGACCTAGACCCATACCATCCACAGCAGCTACAAGAGGACATGGACCACTATCACAATCTGAGGTTGATCGTGATGGCTGGGCTCTTTTCCGACGAAGTCTCTTACGACGATTTCGATTAGTATAATTCTGTAAATTTGGTATCATTTTACAGAGGTTATACAAACCTGTATAATGTTCAAAAATCCAGTTATACCCTATATATCTTTTCTACATTGCAGAGAAGTGTGATAACTGACACCAAAAATATAATTTTCTATGTGCCCTAATATACTATACTGTATATTTTACATTAATCTTAACTACATAATTGAAGTCAACAGAAAACTTATGGAGGTCACTTCTAAACTTTAATTTTTTACTATTCATGCCTTAAATATCACTTAAATTGTGTTAATGGCTACAGTTAAGGGGTCTGGTAAATCCACCAAGCATATTTTGGATAACCACAGGGTTAGTTTTGATAACTCAATGAAGTTTGCACCATTCAGGGAATGTAAATGCAGACATACTTTGGAAGAAAATTTACAAAGTTTGATAAACCAATTAGGGAAGGTATGTAAAAGAAGGAAATTGAAAGTAAACATAGGAAAGAGCAAGGTAATGAGAGTATCACACAATATAGGCAATAAGAGATTAGATATTAGATAGAAAGCAGGGAGTATGGAGGAGGTACAAGTGTTCACAAATTTAGGGGTTGACCTGTCGATGGATGGTGCTATGAAAGATGAGGTGAACCATAAAAATTGATGAAGGTAAAAAAAAAAAAAAAGGTGGGTGATGCACTGAGGTATCTGTAAAGACAGAGAACTTTATCCATGGAAGCAAAAAGGTAAATGCATCAGAGTATAGTGGTTGCAACACTGCTGTATCAGTTTGAAGCATGTGTAGTCATTTTTCTGACATGTCCAACAAAGACAGCTTAGACTTACTCTTGATGAGGAATCACTCTCCATTCCAGATGAGAGAGGAACCTCCACTTCAGGGCTAGCTGTGTGCTGTACCAGTTCACTGTGAGCAAAACCAGGCAATCCATAAAATACAAATGGACGGCAGGTACTAACAATAATGTTTCCTAGTATGTCATTCGGAGCACATACAACTAGATTGTACAAAACACTTAGAGCTGATGCAACTAGATGTAAATATAATTTATGTGAACACAAGTCTGGATTGGGTAATGGCTGTCTTAAAATGCCAATGACAATTCTCTGAATTGTAGACACAACTTCCGCTGGAAAGATCTCTTCATTGTGCTGCCGAGACTCTGCAACAATTTCTGGAGCAACGTAAGTCAGAAGATGAAGGCAACGCATTGCAAGTGCTTGATTTTGCCATGGTGAGTTTGAGTCCAGTGTCAGTGTGAGAGAACCCTTGGTACCAGCAAGACTCAAGTAGATCTGAAAAAAAAGAAATTACATATACGTATACTGTAGTAACAAATCAGATGTATGAAATTATGAACACATTTATGGGAAAAGAAGTAAACTTATAGTGGTCATACACTGTCTGAGAAATGGGCAGTAATCAGATCTGACCTGAGGAAAGACATGGGTAGCTCCAGTTCCTTGCATAGAGGAAGCTACATATATGAAATGCATAACAGATTTATTTTAATGAAAAAATTTAATACGGTGAACAATGTAAAATATCATAGTAGACTTAGGGAAGGAAAAAAAAATAACACAAGTATAACTGAACAGATTATAAAAAAGAAAATGATGAGCTAAGATGATACAAAATTTCAGAGAAACAAAATGCAATAAAATATTAACATATGCAAGCTAAACTATATACAATTACTATTTACTCAAAGTTCTGTAAAAGCTTTTCTGAAAAATTTTAGAGATTTCATTACAAGAAAATAAGCTAGCAGACAAATGATAAATGGCACACATTCTGCCGACATTTAAAAAAACATGATAGTGGCCCATTATACTACATAGGCACATCTCGCTGACAAATATAAATTATTATTATAGTCATTAGAAAGTACTAAACCCTTGGGGTCATTATCTGTGGAGTGGGAGGCAATCAGGTTTGATGAATATATAGAGTAAGAAGTCATTAAAGGAAAGTGAATAATACACTTGGAGAGCAAAAACTTGCTGATTATCAAACACTTCAGACTGCTCAGCTACAAAGTGATGTACAGTACATTTTTGCATCTAATCTATTAAGCAATTACTAGTCAAATAAATTATTCAAAATAGATAGATGATGCTTAGTAGTGAATTTATATTTAACAGAGTTCACCATTAAAGACTAGTATGTGCAATACATACTAGATATAATATGAAACATGCAGGTTAAGTCAACTGACTTGCTGGTTTGTCATGTATGACTCACAAACTAAGACAATAAATTTTAGCAAGTAAATGAATAGAAAAACAGTAAGCACATCAACCATGGAAGAGCCACAGAAATTATGAAATCAGAAGAAACCTCACCTCATCAGAATGGTCAACAGCATCTCGCAGGGCAGCAGCTAGAGCACGTAATATTTGATGAACTGTTTCATTGTCGTGTAAGTCCCTCCCATGGTATTTAAGGGCAGAACTAAGCCAGGCAATGACCTTATCTAAAGTTAATGATGATAGGCTTGTGCTGCTCTGCCATCTAAGGAGTGAAGCAAGCAAGTGTGATGTCTGTTTGACCAGGGAACTTTTGGGACTCACAATACCAGACACACACTGATCCACAACACAGTGAATTTGCTTTAGGAAAAAGAACATTTACATTAGTAAATCCTACAATATACTGTACTGTTTAGAGATTAATCAACTGTATTCAATCACAAATGATTTTGTTTGGTAAAACAAGTTACCCATGCTTAAGTGATTTTGTAGCTTCAAGTATTTCACACCATAAAATGACTTTACCACATAGTGCAAATATGTTCAGCACTGTCTTTCAAGTTTAACAGTATTTTTTATTTTAGTTAATTGAGATAGAACTTGGTAAGAGCTCAAATGAGACAACATACGAGTGGTTGGTGGCCTTAACTAATTTTTACTGAATTGATCCAAACAGAATATCACAAAATTATTTTTTCTGAAAGATAAAATTTACTAAAGAAATCTACAAATGATATTAAAGGCAGAAGAATAAATTTGTACCGTACAATGATTCTGAGAGTACATAAAGGCATACACTGTTGACAAATTATGTTAATTAAACCTAGGCTAATCCAGTAAGGTTAAACTATTAATTATTTTTAATGGGATCCTTATAGTTACTTACCTAACCTAATTTATTACTCTAAATTCTCTTCTAGATAAGTCTACAAACTTTCCTAGCATGCCAGTTAGGTACTGTACCATCACTATAAAAATTATAGTTGGTGATGGACAATATAAGACCAATCATTTTCAAAATGTACTATTGAACTATTAATAATCTGCATTTTCCAAGAAGGTAAACAGTGATTAACAGCATTTATTCCCTATGTAAAAAAGCCCAGAATTATGCAGAGTGATTAAAATAGATACAAATGCAGAACAAAGATTTTAATGAGACAATAAATCATCAGTACAAAACACAACTAAAGCCAAATCACTAACTAGTTACCAGTAGACTTACATATCAAAATGGCATACAATACTGACTGAAGAAGCCTACTGTGTAGGTGAAACATTTCAGAATAAAGATGCCTAAATGTTGCCTATGGATCTTACTCACCAGTAGACTTGTTTTACTTTAATTGGTCCACTTTTATAAACACCATGTCTGAGAAATGGAAGGTAATCAGATTCAATCCAAGGGAGGACAACTTCAATTTCTTGGATCTTAAAAGGTGCTTGTATGATCCACCTTTGAGAGAAGGGGTCATCACCAAAATATTTTCAAGGGTAAACTTACTTTGTTGGATGGGAAAAGCCACTTAAAAATTCAATCAGATAAAAGTTAAATGTTGCTGTCATTTAATGTGAGCTACAACTGAAGTTTTATTTAGGTATTGTATAAATAATAAAGAAATTTCTTTGCCATGGTCTTGAGAGCAAATAGATACTGGTACAAAACAAGATAATGATTTTATTCAGATTATTAGCCCAGAGAGTTAGTAATTAAGGATAATCCAATAAAACCAATATATCTGACTTATTTTTATTGGAGTCCTTTGATCCTCTTCCCTAGGATGTGACCCACAACAACTGCGTAACTTACTATTAGGTGAACCAAGGTGACAAGTGTAAGAAACATGTCCAACATTTTCATTTGTACAGGGATCACATCAAGATGTGAGCCAAAAGTTATACAACTCAAGCCACAAGCTACCATAATTAAATAGTTGCCTTACCCTATGGTCATACATAATCCTGAGTTTGGAGGTGCAGTAAGAGAGATTGGAGAGTGTGGCAGCCAGGGCAGCTTCCTCATCCCCAGTCATGAGACAAGTGTCCTTCACTCGCAGGAACGAAGTAACCAGTTCTTCCCACCTCTCCTGGTTCATGTGTTGAGCCATACCTGATCATGTCAAGCATATTTAGTAATATTTTTTTTTATTATCACACTGGCCGATTCCCACCAAGGCAGGGTGGCCCGAAAAAGAAAAACTTTCACCATCATTCACTCCATCACTGTCTTGCCAGAAGGGTGCTTTACACTACAGTTTTTAAACTGCAACATTAGCACCCCTCCTTCATTATATTTAGGAGATTTTTTGAGCTTGATGTAATATTATGTAAATTCTAGTTTATCAAGTGGGGTTGCAATGGACAGTTATACCTTGGACCTATGGGAGAGCAGTTTTTTTGGGTAGGGAAACCTAACCCAACCTAGGGTTAAATTCTAGGGTATGGTAGATTGGTTTTATGTCAGGTTAGGCTTTTTATGGTTATCAAAAAACATATTCCCACAGGAACAAAATATACCTGTTTCCATTACACCACCTATTTAACATTAGACAATTTATGTTATAAAAGCAGAAGCTCCTAAACTCAATATTAGCCGAAAGTTTTAGTAAATAAGAATTGGAGAAAGGGAGCATAATGATTTTTTATAATGTTAAAAAGATCACACTTAGTTGTTGATCTGATATATTTATTCCTGTTAAATGACTTTTCACATCAAGAAAATGGTGTCCCATGGCAGTGTCCCACTGTGGTGTCCCATGGCAGTGTCCCACTGTGGTGTCCCATGGCAGTGTCCCACTGTGGTGTCCCATGGCAGTGTCCAACTGTGGTGTCCCACTGTGGTGTCCCATGGCAGTGTCCCACTGTGGTGTCCTGTGGCTTGATTGACAGAGCACCTGCATCACAATGTGTCCATAATTCAATGTCCAGCACAAGTGGCAATGTTGGGCAAGTTTCCTTACACCTGGTGTCCCCGTTCAACTAGCAGTAAGTAGGTACCTGGGTGTCAGTCAACTGGTGTGGGTCGCATCCTGTGGGACACAACTGAAGGACACCAATGGAGAAACGACACTATCAGCATAGGCTCTGTAGATGGTTTAAGTCCTACCTGAGCAACAGGAAATAAATTGTCAAGGTCAACAATACAGAATCAGAACCCCTGCTAATAGCATATTGGGTTCCCCAGGGTAGTATTCTGGTCCCTTTACTCTTTTTATGTTATGTGAATGACATGCCCATCAGTGTCAAGTGTAAGCTTCTGTTGTATGCAGACAACAGTGCTCTGTTAGTCTCGGGTAAAGATACACAAGATAGAGCTATAGTGTACTATCACTAGAACTAGCTATAGTCCTGAAGAAAATGGTTATTAGATAAACTATTGCTACATCTCGGGGGAAAACAGAAGCCATACTCTTTGGCAAGAAAAGTAAACTAATAAGGGTAAATACTTTTAATGTTCAGTGTAATGGGAAACCCAGTGCTTCAGCATCTTCAATGAAATATCTGGTAATCCCCTTTGACCCAAGCATGTCAGGAGAACTAATAAATAATAATAATTAAATAATATCTTTATTTACTACATGTACATGGTATACTACTATATATAGAAAGCCCCTTGTTATGCAGAGCATTTCAGGCAAAGTACGTCAGTTTTTGTCCCAGGATGCGACCCACACCAGTCAACTAACACCCAGGTACCCATTATACTGATGGGGAACATAGACAACCAGTGTAAGGAAACACGTCCAATGTTTCCAGCCCTTTGCCAGGAATCGAACCCGGACCCTCACCGTGTGAAGCGAGAGCTACTGCCACCAGGCCACGGGGCCTGGTGGGAACAAAGCGAATGCCAAACTAAAGTTCCTCTACAGACAGGTGCAGTGTCTACCTACTGAGGCTCGCAGTACCCTATGTCAAGCTCTCATACAGTGTATTATATACTACTCTTGCTCTTCATGGTACTCTGCCTTAACAAAAAAACTTAAAAGATAGGCTATAAATCACCCAGAACAAAGTAGTGAGATTAACAAAGTACATGTAGTGAGATTTATTCTGGACCTGGGTCCAGGATAACATGTAGGCCAGGATGAATTACAACAACTAAATATGCTGAATGTTAGTCGATCAACTAAAACTAAATTACATTTATAAATTTGGTCACAACCAGTGTCCCCAATATCTTACTGCCAATTTTGTTAGGCCGGGAACCAATGCAGTTACAGAACTAGGGGAAGGGACAACAACTTTGCAATACCTAGTCAGTGATCAGGCTTCAAAGACATTTTTCTATTCAGCAATAAATGAGTGGAACAAACTTCCTGTAAATGTCCAAGCCAGTCATAGCATGAACCAGTTCAAGAAGAGCCACGAAGTACCTCATGAATAAGACTATAGAAAGTAAGGAGAGTGGTTTCTTGTATGAAAATAAGTAATATCTCTCCCCTAGTATATTTTCTTTTATTGTAACTGCTTTTACATAGTTAAGATACTTACCTTTTTTTTAACTTTTAAATACAGACAATAATTATCACAAGGACCCCAATGGAAATAATTAACTCTTGATTTTTTGGGTTACCCCAAGTTCTCTACACAAATGCTGCTATATATGATAATCAATATAACTGTTTATACCTGAATAAACTCAAACGGTGCCCCATGGCCTGGTGGCTAAACCTCTCGCTTCACAAGGTGTCTGTCTGGGTTCGATTCCCAGCGAGGGTAGAAACACCAGGCCCGGTGGCCTGGTGGCTAAAGCTCCCGCTTCACACACGGAGGGCCCGGGTTCGATTCCCGGCGGGTGGGAACATTTCGACACGTTTCCTTACACCTGTTGTCCTGTTCACCTAGCAGCAAATAGGTACCTGGGTGTTAGTCGACTGGTGTGGGTCGCATCCTGGGGGACAAGATTAAGGACCCCAATGGAAATAAGTTAGACAGTCCTCGATGACGCACTGACTTTCTTGGGTTATCCTGGGTGGCTAACCCTCCGGGGTTAAAAATCCGAACGAAATCTTATCTTATCTTATCTTACACTGGTTGTCTATGTTCACCCATCAGTAAAATGGGCACTTGGGTGTTAGTGGACTGGTATGGGTCGCATCCTGGGAAAAATTGACCTAATTTGCTGGAAATGCTCTGCATAACAAGCTGTTTACTATATAGTAGTATGTCACTGATGTCAGCTATGGTCTGTATACATTGTACATGTACTTGTAGTAAATAAAGATATTATTGTATTATACTGTCTTACTTAACAGCTGACAAAACAATGTTCTTGTTGGCAGTAAGGTCTGTGCTGGACCAGGAGCCGTATAAACTCAGGTGTAAGGGCTATGGCAGACCAAAAGCCGTATTAACTTAGGTTTAAAAGCTGTGGTGGACCAGGAGCCGCATAAGTTTAGGCTTAAGTAAATAACAAAAAGGCACAATACCGTGACTGGAATGATACACAAATAACCCGCACATAAAAGACAGAAGCTTACGACGACGTTTCGGTCCGACTTGGACCATTGACAAAGTCACACAGTGTCGTAAGCTTCTGTCTTTTATGTGCGGGTTATTTGTGTATTTAGGCTTAAGGGTTGTGCCGGACAAGGAGCGTATGAACTCAGGTTTAAAGAGCCGTATTAATTTGGATGTAAGGGCTGTGGTGGACCAGGAGCCGTATAAACTCATGTTTAAGAGCTATGGCAGACCAAGAGCCGTGTTAGCAGATGGGTCTATAAAAATAGAGGTAAATTATAGAATTGACGAGGGAAAAAAGGTGAGTGGTACACTGAGGAGTTTGTGGAGACAAAGAACTTTTTCAGTGAAAGCAAAGAGGAGAATATATGGAGTATAGTTATACCAGCGCTCTTGTATGGGTGTGAGGCATGGGTTGTGAATGTTGCAACAAGGAGAAGGCTGGAGGCAGTGGAGATGTCATGTCTGAGGGCAATGTGTGGTATGAATATAATACAGAGAATTTTTAGTTTGGAAATTAAGAGGTGTGGGATTAACAGAATTATTATCCAGAGGGCTGAGAAGGGGTTATTGAGATGTTTTGGACATGTAGAGAGGGTGGAATGAAACAGAATGACTTCGATAGTGTATAAATCTGTAGTGGAGGGAAGGCGGGGTATGGGTTTGCCTAGAAAAGGTTGGAGGGAGGGAGTAAAGGAGGTTTTGCGTGCGAGGGGCTTGGACTTCCAGCAAGCGTGCATGAGCATGTTAGACAGGAGCGAATAGAGAAAAATGGTTCTTAGGACTTGACGTGCTGTTGGAGTGTGAGCGGGGTAACATTTATGAAGGGATTCAAGGAAACCAGCAAGCCGGACTTAACTCCTGGAGATGGGAAGTCCTGTGTCTGCACTCTGAAGGAGGGGTGTTAATGTTGCAGGGTTATAACTGTAGTACTCACCTAATTGTGGTTGTAGGGGTCGATACTTAGCTCCTGGCCCCACCTCTTCACTGAACGCTGCTAGGTCCGTTCTCTCCCTGCTCCATGAGCTTTATCATACCTCATCTTCAAGCTATGTATGGTTCCTGCCTCCACTACATCACTTGCCAGACTGTTCCACATCCTGACTATTCTACGACTGAAGAAATACTTCCTAACATCCCTTTGACTCATCTGAGTTTTCAACTTCCAAGTGTGACCCCTTGTTTCTGTGTCCCCTCTATGGAATATCCTGTCTCTGTCCACCTTGTCTATTCCACGCAGTATTTTGTATGTCGTTATCATGTCTCCCCTAACCCTCCTGTCCTCCAGTGTCCTCAGGCTGATTTCCCTTAACCTATCTTCATAGGATATTCCCCTTAGCTCTGAAAACCCATTCTTAATTTGTGTATATCTGTGCCTGGCTTCATACACTAGCATGCTTCATTCAAGTCTCAGGGTATTAACAAGTAATGAGGAAAGGGAGACAGCTACAGTTAAATTGTGTGTGGTCGTAATTTCCTCTGCTATAATAATAAAATTTAGATTAATGCAGTGGTACCTCGTGTTACGAACTTAATTCATTCCATAAGGCTATTCAAGTGCTGATACTTGGACCTGGAGAGAGTTCCGAGGGTCAACGCCCCCGCAGCCCTGTCTGTGACCAGGCCTCGTGGTGGATCAGGGCCTGATCAACCAGGCTGTTACTGCTGGCCGCACGCAATCCAACGTACGAACCACAGCCCGGCTGGTCAGGTACTGACTTTAGGTGCTAGTCCAGTGCCTGCTTGAAGACTGCCAGGGGTCTATTGGTAATCCCCCTTATGTATGCTGGGAGGCAGTTGAACAGTCTTGGGCCCCTGACACTTGCTGTGTTGTCTCTTAACGTGCTAGTGACACCCCTGCTTTTCAATGGGGGATGTTGCATCGTCTGCCGATTATGTTGTGATCTGAGTACATTGTTTTTGATATGATGACATTTCGTATCAGATCATCATTGTTAGTAAATAACATAAATTAGATTAGTCCATTTCAAACCCCCAAAAATACACTTACAAAAGCACTTGCAAAAATACACTTACATAATTGTTCGAGTTGGGAGCTGTTCGAAACTTGAGGTACCACTGTATCTGCACTTGTATTTGACCACCACTAACAACCTTCACAAAGGTTAAAGCCTATTGTGTAGCTGAAACTTATAATAAACTGTTCTCGCAAAAATTTCACTAATAGTTGTGTTATGAGTAGATACAATGCAATTTTTATTCCTTTATGTAGTACGAATATGTAATATAGTTTACACATTATAAAACATTGGTAGGCACAAAATACAGCCACTAGTATGCAATTCATTTTGGGTAAACTAATCCTCATGCTTAAAGGTTAATTAAGATTTAGATAGACTATTAAGTAGGATTTCTTATGCAATTAACTACAATATGTACAATAAGAAAAGTAACTAATTAACAAAAGGTATAGTTTCAAAAGCATGACTTAATATTTCAAACTGATAGTTACTGTAGGGTTGCCCGAAATGCTCTGCATAACCAGGGGTTTTCTGTAAAGTACGTATGTCAATAATATCACACTTTCTGTACAAACTGTAAGCCATTCTTTATAGAAATACTGTAAAGCTTACTTTACTTTACTTACAGCTTGAGCCTGTTAGAACTTCCTAATACACAAATAACCCGCACGTAGGAGACAGGAGCTTATGACGACATTTCGGTTCAGGTTATTTGTGTATTGTTCCAGTCATGGTATTGTGCCTTTTTGTTATTTAGAACTTCCTAAATCTCCAGGAGCTGGGAGATAGGGCTCAATAAGGCATAAGTCTTGTGGTCCTTAATAACACCACCACAAACAACAACACTAAATATACTTGCCAATATGTCAACGTAAATTATAATATCTAAGTACAGTGGTCCCTCGATTATCGACGGTAATCCGTTCCTGGAAGCCGGTCGATTATCGAAATGGTCGATTTACGAATCAATTTTCCCCATAAGAAATAATGTAAATTCAATTAATCCGTTCCTGACACCCAGAAGTATTAAAACAAAAAAATTTTTGCATGAAATATTCATGTAGTACATAAACAATACAATGGGAAATGATGAATGAAACATTAACAGCATAACACTTACCTTTATTGGAGATTCTTCTTAGTGTATGGGAGACTGGAGGAGGAGGAGAGAGTGGATTGTTTATAGTTTGGAAGGGGAATCCCCTTCCAGCAACACCTCAGGTACCATTTGCTTTTCTGGGGTTGCTTCTTTTCTGTGTTTCTTAATGCCACTAGGACCAGCTTGAGAGTCACTGGAGTCCTGTCTCGCAAAATAACTGTGCAGAGAGCTCTGTTTCTGGCGTCTCTTTAAAACTTCCCTAAAATGGGCCAAGACTCTGTCACTGTACAAGTTGCCGATATGGCTTGCAACATCCTTCTCTGGGTGATGTTTCTCCATAAATCTTTCCATCTTACCCATCAGGCGGACATCAACCAAATCTTTCAGTGGGCTGCAGAAAACAATATGAAGTTCAACGATGAGAAATTTCAATTACTCAGATATGGTAAACATGAGGAAATTAAATCTTCATCAGAGTACAAAACAAATTCTGGCCACAAAATAGAGCGAAACACCAACGTCAAAGACCTGGGAGTGATTATGTCGGAGGATCTCACCTTCAAGGACCATAACATTGTATCAATCGCATCTGCTAGAAAAATGACAGGATGGATAATGAGAACCTTCAAAACTAGGGAGGCCAAGCCCATGATGACACTCTTCAGGTCACTTGTTCTATCTAGGCTGGAATATTGCTGCACTCTAACAGCACCTTTCAAGGCAGGTGAAATTGCCGACCTAGAAAATGTACAGAGAACTTTCACGGCGCGCATAACGGAGATAAAACACCTCAATTACTGGGAGCGCTTGAGGTTTCTAAACCTGTATTCCCTGGAACGCAGGAGGGAGAGATACATGATTATATACACCTGGAAAATCCTAGAGGGACTAGTACCGAACTTGCACACGAAAATCACTCACTACGAAAGCAAAAGACTTGGCAGACGATGCACCATCCCCCCAATGAAAAGCAGGGGTGTCACTAGCACGTTAAGAGACCATACAATAAGTGTCAGGGGACCGAGACTGTTCAACTGCCTCCCAGCACACATAAGGGGGATTACCAACAGACCCCTGGCAGTCTTCAAGCTGGCACTGGACAAGCACCTAAAGTCAGTTCCTGATCAGCCGGGCTGTGGCTCGTACGTTGGTTTGCGTGCAGCCAGCAGCAACAGCCTGGTTGATCAGGCGCTGATCCACCAGGAGGCCTGGTCACAGACCGGGCCGCGGGGGCGTTGACCCCCGAAACTCTCTCCAGGTAAACTCCAGGTACATAGTAAAAATCTCCTTAATTTCTGAAGAAGGCACCTTCTTCCATCTCTCTTCCTCCTCCTCTGCAGCAAGATTCTGAGCTGCGATCTGTTGCTCTTCCTGCTGAAGCTCTTGCAGCTCCTCAGTGGTTAGCTCTTCATTGTGGTCCTCCACCAACTCTTCAACATCCTCCAAACTCACATCCAACCTCATGGAACTCCCCAGTGCCACAATAGAGTTCAAAACTGACATAGGCTCATCAGGGTCAGCCCCAAACCCTTCCAAATCCCTCTTGTCGACACAATCTGGCCACAATTTTCTCCAAGCAGAGTTCAAAGTCCTGGTAGACACTCCCTCCCAAGCCTTACCTATAAGGCTTACACAATGGAAAATACTGAAATGTTCTTTCCAAAAATCTCGTAGGGTCAAGTGAGTGTCTGAGGTCACATTGAAGCACCTTTCAAACATTGCTTTGGTGTACAGTTTTTTAAAGTTTGCAATGACCTGCTGGTCCATGGGTTGGAGGAGAGGAGTGGTATTCGGGGGCAAGAACTTTACTGAGATGAACCCAAAACTCCTTCAGAATTAGGTCATCCAAGTTTGGTGGATGAGCAGGTGCATTGTCCATTACTAGCAGGCACTTGAGATCCAATTTCTTCTCCAGGAGGTAATTCTTCACACTAGGGCCAAACACTTCGTTGAACCACTCTACAAAAATTTCCCTCATGACCCATGCCTTATTATTAGATTTCCAAAACACACACAATTTACTCTTCATAACATTATTTTTCTTAAATGCTCTGGGATTTTCAGAATGGTACACTAGTAACGGCTTCACTTTGAAATCCCCACTAGCATTAGCACAGAACATTAGCGTCAGCCTGTCTTTCATAGGCTTGTGTCCTGGCATTGACTTTTCCTCTTGTGTAATGAAGGTCCTCTTTGGCATTTTCTTCCAGAAGAGGCCTGTTTCGTCACAATTGAACACTTGTTCAGGTTTCAGTCCTTCAGCCTCTATGTACTCCTGGAATTCATGCACATATTTTTCAGCCGCCTTGTGGTCCGAACTGGCAGCCTCACCATGCCTTACCACACTGTGTATGCCAGTACGCTTCTTAATTTCAAATTTCCAGGGTCACCACACCAACCTGCCGCTACTGTTTGGTGGCGCTACTTCTGGCATAAGTCATTCCAATTTCTTTTTCTCCATTTATTGTTATAACCTGCTCACTTTTAGCCCTAGCCATGGTTCCAACGAATAAAAGAAATGCTTCTCACTGTGTAAAGCACATACACCATATATTGTCCATAAAAGATAAAGTGGCTCTGAAGCCACTGTCAGTCACCATGAGCTCAGCTCACTCAGATAAGCTGTGACCAGTAAATTTGGGCCTACATATGAGGGAATAGGTCTGCGTGGTTAGTGTGCAATATATAAAAAAAATCCTGCAGCATGCAGTGCATGAGAAAAAAAGTGACTGTGCTTTTGGTGTAAAACAGTGACTTTGTGGTGTATTTTTGTATGCTTTGTATGGTTGTATTCTCTCTCTCTCTCTCTTTTTTTTGGTCTCACTTGATAGAATGGAAGATACATTACAAAAATAGATACAATTTTGATTGGTTTCACACCAGAAAGTACTTCAAAACTGAGCTCAAAGTAGGGGAAATGTTCAATTTTTTACGATGCTCAAGAGTAAACAAATACGTGTCCAACTGGCCAGTCTAATATGCAGTCACGAATGGGTTGACATTATTTATACAATTATTACAATAATGCAGTAGTCTGCATAACAGTAAATCTATTTTTTGCATGAATAAAAATTCAAAATGGAAAGCAAGCATAATATAAGAGGGGCCTGGAGACGTGACTGATGAACAAAGAAAATGTTATATTAGTGATAGGAATGTCTCGATTGTTTATTTTGGACCCTATTTTGAAATTGGCATCTCTTGAAATTTGTGTGAAATTGGCCAAATTACTGATTTCTGACCACTTTATTGGGGAGTTGAAATAGGTAAATGGGAGATTTCTTGTACTTAATCAACAGAATAGAAGGAATACTAGCAAAATAGCTATGAGTTTATTTTACTTGAACAATGGAATGGGCCAAAAATAGGGCATAAAGTGGGTGAAATCACTGATGCATAAATATCACCGTTGGGTTAAGTGTATCCTAATCTAACCACTATAATCTGGCAAAATCACTAATCCGGCAACCTACAGGTCCCGATGATTCCGGATTAGTGATGGTCAATCTGTACAGTATTACAATTAGTGCAGTTTGCAATGTTACAACAGTACAGTTTTAAGCATGCATTAATATTTTAGATTGATCTAGCAGTCCTAAGTTGTTTTGGGATTTCCTGAGTATGTAGTTTCATACTGGTTGAATGATTTGGTATAGTGTAGATATAGTTAAGTTTGGGAGGTGATGTGATTTTTAATTATAGCCCTAAATTGATTGGCAGACAGGGGGCCTTTTGTTGGTTTGGGCATTGAATTCCAGATCTTAGGCCCTTTATGTGCATTGCATTTTTGCATAGGGTGAGATGAACATGAGAGATGTCGAAGAGAGTTTTGTGCCTTGTGTTGTACCTGTGTGTTCTGTTGTAGGTATCAAGGAGAAGTTTGACTGGAGGGTTTATGTTGGAATTTAATGTTCTGTATATATAGTAGGCACAATAATATGAGTGCATATTAAGTAAGTTCAAACTCTTGAAGAGCGGTGGGGTATATCATCTGGCGCAGCAAATGGTGATCATCCGCATGTCAGCTTTTTTGTTGGGTTATTAATGGTTTAAGGTGATTGGTCATGGTAGATCCCCAGTGAGCATTTGTTTAGGAAATGTGTCGCTGCTAATTATGTTGGACATCTCTGCTGCATTTGATACTAATGATAATGGATTATTGATAAGTGACCTTCCTGGCTGTGGCTTTAAGGATACTGCATTGGTGCTTCTTGAATCATATCTTTTTCGTCAGTAATATTAAGTAGTAGTGAATGAGTCTATAACTGGAGAGAGTTCCGGGGGTCAATGCCCCCGTGGCCCGGTCTGTGACCAGGCCTCATGGTGGGCCAGGGCCCAATCAACCAGGCTGTTACTGCTAGCTGCATGCAGTCCAACATACGACCTACAGCCAGATACTGACTTTAGGTGCCTGTCCAGTGCCTGCTTGAAGATAGGCAGGGGTCTATTGGTAATCCCCCCTTATGTACACTGGGAGGCAGTTGAACAGTCTTGGGCCCCTCACAATTATTGTGTTGTCTCTTATCGTGCTAGTGGCACCCCTGCTTTTCATTGGGGGAACGTTACATTGTCTGCCGAGTCTTTTGCTTTCATAGGGAGTGATTTTCGTGTGCAGGTTTGGTACTAATCCCTCTAGGATTTTCCAAGTGTATATAATCATGTATCTCCCACCTTCGTTCTAGGGAGTACAGGTTTAGGAACTTCAAGCATTCCCAGTAATTGAAGTGCTCTATCACAGTTATGTGTGCCATGAAGGTTCTCTGTACATTTTCTAGGTCAGCAATTTCACCTGCCTTGAAAGGTGCTGTTAGTGTGCAGCACACTAACTATGCATACCTCCCCACCATAGCCTAGTTGTGTGAAAGTCAACCCAGACTAATACTATTGGTAAGTGCTGGTCCTGGCTTTTGTGTCTTATTTTACAAATAGCCTCCAGCTTGAGTGGCTCAGTGAGGGTTGGTATCTTAAACAACCCTGCAAGGTGTCTCTCTACACTATGATGTATTAACCCTTAAAATTTCAGAAATCCGAACTTCCTTCCCATTCCAAGATTCATACCAAAATTATCCCCACTCCTCCCTCTTCTTTCAATTTAAATAGCTGTTCTTCAGAATTTGCTATGGTTTATAGCTTGTGACTAGGTTTAAACTATGATAAATGGGCTTCTCTTCTTGCCATTAACAGTGATACTGCTGCCAATACTCTTATTTTGTTTCTGGAATTTCACAGATGGTTTGTATGACCAAGGAGGATATGGTGTACAGTTCTGAAATAGGGGATCAAGATTTTTCAAGATTAGAGTTTTTAAGTGCATGTGTGATCATGAAAGATGAGTATACAGCCCATCATCTCCTACCCAGGGTTCCTCACAGCTTTTATCCTGCACTGTTTCAGGCTGTCATGCAAAAATGTTACTACTCCAGTAAGTACTTATTCTCAACATGCCTGTTGCTATGCACTTTATACAGGATGGATATAGGGTGCATGATAAAGATATTAGACTAACTACAGTTCATACTAACTGTATTCAAATTGTAATAATTTCAAAGTACATTACAGTATTGTAGTTTTGATAATTCAGGTAGTCTTCAGTATGGCCACTGTAATTGACCAGAAAATACAAATCACTTGTATATGTGTGAATTTTTTTTCCTGTTTGTAGTAACAGGAGCAGAGCTATGCTCTGTCTGTGCCATCATGTATTGTTTCTCACTAGTTATGTAAACCTTCCAGAGGTAGAATATACTACATCCTCTCCTCACTTAGCAACGTACTCCTTTACCAACGACTCGGACTTACAACGGGGTCTCTGACTAGTATGCATATCTAAATTAGAGCTGATTTCCTCTTTTCTGTTTATTTAAATATATTTACAGTAAACTACTGTATAAACATTTAAAAATATACCACTAAAATAATATCAAAGATGGTTGACACCGACCCACCACCCTTACAGTATGCTCCTCGCTTAGCAACGAATTCGTTTACCATCATGGTCTTAGAAACGGAACTCCATCGTTCAGCGAGGAGAGGCTGTACTGTACTTCCTCTTGGGTCATCATTTTTTAAGTTTATAACTGAAGAAAAAAAATTCGTTTTAGCAGTGTTTTTTCTCGTTAACAAATGATGCCACTTGTTCTTCCTGTTGTTGGTGCTAAAAGGTACTGTATTTATAATCTACATTCTCATTTTCTTTTATGTACATGTTATCATGTCTTTTCTTTCCTTCTGTCAACCAGAGAGGCCATTTTTGGAATCTCCAATCTTTCTTTGTAACTTGTGTTTCTTGGCTCTGCAAGCCATTTTTAATGTATCTTTAAATTTTTTATACTTTATTTGCAGATTATTGTATTTGTAAACATCAAACTGCCACTCCATTTTCCACTTTTGATCTTACTTATGTTGTAATTAATATACTCTGTCTGAAGTTTTTTTTTTTATAGTTTGCATATGTTGCATACATTCTCACTATTAAATCAACTGCATTTATGTGATCTTCCAATGATAATCTTTTGTCAGTAATTACTCCTAGTTTCCTCTGTCTGTCACTATCAGCATATTATCAGTCTATATTCTCTGTGTGATTCGTTACTTTTTCCAATTTGTTACATGACATTTATCTATATTAAATTCTATTGTCAATCTATCATTCTACTTGTTGAATCTGTCCAGGTCTTTCTGCAAGGATAGACATTTATTACAGGTACCGATCTTGTATAATACCTTTGTTTTATTTGCAAATATCTTCATAGTTTTTTATTTCTTCTGGTGTATGGAAGATTTTATTCATATTAGTAACCTGGAGGATTAGTAACCCAGAACAACAGAAGAATTTTTTTTTTTTTTTAACAAACCGGCCGTATCCCACCAAGGCAGGGTGGCCCAAAAAGAAAAACAAAAGTTTTTCTTCTTAAATTTAGTAATTTGTGCAGGAGAAGGGGTTACTAGCCCCTTGCTCCCGGCATTTTAGTTGCCTCTTACAACACGCATGGCTTACGGAGGAAGAATTCTGTTCCACTTCCCCATGGAGATAAGAGGAAATAAACAAGAACAAGAACTAGAAAGAAAATAGAAGAAAACCCAGAGGGGTGCATATATATATGCTTGTACATGTATGTGTAGTGTGACCTAAGTGTAAGAAGAAGTAGCAAGACATACCTGAAATCTTGCATGTTTATGAGACAGAAAAAAGACACCAGCAATCCTACCATCATGTAAAACAAATACAGGCTTTCGTTTTTACACTGACTTGGCAGGACGGTAGTACCTCCCTGGGCGGTTGCTGTCTACCAACCTACTACCTGCAAAAGAAAATTATTATGTCTGTTTTATATCAATTGAAGTTCTTTGATCCTCTTCCCTGGGATGCATCCCATAACAGTCAACTAACACCCAAGTACCAGCTTGCTGCTAGGTGAACCAGAGCAACAGATGTTAGAAAGCATGCTTAACTTTCCCACTTGTGCTGGGATCAAACCCAGGTTCTTCAGATTTGAGCCAGAAGTGCTACCTGTAATATAATGAAATGCAACATTTCTGTTTTGAAAATATTTTTTGACACATGCAATCATTTCATTTTTTTGGTTTGTTGAGGTAGCTGGAAGTCTTCTTTATGTACAGTGTTTGGTAATGAAACAAAGGTACACACCTTAAGCAAATCTTTCCAGTGTTGCCAGTAAAATTGTCAGACTTTTAACTATGTATGTATAGAAATGGTTGATAACCTTGTATTTGAACTTGCACTAAACACTATTTTGCATTGTAGATATTTATGCTGGTAGATAAATTTATATTTATAAATTATTCTCTGATAGGAATGGATGATTTAGAAAAGAAAAAGCTGCAATGCCACTTTTACGTGCCTTGACTATCAACTGGCCATTTGAGAGCATGACCCTGAGGGACCTTGTTCCACCTTTACCATCACCTACAACAAAGCCTCAGAGGATTATACTCAGAAGTTCAGAAGAAAAGCTGATGAAGTTTTTGGAAGCTCTGCAAACTATACCTGAAACATTCATCCAAAGGTATATACGTAATTTGAAAAGTAAAGTCTTTGTTAGCATGGGTTATATTACCCCAGACTCCATAATTATGGACAAATCCATGGATGCATAAGCATTGTGTGGTACAGTATTGGCATGGAGTGTTAGGTATTCCATGTGTCAGCCATTACCAATAACAGTTATACTCACTGCCTTTGGCAGTGAAGCACTGAAATGATGCTTCTGCGCTCTGTGAAAGGACAAATTTTTCATGTGTGACCCCTCTGCAAAAGATCAGAATTAATTAGTAAGTATAGAAGAATACACAGGCTTCACTCTGTTGTAATTGCATTTTGCTGGTATCCATATGCCTTATTTTTAAGTAGCTTAGTCAATTTTTTTTAGAAACAAAGTATGAGACGGCTATATTTCTTCTTTTTTATTTAATAATTTATACAGGAGAAGGGGTTACCAGTCCCCTTATCCCAGCATTTTAGTTGCCTTTTATGACACATGGCTTACTGAGCAAGGCTAGTTTTCCACTGTCCCATGAAGATGAAAGAGAAATAAATAAGAACAAGAACTATTAAGAAATATAGAAGAAAACTCAAATGGGTATGTATATTTATGTGTACGTGTATGTGTACTGTGACCTAGGTTTAAGCAGAAGTATGTACTAAGATGTATGTACACTGTACCTGTTATCTTGCATGTTGCTTTCTTTCAACAAACCGGCCATATCCCACAGAGGCAGGGTGGCCCAAAAAGAAAAACAAAAGTTTCTCTTTTTCAATTTAGTAATTTATACAGGAGAAGGGGTTACTAGGCCCTTGCTCCTGGCATTTTAGTCGCCTCTTACAACACGCATGGCTTACGGAGGAAGAATTCTATTCCACTTCCTCATGGAGATAAGAGGAAATAAACAAGAACTAGAAAGAAAATAGAAGAAAACCCAGAGGGATGTGTATATATATGCTTGTACATGTATGTGTAGTGTGACCTAAGTGTAAGTAGAAGTAGCAAGACGTACCTGAACTCTTACATGTTTATGAGACAGAAAGAGAGTTTCAGTGGGGGGAAATAAATGGGATTAAATCTGGAGTATCTGAGAGAGTTAGAGCAAAGGAAGGGGTAGCAGTAATGTTAAATGATCAGTTATGGAAGGAGAAAAGAGAATATGAATGTGTAAATTCAAGAATTATGTGGATTAAAGTAAAGGTTGGATGCGAGAAGTGGGTCATAATAAGCGTGTATGCACCTGGAGAAGAGAGGAATGCAGAGGAGAGAGAGAGATTTTGGGAGATGTTAAGTGAATGTATAGGAGCCTTTGAACCAAGTGAGAGAGTAATTGTGGTAGGGGACTTGAATGCTAAAGTAGGAGAAACTTTTAGAGAGGGTGTGGTAGGTAAGTTTGGGGTGCCAGGTGTAAATGATAATGGGAGCCCTTTGATTGAACTTTGTATAGAAAGGGGTTTAGTTATAGGTAATACATATTTTAAGAAAAAGAGGATAAATAAGTATACACGATATGATGTAGGGCGAAATGACAGTAGTTTGTTGGATTATGTATTGGTAGATAAAAGACTGTTGAGTAGACTTCAGGATGTACATGTTTATAGAGGGGCCACAGATATATCAGATCACTTTCTAGTTGTAGCTATACTGAGAGTAAAAGGTAGATGGGATACAAGGAGAATAGAAGCATCAGGGAAGAGAGAGGTGAAGGTTTATAAACTAAAAGAGGAGGCAGTTAGGGTAAGATATAAACAGCTATTGGAGGATAGATGGGCTAATGAGAGCATAGGCAATGGGGTCGAAGAGGTATGGGGTAGGTTTAAAAATGTAGTGTTAGAGTGTTCAGCAGAAGTTTGTGGTTACAGGAAAGTGGGTGCAGGAGGGAAGAGGAGCGATTGGTGGAATGATGATGTAAAGAGAGTAGTAAGGGAGAAAAAGTTAGCATATGAGAAGTTTTTACAAAGTAGAAGTGATGCAAGGAGGGAAGAGTATATGGAGAAAAAGAGAGAAGTTAAGAGAGTGGTGAAGCAATGTAAAAAGAGAGCAAATGAGAGAGTGGGTGAGATGTTATCAACAAATTTTGTTGAAAATAAGAAAAAGTTTTGGAGTGAGATTAACAAGTTAAGAAAGCCTAGAGAACAAATGGATTTGTCAGTTAAAAATAGGAGAGGAGAGTTATTAAATGGAGAGTTAGAGGTATTGGGAAGATGGAAGGAATATTTTGAGGAATTGTTAAATGTTGATGAAGATAGGGAAGCTGTGATTTCGTGTATAGGGCAAGGAGGAATAACATCTTGTAGGAGTGAGGAAGAGCCAGTTGTGAGTGTGGGGGAAGTTCGTGAGGCAGTAGGTAAAATGAAAGGGGGTAAGGCAGCCGGGATTGATGGGATAAAGATAGAAATGTTAAAATACAGAGTGGGGTAAGGTACCTAGGGATTGGCAGAGAGCATGCATAGTTCCTTTGTATAAAGGCAAAGGGGATAAAAGAGAGTGCAAAAATTATAGGGGGATAAGTCTGTTGAGTGTACCTGGTAAAGTGTATGGTAGAGTTATAATTGAAAGAATTAAGAGTAAGACGGAGAATAGGATAGCAGATGAACAAGGAGGCTTTAGGAAAGGTAGGGGGTGTGTGGACCAGGTGTTTACAGTGAAACATATAAGTGAACAGTATTTAGATAAGGCTAAAGAGGTCTTTGTGGCATTTATGGATTTGGAAAAGGCGTATGACAGGGTGGATAGGGGGGCAATGTGGCAGATGTTGCAAGTGTATGGTGTAGGAGGTAAGTTACTGAAAGCTAGAGTTTTTACGAGGATAGTGAGGCTCAAGTTAGAGTATGTAGGAAAGAGGGAAATTTTTTCCCAGTAAAAGTAGGCCTTAGACAAGGATGTGTGATGTCACCGTGGTTGTTTAATATATTTATAGATGGGGTTGTAAGAGAAGTAAATGCGAGGGTTTTGGCAAGAGGCGTGGAGTTAAAAGATAAAGGTCACAGCTGCTCTTTGCTGATGACACTGTGCTCTTGGGAGATTCTGAAGAGAAGTTGCAGAGATTGGTGGATGAATTTGGTAGGGTGTGCAAAAGAAGAAAATTAAAGGTGAATACAGGAAAGAGTAAGGTTATGAGGATAACAAAAAGATTAGGTGATGAAAGATTGAATATCAGATTGGAGGGAGAGAGTATGGAGGAGGTGAACGTATTCAGATATTTGGGAGTGGACGTGTCAGCGGATGGGTCTATGAAAGATGAGGTGAATCATAGAATTGATAAGTGAGGCACTTAGGAGTCTGTAAACAAGAACTTTGTCCTTGGACTAGTTTTACCAAATATGGGTGTGAATGAATAGAAGAAAGATGTCCCAAGAATATAATGGAGAATTCGTGTGGAATATATTACTGTTGTGCTTGTACATGGAGCGAAACAGAATGATCAAGAGTGTATAGTCTGTGTGTACCTAGGTTTTGTGTGCGAGTGACTTAAGTAGAGGAGTGTAGACATACTTGACGTGAGCCATTTATGAAGGGATTGAACTCTTGCACTCATGCAGTAAAAACTGTAGTGAGCACAAGACAGTGAGAGTGAATGATGGTGACACCCTGCCAGTAATCCTACCAGTGTGTAAAACAATTACAGGTTCCCATTTCATGTTCGTTTGACAGGACAGTAGTACCTCCCTGGGTGGTTGCTGTCTTCAATATATGTATTTTTTCAACATAATATCAGTAAAGTATCTAAGGATTGGCAGAAAACCTGCATAGTTCCTCTGTATAAGATAATAAGAGATAAGAGAACATGGATGAATTATAGGGCAATAAGCCTGTTGAGTATACCAGGTAAAGGTGTCCTGTAGCTCAGTTGCTAGCATACTCAGCTCATACTTTGAGATCTGTGGTTTGAGCCCCAGCACGGGTGGAAACATTAGGACGTGTTTCTTTAAGACGCCTTCCGTCCCTGTTCACCTAGCAGTAAATAGGTACCTGGATGTTAGCCAACTGGTGTGGGTTGCATCCTGGGGACAGAATTTACCTAATTTGCCAGAAATGCTCTGCATAACAGTGTCATTGATGTCAGCTAGGTCTGTATACCATGTGCTTGTAGAAATAAAGATTATTATTATTATTACTGAAAGAACTAAGAGTAAATCAGAATGTAATATTGCAGAAGAACAAAGATTTATGAAAGGTAGGGATGTAGACCAAGTGTTTACATTGAAGTGCAGTATGTAAGTGAGCAATACCTAGAAAGGGGTAAACGGTTGTAATATGGCAGACATTGTAAATGCATGTAATAGATAGTAGGTTACCTAAAGCAGTAAAGAGTGGTTTTTCTGGATATAACTGGCTGTTGTGTGCAAGGTAGCATTTATTAAGGAATTCAAGAAGCCAGCTAGGTGGGAAGTACAGTGCCTTTGCATTTTAAAGGGATGGAGATGTTACAGTTCAGAGTGTTATGTGAATTGTGATATCTGCACACTTCTGGCAAGATGGCTGTTGAATGAATGATGGCGAATGTTTTTCTTTTTAGGGTTGCCCTACTTTGGTGGGAGGGCTGATGTGGTAAATAGAAAATTATGCAGTACATGTATATAAATATACACTACCGCTCGACACTATCTCTTACTGACTTGCACATAAGTCCATAGATTTTCACTACTTTTCAGTCTTAATGAGTTGCACAGATATCAAACTGACACACTATCATATCTTTGTTCCTTGTGTATGACTTCGATTATGCCTTATTAGTTGTGTATTATTGTCTTCTGTTGAACTAGTTGCTGGTAGACTCATTACAATTCCTGTGTAGTTTTCTTCCTTTTTCACCTCTAAACTCCATTTCCAAATTATCTCCAATTAACCTTTCATCATGAAGAAAGATTTTTTTCAACATAATATCAGTAAAGTAGTTGGATAAGCTAAACAGTGCAGTAGAAGCTACAGTGAACATGGTTTCTGGTTTAATTATAATAGAAAAAATTCATGTCAGTTAATCTTAGCATTAACAAGCAGGTTGAAGAGGTAAACCTCCCCACCATTAGCTCAGATAAATATTTATAACTGGGTAAAAGTAATTACATTTCTCAGTAAAAGTAGGCCTTAGACAAAGATGTGTGATGTCACCATGGTTGTTCAATATATTTATAGATGGGGTTGTAAGAGAAGTGAATGCTTAGGTGATGGCAAGAGGTGTGGGATTAAAAGATAATCTAACACAAAGTGGGAGTTGTCACAGTTGCTCTTTGCTGATGACATTGTGCTTTTGGGAGATTCTGAAGAGAAGTTGCAGAGGTTGGTGGATGAATTTGGTAGGGTATGTAAAAGAAGAAAATTAAAAGTGAATATGTATAGGAAAGAGTATGGTGATGAGGATAATAAAAAAAATTAGGTAATGAAAGATTGGTTGTCAGATTGGAAGGAGAGAGTATGGAGGAGGTGAATGTACTCAGATATTTAGGAGTGGACATGTCAGCAGATTTATTTATTTATTTATTTATTTATTTACAATTTGAGCATACATTCAGAGGTACAAAAAAAATACAGATAAGAGCAGCATGCCAAAGCCACTTATACTATGCATAGCATTTCGGGCTGGCTTAAAATTAACTAAGCAATGATGAAATCAGTGATAATACATTATTGTAAACAGATAACTATAAAGCACAAATGAGTATTACAAAGACAGGTCATACGGTTGCATGCATTGTTGTACATTCAGTCGTATGGAGTATTCTGTTAGGTAGTGTATTTAAAAAATAATAAAGTTTTAGGTTTTAGGTTTAACATTTATGTGATATAATTGTGAGAAACATTTAAGATATACAATTTATAAGGTTCAGTTATTCAGTATTTATTTGGTTTTGGGTGAGTAAGTGATCTTTGAGAAGAGACTTGAATTTATAAACAGGTAGTGTTTCTTTTATATTTACAGGTAATGAATTCCAGATTTTAGGGCCTTTTATGTGCATTGAGTTTTTGCATAGTGTGAGATGGACACGAGGAACATCAAAGAGTGATCTGTGCCTTGTGTTATGGTCATGTGTTCTGTTGAGGTTGGCAAGGAGATGTTTGAGGGGAGGGTTAATATCAGAGTTAAGTGTTCTATGTATGTAATAGGTGCAGTAATAAGTATGGATGTTTTGTATGGTGAGTAGGTTTAGTGTATTGAATATTGGTGGAGTGTGCTGCCTGTAGTGAGAATTTGTTATCATTCTAACTGCAGCCTTTTGTTGGGTAATTAGTGGTCTGAGATGGTTAATTGTTGTTGAGCCCCATGCACAAATTCCATAGGTGAGATAGGGGTAAATAAGAGAGTGATATAGGGCCAGGAGGGCTGACTGTGGAACATAGTACCGTATCTTCGATAGTATGCCTACAGTCTTGGAAATTTTCTTAGAAATTTGTTGTATATGTGTATGAAATTTGAGTCTATTATCAAGGTGGATTCCTAAGAATTTTCCCTCTGTTAGCTTTGTGATAGGTGATCCGTTTATCATTATGTTAAGAGGGACATCTGTAGCTCTGTTACCAAACTGAATGAAGTAGGTTTTGTCAATGTTTAGTGTAAGTTTGTTAGTCCTCATCCAGGTAGGTATTTTCTGTAATTCGGTATTTACAGTATTGGCTAGCGTGACTGGGCTCGGGTGAGAGAAGACGTATGTAGTGTCATCTGCAAATAGTGTGGGTTTGAGTAATTGCAAAGCATTTGGAAGGTCATTTATGTATAGGAGAAAGAGAAGAGGGCCAAGGACACTTCCCTGTGGGACACCAACTGTAATTGGTTGCGCAGAAGAGTTTGCCCCATTTGCGTACACATATTGGCTTCTGTTGCTGAGGTATGACTTGAGGTAGTTGAGGGAGTGCCCTCTTATACCATAGTGTGACAATTTTACATGGAGCAAGTCATGGTCAACTGTATCAAAAGCTTTACATAAGTCAATGAAGATCCCCAGTGGGACTTCTTTTTTCTCTATTGCAGTGTATATATGTTCTAGCATGTGTATAATAGCATCATTAGTATTTTTATTAGGCCTGAATCCAAATTGGCAGGGGTTGAGTATGTTTTGGGAGATAAGGTAGGAGTAGATTCGTTTATGAATTAATTTTTCGAAGATTTTTGAGAGAGGGTGTAAGTTGGATATTGGCCTATAGTTATTCAACTCTGTTTGGTCTCCTCCTTTGTGGATCGGGGTCACCCTTGCTATTTTGAGTACTGTAGGGAAGGTGGAGGATTCTATGGATTTGTTAAAGAGTGTTGCAATGATTGGTGATAGCACTTGTGACAGTTTTTTGTATATAAAGGGGTGGTAAGGTATTTAAATCTCCTGCCTTGTTTTTTAGTGCGTTGATAATAAGGGAGACTTCGTATGGGTTAGTCGGAGCTAGGAAGAGTGTGTTCGGGTAGTTGCCGGTGAGGTAGTCATTTGGTGGGGTATCTGAGCTTGGGATTTTATTGGCAAGGTTTTGTCCTATAGTGGAGAAGAAATCATTGAGTCTGTTTGCTGTTTCTGTTGGTGGGAGTTGGGGTTCATCTGATTTTGCTAATTTTATTTCGCTATTTCGTGATATCTTTTTTGTTCCCAGAATTTCTGATAGGGTTTTCCAGGTCTTTTTTATATCACCTCATAAGTTGGATAATCTGTTCTCATAATACAATTTTTTTGCCCTTCTTATCAGGCTGGTTAGGATTGACGAGTAACGTTTTGTTTGGTCTCTGGTTATGTGACCCATTCTGTACTGTTTTTCATATTGGTGTTTTGTATTTATGGATTTGAGAATGCTGGGTGTTAGCCAGGGACTGTTCAGTCTCTTAGCTGTCATCTGTTTAGTTTTTTTAGGGCAGTGCTTGTTATAGAGGTACATATTGGGTCTTTTTTAGAAAATTATTAATACATTCGTCAATATCTGTATAGATTTCTAGCTCAGTGTGCCAATCAATGTTTGCTACTGCTGTTGTGAAGTTATTAATGGCTGCCTCATTGTGAAGTCTGAAGGTGACTTTAGTAGTGTCTTGGGGTAGTTTACCAAGCGTTGTTATGAGGAAAGTAGGGTAGTGGTCTGTGGTATTATCTGTAATTATGCCTGATTTTAAAGGGGATATGGTGTTGGTCCAGATGTGGTCAAGTAGGGAAACACTAGTCTCTGTAACTCTTGTAGGTTTTGTTACTGTTGGTAGTAACATACAGTTACTCATTGTGTTTGTGAATTCAGTAACGTGTGGGTCCTGGTCTTGCAGGAGATTTATATTGAAGTCACCTGAGAGTAGTAAGTGATCTTTGTTCATGCGTGCATCAGTTATCATACTTCCTAGGTTTTGACTAAATTGGCTAATGTTTGACTGTGGAACTCTGTAGATGTTTATCAATGTGAGAGGTTTTTGTAGGTGTTTGGATTTGAATTTAGCTATTATATATTCCCCATGTTCATCCCTTGTGGAAGTATTAGTGATACATTCTAGTTGGTCTGATGGGTTTATGAAAGATGGTGACTCATAGAATTGATGTGGGGAAAAAGGTGAGTGGTGCACTTAGGAGTCTGTGGAGACAAAGAACTTTGTCCGTGGAAGCAAAGAGGGAAATGTATGAGAGTATAGTTATACCAGTGCTCTTATATGGGTGTGAAACATAGGTGGTGAATATTGCAACAAGAAAAAGGCTGGAGGCAGTGGAGATATCATGTCTAAGAGCAATGTGTTGTGTGAATATAATGCAGAGAATTCTTATTTTGGAAATTAGGAGGAGGTGCAGGATTACCAAGACTATTATCCAGAGGGTTGAGGGGTTGTTGAGGTGGTTTGGACATGTAGAGAGGATGGAAGGAAATAGAATGACTTCAAGAGTGTATATAGCTGTAGTGGAGGGAAGGCAGGGTAGGGGTTGGCCTAGGAGAGGTTGGAGGGAGGAGGTAAAGGAGGTTTTGTGTGTGATGGGCTTAGACTTCCAGCAAGCATATGTGAGCGTGTTAGATAGGAGCGAATGGAGAGAAATGGTTTTTAGGACTTGATGTGCTGTTGGAGTGTGAGCAAGGTAACATTTATGAAGGGATTCAGGGAAACTGGCAGGCCGGACTTGAGTCCTGGAGATGGGAAGTATGGTGTCTGCATTCTGAAGGCGGGGTGTCAGTGTTGCAGTTTTATAACAATAGTGTAAGCTCACCTCTGGCAAGACAGTAATGGAGTGAATGATGAGAGTTTTTCATTTTCGGACCACCCTGCCTTGGTGGGAGACGGTCAGTGTGTTAATAAAAAATAAAAATAATTACATTTCATGTAGGGAATTCATACTATGATGTGCAAGCTGTGTTCATTTATGTCAACCACTTCAGCTATTCAGCAACATCTTAAGGTGGTGTGTTGGAATTAATTTTGCTCCTTTCTCATACATTAAGTTTTGGGGAAGGAGCAAGGAATCAACAGTATAGATATCAGTCTTCTCCCATATTCTGTCTTATATTTCAGATTTATTTGTTTTAATGCCTCTTCTTTTGTATACTGTAATTGCTTCTGATTCACTTTCTTTAAATATTATATACATAATGTAAGCAGTGAGAATACAAAGCATATTTTAATTTAATTTTTTAACACCCTAGCAAGTCAGCAATGGCAGTTGAGTTTAAAGGACCTTTGTGCAAGTTGGACATTACTGGTTTCTCTCTTCCGATATCGAATGTCCACCTGCTGGAGAGATTTGTCAGAATGGCATACAACCCCAATAGTCCACCTCATTATATCAGAAGTTAGTATGTAATGTACTTTGTTGCTTAATGAGTGAATCAGAAAAGTATACAGCTTGTAAAATAAAAAATTATATTTGAAGAGATGGAAAGTAGACAGGTTTCTTATTTAATAATATTTATATTGGGGTCTGTTTAATAGCTTGATGATGCATCCCATGCCCAGCCTGTGGACGGTAGTTGAAAGATGACATAGGCACATAGTGGATCCAGGGACTGGTCCCAAATGTCAGAATAATTAAGCAAGTTACACTGATACTGAACTAAATTCATTTCCAAAAATATTGCAATGTACAGGAGACCCCCAAACTTACAAATTCCTGAAGTTATACATATCTGTACTAACAAACATGATATCTGGGAATCAATCAGTATTTTGCAACTGCTGAGTTGCAGTACGAGAGTGCAAAGAGAGCCATCCTGTGTGCCATTTGTTTTTACACACACAAAAAAAAAAACTCATTTGCAAGTTTTCATTTTGAAAGCTTCACCATAATGTCCATTACATTGTTTGTTTTGGTCAACAGTTAAGTTTTAGAAACTTACACCTGTACAACACTTAAGAATGACAACATCTTTAGCAGATATGTTTACGGGATTTATTTGGTGATTCTTGGTAGCGGGGAGTAATGATAAAGGCTTTGGAGGCTTCTTACTTTATTAGCAATGTCGTGGGGTACACAGGCAGTGTGTTAAGTGATCATGGCCCAGGAGGGCCATGCCCAGCGAGGGAGAGAGGAGTAGGACCTGTTATCTGAGTCTAGGCCGCTGAGTGAGTGAGGGAGAGGCAGGGGTGGGCAGGTTGGCATGCCACCGAGAGGCCTGGCCTCTGGTGGAAACTATGGGAATTAGGCACGTAGGCTCCCTGGCTACAGATAAGCTGATGCTAAAATGAGCTCTGATACTGATGTGTGAAATCTTGCTCCTTTTTTTCAGATGAAATAAGGATGGATATCAGAATAGAGGGTGAGGCAGAGAGTTAGTTCCAGGCTCTTCATGTTGTCTGCACGATTAGTCGTCATCATGGTGCTGGCTTAGTCGTCAAATTTAGGAAAGTAAACATAACATCTATACCTGGGATCTGCCTTGTTTCTTTGCCTAAGGTACTTGGTAATCATCCGAGTTGCTTTATTATAATTATGAAAACAGCAGATTAATGAGTATACAGCCTCTCCTCACTTAGCGACATATTCGTTTATCGACACCTCGGACTTACAATGGGCTCTCTGAATGCATGCCTAAATAATGTATATTAGAGCTGATTTCCTCTATTCTATTTATTACAATATACAGTACACTATACTGTATAAACATTTAAAATATTATTTTATTTTTATTAGCACACTGGCCGATTCCCACCAAGGCAGGGTGGCCCGAAAAAGAAAAACTTTCACCATCATTCACTCCATCACTGTCTTGCCAGAAGGGTGCTTTACACTACAGTTTTTAAACTGCCACATTAACATCCCTCCTTCAGAGTGCAGGCACTGTACTTCCCATCTCCAGGACTCAAGTCCAGCCTGCCGGTTTCCCTGAATCCCTTCATAAATGTTACTTTGCTCACACTCCAACATTTTTAGTATATTTAAAAATATACTAGAAATGTTATAAATGGTGCAGAGGTGATGTTAAAACAATATCAAAGATAGTTGACACAAACGCACTACCATTATAGTATGCTCCTCTCTTAGCGACGAATTCGTTTACCGATGTGGTTTTAGGAATGGAACTCCGTTGTTAAGCGAGGAGAGGCTGCATATACACACTTACTGGCGTCAATTAACATTTTCACTATTAAATATTTTTTTTCATCAAACCAGCCATATCCCACCAAGGGAGTTTTGTATTTTTAAATTTGGTGATGTATACAGGAGAAGGTGTTACTAGCCCCTTGCTCCCAGCATGTTAGTCGCCTCTTACGACACGCATGACTTATGGAGGAAGAATTCTGTTCCACTTTCCCGTGGAGATAAGAGAGAATAAACAAGAACTAGTAAGAAAATAGAAGAAAACCCAGAGGGGTATGTGTGTATATGCTTGTACATGTATGTGTAGTGTGACCTAAGTGTAAATAGAAGCAACAAGATGTACCTGAAACCTTGCATGTTTCTTCTTCTTCTTTCAACAAACTGGCTGTATCCCACCGAGGCAGGGTGGCCCAAAAAGAAAAACTAAAGTTTCTCTTTTTAAATTTAGTAATTTATACAGGAGGAGTTACTAGCCCCTTGCTTCCGGCATTTTAGTCGCCTCTTACAACACGCATGTCTTACGGAGGAAGAATTCTGTTCCACTTCCCCATGGAGATAAGAGGAAATAAACAAGAACAAGAAATAGTAGGAAAATAGAAAAAAACCCAGAGGCATGTGTATATATATTACTTATTTTTTTTTTTTTTTTATTATCACACTGGCCGATTCCCACCCAGGCAGGGTGGCCTGAAAAAGAAAAACTTTCACCATCATTCACTCCATCACTGTCTTGCCAGAAGGGTGCTTTACACTACAGTTTTTAAACTGCAACATTAACACCCCTCCTTCAGAGTGCAGGCACTGTACTTCCCATCTCCAGGACTCAAGTCCGGCCTGCCGGTTTCCCTGAACCCCTTCATAAATGTTACTTTGCTCACACTCCAACAGCACGTCAAGTATTAAAAACCATTTGTCTCCATTCACTCCTATCAAACACGCTCACGCATGCCTGCTGGAAGTCCAAGCCCCTCGCACACAAAACCTCCTTTACCCCCTCTCTCCAACCTTTCCTAGGCCGACCCCTACCCCGCCTTCCTTCCACTACAGACTGATACACTCTTGAAGTCATTCTGTTTCGCTCCATTCTCTCTACATGTCCGAACCACCTCAACAACCCTTCCTCAGCCCTCTGGACAACAGTTTTGGTAATCCCGCACCTCCTCCTAACTTCCAAACTACGAATTCTCTGCATTATATTCACACCACACATTGCCCTCAGACATGACATCTCCACTGCCTCCAGCCTTCTCCTCGCTGCAACATTCATCACCCATGCTTCACACCCATATAAGAGCGTTGGTAAAACTATACTCTCATACATTCCCCTCTTTGCCTCCAAGGACAAAGTTCTTTGTCTCCACAGACTCCTAAGTGCACCACTCACTCTTTTCTCCTCATCAATTCTATGATTCACATCATCTTTCATAGACCCATCCGCTGACACGTCCACTCCCATATATCTGAATACATTTACCTCCTCCATACTCTCTCCCTCCAATCTGATATTCAATCTTTCATCACCTAATCTTTTTGTTATCCTCATAACCTTACTCTTTCCTGTATTCACCTTTAATTTTCTTCTTTTGCACACCCTACCAAATTCATCCACCAATCTCTGCAACTTCTCTTCAGAATCTCCCAAGAGCACAGTGTCATCAGCAAAGAGCAGCTGTGACAACTCCCACTTTGTGTGTGATTCTTTATCTTTTAACTCCACGCCTCTTGCCAAGACCCTCGCATTTACTTCTCTTACAACCCCATCTATAAATATATTAAACAACCACGGTGACATCACACATCCTTGTCTAAGGCCTACTTTTACTGGGAAATAATTTCCCTCTTTCCTACATACTCTAACTTGAGCCTCACTATCCTCGTAAAAACTCTTCACTGCTTTCAGTAACCTACCTCCTACACCATACACTTGCAACATGTGCCACATTGCCCCCCTATCCACCCTGTCATACGCCTTTTCCAAATCCATAAATGCCACAAAGACCTCTTTAGCCTTATCTAAATACTGTTCACTTATATGTTTCACTGTAAACACCTGGTCCACACACCCCCTACCTTTCCTAAAGCCTCCTTGTTCATCTGCTATCCTATTCTCCGTCTTACTCTTAATTCTTTCAATAATAACTCTACCATACACTTTACCAGGTATACTCAGCAGACTTATCCCCCTATAATTTTTGCACTCTCTTTTATCCCCTTTGCCTTTATACAAAGGAACTATGCATGCTCTCTGCCAATCCCTAGGTACCTTACCCTCTTCCATACATTTATTAAATAATTGCACCAACCACTCCAAAACTATATCCCCACCTGCTTTTAACATTTCTATCTTTATCCCATCAATCCCGGCTGCCTTACCCCCTTTCATTTTACCTACTGCCTCACGAACTTCCCCCACACTCACAACTGGCTCTTCCTCACTCCTACAAGATGTTTTTCCTCCTTGTCCTATACACGAAATCACAGCTTCCCTATCTTCATCAACATTTAACAATTCCTCGAAATATTCCCTCCATCTTCCCAATACCTCTAACTCTCCATTTAATAACTCTCCTCTCCTATTTTTAACTGGCAAATCCATTTGTTCTCTAGGCTTTCTTAACTTGTTAATCTCACTCCAAAACTTTTTCTTATTTTCAACAAAATTTGTTGATAACATCTCACCCACTCTCTCATTTGCTCTCTTTTTACATTGCTTCACCACTCTTTTAACCTCTCTCTTTTTCTCCATATACTCTTCCCTCCTTGCATCACTTCTACTTTGTAAAAACTTCTCATATGCTAACTTTTTCTCCCTTACTACTCTCTTTACATCATCATTCCACCAATCGCTCCTCTTCCCTCCCGCACCCACTTTCCTGTAACCACAAACTTCTGCTGAACACTCTAACACTACATTTTTAAACCTACCCCATACCTCTTTGACCCCATTGCCTATGCCCTCATTAGCCCATCTATCCTCCAATAGCTGTTTATATCTTACCCTAACTGCCTCCTCTTTTAGTTAATAAACCTTCACCTCTCTCTTCCCTGATGCTTCTATTCTCCTTGTATCCCATCTACCTTTTACTCTCAGTGTAGCTACAACTAGAAAGTGATCTGATATATCTGTGGCCCCTCTATAAACATGTACATCCTGAAGTCTACTCAACATTCTTTTATCTACCAATACATAATCCAACAAACTACTGTCATTTCGCCCTACATCATATCTTGTATACTTATTTATCCTCTTTTTCTTAAAGTATGTATTACCTATAACTAAACCCCTTTCTATACAAAGTTCAATCAAAGGGCTCCCATTATCATTTACACCTGGCACCCCAAACTTACCTACCACACCCTCTCTAAAAGTTTCTCCTACTTTAGCATTCATGTCCCCTACCACAATTACTCTCTCACTTGGTTCAAAGGCTCCTATACATTCACTTAATATCTTCCAAAATCTCTCTCTCTCTCTCTGCATTCCTCTCTTCTCCAGGTGCATACACGCTTATTATAACCCACTTCTCGCATCCAACCTTTACTTTAATCCACATAATTCTTGAATTTACACATTCATATTCTCTTTTCTCCTTCCATAACTGATCATTCAACATTACTGCTACCCCTTCCTTTGCTCTAACTCTCTCAGATACTCCAGATTTAATCCCATTAATTTCCCCCCACTGAAACTCCCCTACCCCCTTCAGCTTTGTTTCGCTTAGGGCCAGGACATCCAACTTCTTTTCATTCATAACATCAGCAATCATCTGTTTCTTGTCATCCGCACTACATCCATGCACATTTAAGCATCCCAGTTTTATAAAGTTTTTCTTCTTCTCTTTTTTAGTAAATGTCTACAGGAGAAGGGGTTACTAGCCCATTGCTCCCGGCATTTTAGTCGCCTCATACGACACGCATGGCTTACGGAGGAAAGATTCTTTTCCACTTCCCCATGGACAATAGAAGAAATAAAGAAGAACAAGAGCTATTTAGAAAAAGGAGAAAAACCTAGATGTATGTATATATATATGCATGTGCGTGTCTGTGAAGTGTGACCAAAGTGTAAGTAGGAGTAGCAAAATATCCCTGTTATCTAGCGTGTTTATGAGACAGAAAAAGAAACCAGCAATCCTACCATCATGCAAAACAGTTACAGGTTTCTGTTTCACAGTCATCTGGGAGGACGGTAGTACTTCCCTGGGTGGTTGCTGTCTACCAACCTACTACTGTATATATATGCTTGCACATATATGTGTAGTGTGTCCTAAGTGTAAGTAGAAGTAGCAAGACGTACCTGAAATCTTGCATGTTTCGAGACAGAAAAAAAGACACCAGCAATCCTACCATTATGTAAAACAATTACAGGTTTCCGTTTCACACTCACTTGGTAGGATGGTACAGTAGTACCTCCCTGGGCAATTGCTGTCTACCAACCTACTACCTAGGTATTCTTATATATTTTCATAAATTTTGCTTTTAGAGTTTATTAATTAAAACAACTATACTAAAAATCTAAAAACGCTTTCCAAGGATAATGATTTTATTCAACAGACTTCTGTCCTAGCTGATATAAAATGGTTATGCAGCTCATACTTCTGAAATGACACAAAATCAACATTCTCATAGAAAAATTAAAGATTCAAATTCAGTTCAAATTCAGAATTTTATTTCTTTTCATGCAGTACAAAGATAATGTAGTTTACATGTAATAAAACATTGCTAGGCATGACTGAAAGCCACTAGTATGCAGTGCATATTGGGCAAACTAAAAGTTAGTTAAGATGGTAGTCATTCCTGCATAGAACAGTGTAGGAGTGCTATCATTAATCAGCAAAAAGTGGCATTTAAAAATTTCACTGCCTGATCACTTCCACAGTCATACTATAGACTTAGCCTCCTATTAAGATTAAGATGTTTATTCTGACATGATGCATGGTTGTACAGAGGAATATAATAGTTGGGTATGCATACCAAAAGCCCCTTTGTATGCAGAGCACTTCAGGCAAATTTAAAGATTAACTTAAGATTTGGAGTACATCAGGTCTCATTTCAGGGTTCATTATATTTTCTGTTGTGAATATCAAGCATCAGACAGTAAACATAGGACACATTATTTTAATTATTTCAAGGTATTTACACATAAAATAACCTAATATTTTAAGCTCATATATTTCCAGAAGTTTTCTATTTTCCTTAGTGGGGAAAAAATCTATACAGTTATCATCAGTGATCAAGTACACTCTGGGGGTAGTGTGTGCCAAATTTTCAAAAACATCAGATGATCATATTATCTTTCATGGTCCTTTGTTGTAGCACTTTTTTTTCCTTTGCATTACCTCTTCAATGGCCAGATTGAACAAGACACCAGATAATGTTGGATGCCAGATAATTAGTGTTTTGCTGTACAGTGCTGCACTTTTATGCAGAACCCTGGAAGACTTATTTTATCTTTCTCTTATGCTTTTTTTTTATTTCCGTGGTTTGCTAAAAAAAATTAATTGTACCTTTATGATGTAGGATTGACTTTACAGGAAACAGAATGCCTGGAATTAGAGCTTTGTGGCTTGTGCAATAATTCGTTGCTTCCACTCTTATGCATACCAAAGTCACTCACCAGCCTAAGTTTGGCACATAACCGGAACATCACTTCACTTCAGTTCCTGTCTCAGTTACCTTGTTTGTGTGAGCTTAACATTTCCGGAATAAATGTTAGAGGTAAGTTTATATATACAGCCTACAATAGTATAGCTGGAAAAAATGTACTGTATTTATTTTTAAGTTAAAAGATACATTAAATTTAGCATTAGGCTCATATATTGCTAAAATGCATTACAGACAAATGTGAACCCATTGGCAGTTTACCCCAGGGTTTACAATACCTCAAACTTGTGGGGTGCAGAGTCAGGTCAGCAGATCTGCAAGTATTGATAACAAGCAAGCACGTGCTAACTTTGCGTCACCTTGACCTGAGTGAAAATCCTTTAGGAGGTCCTGAAGATTTCTATTCACTTTGCAAACTCTGTCAGAAACTTCAGAAGGTTTGTACACTAAAAATTTACCTATGGATAATTACTGCATTTGATGACAGTTAGTTTAACCCTTTGACTGTCGCGGCCGTATATATACGTCTTACGAGGTACCGCGTTTGACGTATATATACTCATAAATTCTAGCGGCTTCAAATCAAGCAGGAGAAAGCTGGTAGGCCCACATGTGAGAGAATGGGTCTGTGTGGTCAGTGTGCACCATATGAAAAAATCCTGGAGCACGCAGTGCATAATGAGAAAAAAAAAACTCCGACCGTTTTTTTTTAATTAAAATGCCGACTTTGTGGTCTATTTTTGTATAGTATTTATGGTTGTATTCTCGTTTTCTTGGTCTCATTTGATAGAATGGAAAACATATTATAGAAATAGAGGTGATTTTGATTGATTTTACTATAAAAAGAACCTAGAAATGGAGCTCAAAGTAGGGGAAATGTTTGATTTTTGCCAATGTTCAAAAGTAAACAAATGATGCCATTGTCCAATAAATGTCCAACTAGCCATTCTGATATGCAGTCATGAATGGGTTGATGTTATTTATACAATTATTACAGTATTGCAGTAGTCTGCATAATAGTAAGTCTTAAATTTTTTGTTTGAATAAAAATTCAAAATAGAAAGCAAGAGTAATATCAGAGGGGCCTGGAGACATGACTGATGAGCAAAGAAAATGTTATTTTAGAGCCAGGAATGTCTGCATTGTTCATTCTGGACCTTATTTTGAAATTGTCATATTTTTTAGTTTTCATGAAATTGGCCAAATTGCAAATTTCTGACCACATTATTAGGTAGTTGAAATCGGTAAATGGGCAGTTTCTTGTACTCAATCGATAGAAAAAATGGAGTTCTAAAGAAATAGCTATGAGTTTGGGCGACTGGAACAATGGAATTAGCCGAAAATATGGCTTAAAGTGGGCGAAATCGCCGATTTGTAAACAGCACCGAGGTCGCTAACTTCGCGAGAGCATAATTCCATCAGTTTTCCATCAAATTTCGTTTTTTTGGTGTCATTACAATCGGGAAAAGATTCTCTATCATTTCATAAGAAATTTTTTTTTTTTTTTTTTTTAAATTTTGCGACACCAGGAGATACCTCAGGATTGGGGGTTGCGACAGTCAAAGGGTTAACAGCACTTGCTGAAGGTTCCTCCCAACACTAGGTCATCCGAATGTACAGTTGTAGTGGGGTTTGTGCCTAGGGGTAGGGGGCCTCTTCTTTGGGAGGGGTGCTACTCTTCCCACAGGGTGCTTGCCTAGGAACCCAGCATCTCTTGTAGAATAAATGGTAGCAGTATTATCCTTGTTAAAGTCTGTTGACACAACTGACGACATGTAACAAATTATGGCTCTGGATTGTGGATGTTAGACACAGAATTCCTGTACGTATCTTTAAAGTGCCATATAACTAAATGGTTCTTGGGCTGTTTATATACAATAAAACAAATAAAGCTTAATGAAAGTTTGTATACTGTATGATTGTTAAATCACCACTACCTTTATCATAAATGACAACAATTATGATATTAATAAATAAACTGTTTATTTTCCAAGATATTCCACCATTTCTGGTAAGACTTAGGGTAAAAAAAATTGCTGCCAAATTGTACACTTATGTAGGTTAAACAAAAGACAATTCATTTAATTAAATAGATTTTTTATAGAATTAAAGTGCAAACTACTTTATATCCACTTAGCATGGTAGCTATTTTTTTATTTTAAATTAACACCTACCATTTCCCACCAAGGCAGGGTGACATTAATGAAAAATCACGGTGCAGTTTAAAAGCATGCAGTAAGAAGTATATTTATATTGCACAGATGAATTAGTGTTAGCCTCCAAACATTATTAAGCTAAACATTCGAAAATCCTACAATTTTTAAGTGAAGTTGTGTACACCTTAGCTTCCTTCTGGCAAGCAAATTAAGTAAGGTTATGTGGCCAAGTCAGTGACTGGGCAATAAGTACATGGGAGATCACTGATGACTGAACACTTGGTGGAAGATCATTAACCCTTTCAGGGTCGGCAGGCCCTCTCCTAAACTTGTTCTCAGGGTCGGAAATTTTTTGAAAAAAAAAAAAAAAATTTCCAATGAAATGATAGAGAATCTTTTCCCAATCATAATGACACCAAAGGTATGAAATTTGATGGAAAACTTACGGAATTATGCTCTCGCGAAGTTAGCGGTCTCGACGGTGTTTACGCATCGGTGATTTCACCCACTTTGAGCCCTATTTTCAGTCAATTCCAATGTACCAGTGAGGAAAATCATAACTATTTCACTAGAACTCCATTTTCTCTATCGAATAAGTACAAGAAACCACTCATTTATCGATTTCAACTATCCAATAAAGTGGTCAGAAATTGGCAATTTTGCCAATTTAACATAAATTTCAAAAGATGCCAGTTTCCAAATAGGGTCCAGAATAAACAAGACAGACATTTCTGGCACTAAAATAACATTTTTCTGTTCATTAGTCATGTCCCCAGGCCCCTCTTACATCTCTCTTGCTTTCCACTCTGAATTTTTATTCTCACAAAAAATAAAAGATTT
This sequence comes from Cherax quadricarinatus, assembly GCF_038502225.1. Taxonomy (NCBI): domain Eukaryota; kingdom Metazoa; phylum Arthropoda; class Malacostraca; order Decapoda; family Parastacidae; genus Cherax; species Cherax quadricarinatus. The sequence goes on along the minus strand of NC_091302.1, from coordinate 54,954,093 downwards.
ACTGTTATGCAGACTACTGCATTAGTATAGAAATGGTGTAGAAATGGTATAAATAATATCAGTGCACTTGTGAAAGAATATTAGACTCACCAGTTGACGTGTATTGGACACTTGACATGATTTGTTTACTTTTGAAATTTGGTAAAAATCGAACATTTCTGCTACTTTGAGCTCAATTTCAAGGTACTTTTCATTATGAACTAATCAAAATCATATCAATTTCTGTAATATGTCTTCCATTCTATAAATTGAGACCAGGAAAACTAGAATACAACCATAAATACCATTCGAAAATACACTGCAAAGTCGCTGTTTTAAACCAAAAACACGGTCGGAGTTTTTTTTTTTCTCATTATGCACTGTGTGCTGCAGGATTTTTTTTTATAATGTGCACACTGACCACATAGACCCATTCTTTCATATGTAGGCCTACTAGCTTTCTCTCACTAGATTTGAAGGCGCTAGAATACAGGCATTCTAGTACGTCAATAACCCTAGTGCGTAAGCCATACTAGTACAGTGGACCCCCGCATAGCGAACTTAATCCGTGCAAGAGGGCTGGTCGTTATGCGAAATGTTCGCTATGCGAATTAATTTTCCCCATAAGAAATAATGGAAATAAAATTAATCCGTGCAAGACACCCAAAAGTATGAAAAAAAATTTTTTTTACCACAAAAAAATGTTAATTTTAGTACACACAAACTGAAAAAGGCATGCACAATTACATGACACTTACTTTTATTGAAGATCTGGTGATGATTGATGGGATGGGAGGAGGGGAGAGAGAGTGTTAGTGTTTAGAAGGGGAATCCCCTTCCATTAGGACTTGAGGTAGCAAGTCCTTTTCTGGGGTTACTTCCCTTCTTCTTTTAATGCCACTAGGACCAGCTTCAGAGTCACTGGACTTCTTTCGCACAACATATCTGTCCATAGTGGCCTGTACCTCTCGTTCCTTTATGATTTGTCTAAAGTGGTTCACAACAGTGTCATTGTAACAGTCACCAGCACGGCTTGCAATAGCTGTGTGAGGGTGATTTTCATCAAAAAAGGTTTGCACTTCAAGCCATTTTGCACACATTTCCTTAATCTTTGAAGTAGGCAATTCCTTCAATTTCTCTCTCCCCTCCTTTGAACCAGTTTCCCCAGGTCTGGCCTCTTGCTCTTGAAGTTGATCTATCAGCTCATCAGTGGTTAGTTCTTCATTGTCCTCCTCCACCAACTCTTCCACATCCTCCCCACTAACCTCCAACCCCAAGGACTTCCCCAATTCCACAATTGATTCCTCAACTGGTATACTACTCCTCTCAGGGTTACCCTCAAACCCTTCAAAATCCCTTTTGTCTACACATTCTGGCCACAGTTTCTTCCAAGCAGAGTTCAAGGTTCTCTTAGTCACTCCCTCCCAAGCCTTACCTATAAGGTTTACACAACTGAGGATATTAAAGTGATCCTTCCAAAACTCTTTTAGAGTCAATCCAGTGTCTGTGGTCACTTCAAAGCACTTTTGAAACAGAGCTTTTGTGTACAGTTTCTTGAAGTTGGAAATGACCTGCTGGTCCATGGGCTGCAGGAGAGGAGTGGTATTAGGAGGCAAAAACTTCACCTTAATGAAGCTCATGTCCCCATAAAGTCGCTCTGCCACGTCTGTAGGATGACCAGGGGCATTGTCTAACACCAGGAGGCACTTAAGGTCTAATTTCTTTTCAGTTAGGTAATCTTTCACATTGGGGGCAAATGCATGGTGTAACCAGTTATAGAAAAATTCCCTAGTGACCCATGCCTTACTGTTTGCCCTCCACAGCACACACAAATTATCCTTGAGGACATTCTTTTGCCTGAACGCTCTGGGAGTTTCAGAGTGATACACTAATAAAGGCTTAACTTTGCAATCACCAGTAGCATTGGCACACATCAACAAAGTAAGCCTGTCTTTCATAGGCTTATGTCCTGGGAGTGCCTTTTCCTCCTGAGTAATGTAGGTCCTGCTTGGCATTTTCTTCCAGAACAGGCCTGTTTCATCACAATTAAACACTTGTTCAGGTTCCAGTCCTTCAGTTTCTATGTACTCCTTGAATTCATGCACATATTTTTCAGCCGCTTTGTGGTCCGAACTGGCAGCCTCACCATGCCGTATCACACTATGGATGCCACTACGCTTCTTAAATCTCTCAAACCAACCTTTGCTGGCCTTAAATTCACTCACATCATCACTAGTTGCAGGCATTTTTTTAATTAAATCGTCATGCAACTTCCTAGCCTTTTCACATATGATCGCTTGAGAGACGCTATCTCCTGCTAGCTGTTTTTCATTTATCCACACCAATAAGAGTCTCTCAACATCTTCCATCACTTGCGATCTTTGTTTCGAAAACACAGTTAAACCTTTGGCAACAACAGCTTCCTTGATTGCCGTTTTCTTGCCCACAATAGAAGCGATGGTTGATTTTGGTTTCTTGTACAACCTGACCAGGTCGGTGATACGTACTCCACTTTCATACTTATCAATGATTTCTTTCTTAATTTCAATGGGTATTCTTACCCTTTGAGGTGTAGGGTTGGCACTAGAAGCTTTCTTGGGGCCCATGGTCACTTATTTTCCACAAACAGCACCGAAAACACTGTAATAATACGAAATATTCCGAGTGTATGCTTGAATGTTACCGCGGAGGCTAGCTGGTAAACAATGGGACGGGCGGCACATGTGAGGCTGGCTGAGGGCCCACATTGGACGTGTCTCGGACGAAGTTCGCTGAGCGGGTTTTTGTCTACTATGCGGGGCAAAATTTTAGCGAACAAAGCGTTCGCTATGCGGATTGTTCGCTATGCAAGGCGTTCGCTATGCGGGGGTCCACTGTACGTCGGAAACCCTGAAAGGGTTAATGACTGAACACTTGGTGGGAGATCATTGATGACTGAACACCTGGTGGGAGATCATTGATGACTGAACACTTGGTGGGAGATCATTGATGACTGAACATCTGGTGGGAGATCATTGATGACTGAACATCTGGTGGGAGATCATTGATGACTGAACACTTGGTACTTGCAATCACCTTGCCCTTCAAGGCTGAAAGGGGATGGGGGGGGGTTGCCTTGATACTAATAAACAGCTCTTGATCCAAGGAAATGGATCTAATCATCCCATGTATCAAGTATGATTACCTCCCATTCCCTAGGCAATGTATGACCCCCATGGGTTTAACAGCTTCTCTGGAATCTTTATTTTGAAGGCTATCTTTGGTAAATTAATTTTTGTTGTTTCCAAATGTTCCTTAGACTTTTAAGAGCAGATCACTGACTTTTTCTCTTCTGTATTTAATTTCAAACATATAAAGGAAAAAACAAAAAGATAGATAGGAGGCTCAAATTGTGGTGCTATATCCAGCACTCTACCGCTGAGCTACTGGGCTTCTAATAGCAGCAAAGCACTAGACCTGCCACCATCAGAGCCAAGGTTTGAGCCTCTTGTCCATCTTTCTGTTTATTCATTTACAGTTGTTTATTACAAGTTAAACTGAGTTCACACGAAGGAAATTTTAAGAAAATTCATTTTTACTTTTTTTTTCAGGTGTCAGTGCTGGAAGTTGAAAATTGTAATTTAAATACCGTGATTCCTGAACTTCTAACACAACTGATCAACATTCTTACACAAATGCCCACCTTAGCATTCTTAAGACTTAATAGAAATGACTTCTCATCCTGGAGTATTACAAAGCATATTGTATGCCTGGGATACAGCAGAACCATGAGGTGTTTGTGTATGACTGTACCATCTGAAGTCTATATTAGTAAGTTTTTCACTTTTAAATATTTGTTTTGTTAACAGTAATAAGAAACATTTTTTTTTTCAATATACTGGCCATCTCCCACTGAGGCAGTGTGACCTGAAAAAGAAGAGTACTATAAAGTTTATCTTCTTTTTACATATAGTAATTTATACAGAAGGGGTTACTAGCCCCTTGCTCCTGGCATTTTAGTCACTTCTTACGATTCAAATTCAAACTTTATTCTCTATAAGTATTACAATGCTGAGTTTACAGAATTTGGTTATTGTGTGGTTTACATGTAGTAAAATAATAATTACAGAGTGTACCACTAGAATGCCTAGCATGGCTAGGCATTTCGGGCAGTCTTATATTAAATCTTAGGTTTAAAATGTTCCAAAATTATGAGATAAGTTGGTATTATGGCTAAGTGACTAAATACTAGTTGTGAGTTTAGCAATGTGAATGCTTTTGTTTTGGCACTATACATAGTTTCAGTATTGGAGTATAACAGGCCAACTTATGACTAGTTAAGATTCATTATTTTGAGATTGAGATTGATATTTCTGTTTATGGTCAAATGGGTGAGTGAGTGTAAGTGTGAACCACCAGGTGGTATTCGTATTATTAGTTAACAGGGTGTATCAGGGAGATAAGATGTTTTCTGATGGTAGTTTTGAAGGTGATGAATGTGTCTGCAGTTTTGGAACTTTCAGGTAGGGTGTTCCAGATTTTAGGGCCTTTGACATACATTGAATTTTTGTAAAGGTTTAGTCGGAAACGGGGAATGTCAGAGATGTTTGTGTCTGGTGTTGTGCCTGTGGGTTCTGTCACAACTATCAAGAAAGCGTTTTAGGTCAAGGTTAATATTGGAATTTAAGGTCCTGTAGATGTAGATTGCACAGTAGTAAGTGTGGATGTACTGAACAGGGAGTAAGTTTAGATCTATGAAGAGTGGGGGGGGGGTGTTGCCAGGGATGGGATTTAGTGATTATTCTTACTGCGGCTTTTTGTTGGGTTATTATTGGCTTTAGGTGTGTTGCTGCAGTTGAACCCCAAGCACAGATAGCATAGGTGAGGTATGGATATATAAGTGAATGGTATAGTGTGAGAAGGGCAGTTTGCGGCATGTAGTATCGTATCTTGGAGAGGATCCCAACCGTTTTGGATACTTTTTTGGTTATGTGTTGGATATGGGTGCTGAAGTTCAGGTTGTTGTCGAGGTATAGGCCTAGGAATTTGCCCTCATTATGCCTGGTAATTAGAGTGTTGTCAATCTTAATGTTAATTTGTGCATCTCCTGCTCTGCTACCAAACATAATGTAGTAGGTTTTGTCAACGTTAAGCGTAAGTTTATTGGCTGTCATCCAAGTCGATATTTTGATCAGCTCCTCATTAACAATGGTGTTGAGGGTTGCAAGATTAGGGTGAGAGATGACGTAAGTCGTGTCGTCAGCAAAGAGAATGGGGTTCAGGTGTCGAGATACGTTTGGAAGATCATTGATGTATGTGAGGAAGAGCAGGGGACCAAGGACACTTCCCTGCGGAACTCCAGTATCAAGTGGCTGTGTTGTTGATGCTGTGTCTTTAATGGTGACATACTGATACCTATTAGTAAGGTAAGATTTGAAATATGCAAGCGCATGGCCTCTTATACCATAATGGTCAAGTTTGTGGAGTAGGATGCCGTGGACTACTGTGTCAAAAGCTTTTCTTAGGTCAATAAAAATTCCTGGTGGATATTCGTTATTTTCCAATGCTGTGTAAAGCAGATCTAGTATTTTTATAATTGCATCGTTAGTGCTTTTATTTTATTGGCAGGGGTTGAGTATGTTTTGTGACGTTATAAATGAATATAGTCTCCTGTGCATGAGTTTCTCAAAGATTTTGGATAGCAATGGTAAGTTTGATATTGGCCTATAGTTGTTTAAATCTGTAGGGTCACCACCTTTATGTATTGGTGTAGCCCTTGCCGTCTTGAGTAGTTTCGGGAAGGTGCTAGCTTCTAGTGACTTGTTAAAAAGCAATGAGATAGTATGCGAGAGGACATGGGCCGCTCTCTTGTACAATAATGGTGGGACATGAGACAGATTCCCTGAGTTATTTTTAAGTGACTTTATAATCTCGGTGACTTCCGTGGGCTCAGTTGGAGCAAGATAGAAGGAATTTGGGAAATTCCCATCTAGGTAGTCCCCGGCATGGACATTGGTACGTGGGATTTTATTGGCAATTTTATTACGATATGCATGGCTTATGGAGGAAAGATTCTTTTCCCACTTCTCCACGAAGAAAGCATTTTCTTATAAATAATTAAGTATTTTTCTAACATATTTATATTCATCCAGTTCCAGTTATATTTCTGCCTCAGTTTTTTCCTTCCATACATTGAACAGTGGCCTGGATGGCAAAGCTCTCGCTTCACACACGGAGGGCCTGGGTTCGATTCCCAGCGGGGTGGAAATAATTCAGTGCGTTTCCTCACACCTGTTCTGTTCACCTAGCAGCAAATAGGTACCTGGGTGTTAGTCGACCGGTGTGGGGTCGCATCCTGGGGGACAAGATTGAGGACCCCAATGGAAATAAGACAAACAGTCCTCGATGATGCACTGCCTTTCTTGGGTTATCCTGGGTGGCTAACCCTCCGGGGTTAAAAATCCAAACAAAATCCTATCTTATCTGATTTTAGCATATCTAACTATTTCTTTGTTAGCATTTCTGCATTTATGCAACCATGGGGTTTGAACCCATGGCAAGCAAGTCCTAGAACTCCAGGCCAGTGCATAAGCCACTCGACCAGCTGGTTCCAACTAGGAATATTTCTATACACCATAAGGAAGTTAGCATGGGTCCATACTAACTTCCCTACAAATATGTAATTACATAGTACACATCACATAGATAGGAGTGAATGGAGACAAATGGTTTTTAATACTTGACGTGCTGTTGGAGTGTGAGCAAAGTAACATTTATGAAGGGGTTCAGGGAAACCGGCAGGCCGGACTTGAGTCCTGGAGATGGGAAGTACAGTGCCTGCACTCTGAAGGAGGGGTGTTAATGTTGCAGTTTAAAAACTGTAGTGTAAAGCACCCTTCTGGCAAGACAGTGATGGAGTGAATGATGGTGAAAGTTTTTCTTTTTCGGGCCACCCTGCCTTGGTGGGAATCGGCCAGTGTGATAATAATAATAAATAAAACATCACATACAGTGCACATAATGTATTACTACTAATATTTATTTTAAATATTATTACAGGTGATGACTATACAGTTATTGACAAAAGGATTAAGAAGCTCTGCACAGATTTCCTTAGCAGTCTGCAAGCAATGAATGCCACACATGTGGCTGTTGAATGGATTGAAGAATCTCTGTACAGTCGTTGGTTCCACACCATTTGAAAATTTGTCAAAAGGTGATGGTGTAGTTCCTTCATAAAAATTAAATATTCGTCAAGATACAGTTAAAAATATATATAAAATACTGTGTATTACAGAGCTCAAAATTCTAATTTCTTAACAGTGAAATCAGCAAGAGTTATTTGAATGCCACATAAGCTTACTTATGGTACAATATTTCGTAAATAATTTTCAATAAAAACTCTGTATTGCCATACTGTACGATCAAATCCATTAACATACTGGTACACACATACATGGTAGAAATTATAATAAAATGCATGGCTGCAAATATATAAAAAAAAAAAAGATACGTAGGCAAGTACATATTCATACACACAGTGAGATGTGTGGACTAAGTTTACTGTAATCCCTAAATTAGGGATTATCTTTTATTAGTGTTCTACAAGTGATATGCAGCCTTGATGACCACAATGTAGTCAATAAGTTCTAAACTTAATAAATCAACTGGTATCTTCTAGTTTCATTTACTCATCCAATGTAAATCATTTTTATACATTCCATTCTGTGGCCTGGTGGCTAAAGCTCTCGTTTCACTCAGCAAGGGTCTGGGTTCGATTCCCAGCAAGGGTAGAAACACTGGGCGTGCTTCTTCACATGGGTGTCTTCCCCGTCAGTAAAATGGGAACCTAGGAGTTAGTCGACTGGTGTAGGTTGCATTCTGGGACAAAACTGACCTAATTTGCCCGAAATACTCTGCATAATAAGTGGCTTTCTATATAGTAGTATGTCATTGATGTCAGCTATGCCTGTATACCTTGTGCATGTTTTTTTTTTTTTCAACAAGTCGGCCGTCTCCCACCGAGGCAGGGTGACCCCCAAAAAAAAAAAAAAAAAAGAAAGAAAATCCCCAAAAAGAAAATACTTTCATCATCATTCAACACTTTCACCACACTCGCACATTATCACTGTTTTTGCAGAGGTGCTCAGAATACAACAGTCTAGAAGCATACACACATAAAGATACACAACATATCCCTCCAAACTGCCAATATCCCAAACCCCTCCTTTAAAGTGCAGGCATTGTACTTCCAATTTCCAGGACTCAAGTCCGACTATATGAAAATAACCGGTTTCCCTGAATCCCTTCACTAAATATTACCCTGCTCACACTCCAACAGATCGTCAGGTCCCAAGTACCATTCGTCTCCATTCACTCCTATCTAACACGCTCACGGACGCTTGCTGGAAGTCCAAGCCCCTTACCCACAAAACCTCCTTTACCCCCTCTCTCCAACCCTTTCGAGGACGACCCCTACCCCGCCTTCCTTCCCCTATAGATTTATATGCTTTCCATGTCATTCTACTTTGATCCATTCTCTCTAAATGACCAAACCACCTCAACAACCCCTCTTCTGCCCTCTGACTAATACTTTTATTAACTCCACACCTTCTCCTAATTTCCACACTCCGAATTTTCTGCATAATATTTACACCACACATTGCCCTTAAACAGGACATCTCCACTGCCTCCAACCGTCTCCTCGCTGCTGCATTTACCACCCAAGCTTCACACCCATATAAGAGTGTTGGTACTACCATACTTTCATACATTCCCTTCTTTGCCTCCATAGATAACGTTTTTTGACTCCACATATACCTCAACGCACCACTCACCTTTTTTCCCTCATCAATTCTATGATTAACCTCATCCTTCATAAATCTATCCGCCGACACGTCAACTCCCAAGTATCTGAAAACATTCACTTCTTCCATACTCCTCCTCCCCAATTTGATATCCAATTTTTCTTTATCTAAATCATTTGACACCCTCATCACCTTACTCTTTTCTATGTTCACTTTCAACTTTCTACCTTTACACACATTCCCAAACTCATCCACTAACCTTTGCAATTTTTCTTTAGAATCTCCCATAAGCACAGTATCATCAGCAAAAAGTAACTGTGTCAATTCCCATTTTGAATTTGATTCCTCATAATTTAATCCCACCCCTCTCCCAAACACCCTAGCATTTACTTCCTTTACAACCCCATCTATAAATATATTAAACAACCATGGTGACATTACACATCCCTGTCTAAGACCTACTTTTACCGGGAAGTAGTCTCCCTCTCTTCTACACACCCTAACCTGAGCCTCACTATCCTCATAAAAACTCTTTACAGCATTTAATAACTTACCACCTATTCCATATACTTGCAACATCTGCCACATTGCTCCTCTATCCACTCTATCATATGCCTTTTCTAAATCCATAAATGCAATAAAAACTTCCCTATCTTTATCTAAATACTGTTCACATATATGCTTCAATGTAAACACCTGATCTACACATCCCCTACCCACTCTAAAACCTCCTTGCTCATCCGCAATCCTACATTCTGTCTTACCTCTAATTCTTTCAATTATAACCCTACCGTACACTTTTCCTGGTATACTCAGTAAGCTTATTCCTCTATAATTTTTACAGTCTCTTTTGTCCCCTTTCCCTTTATATACAGGGACTATACATGCTCTCTGCCAATCCCTAGGTACCTTCCCCTCTTTCATACATTTATTAAACAAAAGTACCAACCACTCCAACACTATATCCCCCCCTGCTTTTAACATTTCTGTCATGATCCCATCAGTTCCAGCTGCTTTACCCCCTTTCATTTTACGTAATGCCTCACGTACCTCCCCCACACTTACATTCTGCTCTTCTTCACTCCTAAAAGATGGTTTACCTCCCTGACCAGTGCATGAAATTACTGCCTCTGTTTCTTCCTTAACATTTAAAAGTTCCTCAAAATATTCTCGCCATCTACCCAATACCTCCATCTCCCCATCTACTAACTCCCCTACTCTGTTTTTAACTGACAAATCCATATTTTCCCTAGGCTTTCTTAACTTGTTTAACTCACTCCAAAATTTTTTCTTATTTTCATTAAAATTTCTTGAAAGTGCCTCTCCCACTCTATCATCTGCTCTCCTTTTGCACTCTCTCACCACTCTCTTTACCTTTCTTTTACTCTCCATATACTCTGCTCTTCTTATAACACTTCTGCTTTGTAAAAACCTCTCATAAGCTACCTTTTTCTCTTTTATCACACCCTTTACTTCATCATTCCACCAATCACTCCTTTTTCCTCCTGCCCCCACCCTCCTATAACCACAAACTTCTGCCCCACATTCTAATACTGCATTTTTAAAACTATTCCAACCCTCTTCAACCCCCCCACTACTCATCTTTGCACTTGCCCACCTTTCTGCCAATAGTCGCTTATATCTCACCCGAACTTCCTCCTCCCTTAGTTTATACACTTTCACCTCCCTCTTACTTGTTGTTGCCACCTTCCTCTTTTCCCATCTACCTCTTACTCTAACTGTAGCTAAAACTAAATAATGATCCGATATATCAGTTGCCCCTCTATAAACATGTACATCCTGGAGCCTACCCATCAACCTTTTATCCACCAATACATAATCTAATAAACTACTTTCATTACGTGCTACATCATACCTTGTATATTTATTTATCCTCTTTTTCATAAAATATGTATTACTTATTACCAAATTTCTTTCTACACATAGCTCAATTAAAGGCTCCCCATTTACATTTACCCCTGGCACCCCAAATTTACCTACTACTCCTTCCATAACATTTTTACCCACTTTAGCATTGAAATCCCCAACCACCATTACTCTCACACTTGATTCAAAACTCCCCACGCATTCACTCAACATTTCCCAAAATCTCTCTCTCTCCTCTACACTTCTCTCTTCTCCAGGTGCATACACGCTTATTATAACCCACTTTTCACATCCAATCTTTATTTTACTCCACATAATCCTTGAATTAATACATTTATAGTCCCTCTTTTCCTGCCATAGCTTATCCTTCAACATTATTGCTACTCCTTCTTTAGCTCTAACTCTATTTGAAACCCCTGACCTAATCCCATTTATTCCTCTCCACTGAAACTCTCCCACCCCCTTCAGCTTTGTTTCACTTAAAGCCAGGACATCCAGCTTCTTCTCATTCATAACATCCACAATCATCTCTTTCTTATCATCTGCACAACATCCACGCACATTCAGACTTCCCACTTTGACAATTTTCTTCTTCTTATTCTTTTTAGTAATCTTTACAGGAAAAGGGGTTACTAGCCCATTGTTCCCGGCATTTTAGTTGACTTTTACAACACGCATGGCTTACGGAGGAAAGATTCTTATTCCACTTCCCCATGGATATAAAAGGAAAATTAATAAAACCAAGAACTATTAAGATAAAATCAAAGAAAACTCAGTTGAGTGTGTATAAATAAATGTGTACATGTATGTGTAGTGTGACCTAAGTGTAAGTAGAAGTAGCAAGACATGCCTGTAATCTTGCATATTTATGAGACAGACAAAAGACATCAGCAATCCTACCATCATGTAAAACAATCACAGGCTTCGTTTTACACTCACTTGGCAGGACGGTAGTACCTCCCTGGGTGGTTGCTGTCTACCAACCTACTACCTGTGCATGTACTTTAAAAATAAAATTATTATTATTATTTGTACATGACTTTACTATAAGTTGGTGTTGTCTGAATCCTCATTACCCTTATAAAATTTGATGGTGCATCACTGCTTATGAGACCACATAAAAAATTAAGCTTAAAAATCAGAGTGAGCAAGAGTACCCTGTTTTATTAAGCACTGTTATGTTTGATGTGGTAGAGGCCAAGACAGTTTAACGTACAGTTTCCACAAGAAAGTGCTAGATCTGAAAGTCATACTGTACTGAATGACAGGGAGGAGATGCAGTATAAAAAGGTGGCTTATGGCTCCAGTGATAATGCCATAGTACACCGTGGCACTGCCAGGACTCGATCCTGGTATGAGTGGAAATGTTAGGCATGGTTCCTTACATCTATTGTCTCTGTTCACCTTAGTATACCTTGGATATGGCTGGGTTTTGAAATGAGTTGAGGGAGGATAACTTATACTGTCAATTCTGGATAGCTTGTAAGACAATTTAGGAGTTTGAAACAACATATATGGACATAGTTGCAATGTGTATGAAAATGGTGAGTATTAAATATATGTCTCTGCTGTAAAAATGTTGGGGAACTCGGGTAAATGTCCTTGGATTACTCTATCTGGATCCCTTCAAAGAGGAACTCTTAAGTTGCCCAAGGGCTCTTGATCCAATGAAAGGTGCTTCTTCCCCTTCCTCAGATCAAACCTAAATGCCTGCCCCAACCCTCCCTCTGCTCTTGGCTGCATTATTTGGAATATTTCCCTTTATGAAGCCCAGCTACAACACAAGAAAAAACAAATCACTATTGGCCGTTCTAACAGCTTTTTTTTTTTTGGTAGGGCTGTGGTGGTTGGGTCACTACTGGATGGAAATTTCATCATCATAGTGCAAGTGAGTGGCTTAGCGCTTCTTTTTTATTATAATAATAATAGTGCAAGTGAGGTGATCCTCTGTGAGACATCAGATGGTCATCTGGCCACCTGATGTTTCATTGGAAGTTACATGTGGATCCAGAAGTGGCAAATGAAGATACATGGCTCCTGCCATTTTGCTTGCCACTAGTATTAGCTGAAAGACAGTTGCACAGTTAGTTCTCTTGTCTGATCAGGTGGTTTTCCTAAGAATTTTTCTGTTAATTCTGGAGGTGCCATTCTAGTGTTGTACATCAGTTAGGGTAAGAGATGGTTTCAAGGGAACAATAGCATTACGTTTCCTCAAGGGATGTTACTTTATGCCTCTGTGAGGCTCTTGATCTGAAGAACTGAAGTTGTCCTCCCCTCTCTTGGATTGAACATGACTTGCCTCCCCTTCCTCCAGCTGCTGTATGACCCCTACAGGTTTAACAGTTCTCCCTAAATAAAATAATCCTATTCCAAAGGTCCTATATGTGTCTGTGGGTTTTGTGCTCCATATGAATATGAATATGAGGGACTTCTAAACTGTCGTATCAGAGTGCCTCTGCAAAGACAGTGATTATGTATGAGTGATGGTGAAAGTGTTGAATGATGATTTTTCTCCCTTTTTTTTTTTTCTTTTTGGGTCACCCTGCCTCAGTGGGAAACGGCCGATGTGTTAAAAAAAAAATGAATGTGAGCAAGGAGCCTTTAGAGTGACTAGGGGATGTGTAGATCAAGTGTTTACATTGAAGCATATGTGTGAACAGTATTTAGATAAAGGTAGGGAAGTTTTCATTGCATTTATGGATTTAGAAAGGGCATGTGGTAGAGTGGATAGGGGAGCAATGTGGCAGATGTTGCAAGTGTATGGAATAGGTAGTAAGTTACTAAATGCTGTAAAGAGTTTTTATGAGGATAGGCTCAGGTTAGGGTGTGTAGGAGAGGAGATTACTTCCCAGTAAAAGTACGTCTTAGACAGGGATGTGTAAAGTCGCCATGATTGTTTAATATATTTATACATGGGGTTGTAAAAGAAGTAAATGCTAGGGTGTTAGGGAGAGGGGTGGGATTAAATTATGGGGAATCAAATACAAATTGGGAGTTTACACAGTTACTTTTTTGCTGATGATACCGTGCTTATGGGAGATTCTAAAGAAAAGTTGCGAAGGTTAGTGGATGAAACCATACCACGGGCGGGGATAGAACCCGCGATCAGAGAGTCTCAAAACTCCAGACCGTCGCGTTAGCCACTGGACCAGCTAGCTGGTCCGGTGGCTAACCCAAAGGTCTGGAGTTATGAGACTCTCTGGTTGCGGGTTCTATCCCCACCCGTGGTATGGTTTGTTTGCAATCGCGTCATTTCGATTTCGTGAGTTAGTGGACGAGTTTGGGAGGGTGTGTAAAGGTAGATAGTTGAAAGTGAACGCAGGAAAGAGTAAGGTGATGAGGGTATCAAATGATTTCGATGAAGAAAAACTGAATATCACATTGGAGAGTTTTCAGATACAGCAGGGCCCCGCTTTACGGCGTTTCGCTTTACGGCGTTCCGCTAATACGGACATTTCAAATTATGACCAAAACTCCCTATACGGCTCCCCCCACCTGTCTTTCTAATACGGTCACAGCTGCCCACCGAGTTTGTTTACATTCTCCCTGAGCACATCTCCTTATTATGTCTGGAAACTTTCCAAAATTTCAAGTGTTTTAAAGTTATTGTATATTTTATATGTATTGTACTTGATAATTAAACTTGTGTATACCTGTACCTAAATAAACTTACACACTGTGCTGGCATGTAGGTACACATGAAAATCACTAAGTCTCTCTACTCTTGATGCAATAATAATAATAATAATAATAATAATAATCTCTTGGGCGCATTAATGTCGCATATTACGTTAATATAGACATTTCCCTTAATCTATCTATGATATTTTTTTCAAAATTATATAAGAAACACATTATGTAACACACAAACATGATACATGCACCCACAGTATAAAAATTTATACAAATATATATGAGATGTTTACCAAACGGTTTGTAGAAGTTTCGGAAGAATTACGTTTTCTCTAGCCCGTCACCTGTTACTAGGGATAACTAGAAAAATATTCCTTTCGTATGCCTTCACTTTATAGCTATAATTCTGTACTAACTTGTACACAGTGTAAGAGTATTTGTTTCGTGATTTAATTATTATAATAATAATAAAAATATTATAAGGTAAAAGTTTCACAAACTCTTACAAATGTACATGAATGAACTAAAACTGGACACGTATTAATACCGTCTATTTCGCCTGACCGAGTGATCGTCCACAACCTGTTCAGTTTGTTTGTTTACGCTGTCTGAGCTCGGTGTATCATTAAATGTTGTATATTACGTTAATATACACATTTTCATTAATCCATCCGTGATATTTTTTTCAAAATTATATAATAAACACGATACATAACATAAATACATAACAACATATGTGTAGAGAACCTAGGATAACCCAAAAAAGTCAAGAGTGACTTACTTCCATTGCCTTCACTCAGAGCATCATTTCTTCTCAAAATGATTTACATGAGAATGGGAGTGTTCTTCTTTATTTATTCTACTGTATCAATGTAGAGACAACCTGTACACAATGTAACTTGTACACAAACTAGACGTGTACACTGTTTACAAAACTTACCTTCGCCTGGTTTGTTTACATAACTCTGCGCCTGTCCTCTCTCATGCACTCATTCTTTCTCTCTGGTATGGTAGCCTGCCTGACTACCATACATACCACACTTGATTTTTTACAATAAATACTACTCATCTCACCCTATATTTTAAGGTAAGTAATGAGTGAACTGTATATACATTTTATCGCTCTGGGATGCTTAAATATCATAGAATAGTATGTGTGGGTGGGGTGGCCTGGTATGGTAGCCTGGCTGACTACCATACATACCACACTTGATTTCTTAGAATAAATACTACTTGTCTCACCCTAGATTAAGACTATAAATATTTTAAGGTAAGTAATGAGTGCACTATGTGTGTATTGTACTTTTTTATTGTTTTTTTGATGCCTGGTTCTATTGCTAACATAATATATGTTAGTGTAAACTTGTTATCTAGTGTTTGTATGCATTTGTAAGTGGAAAAAAAGGGTGTTCCACTTTATGGCGGTTTCCGCTTTACGGTGGTAGCCTGGAACCTAACCCGCCGTATAAGTGGGGCCCTCCTGTATTTGGGAGTTGACTTGTCAGTGGATGGGGTTTATGAAGGATGAGGTTCGGGCTCAATACGCCGTATGCTGTCAGTGGCCCTGAAACCCAACAGAAGAAGAAGAAGAAGAAGAAGGATGAGGTTAACCATAGAATTGATGAAGGAAAAAAGGTGAGTGGTAAATTGATGTATCTGTTTACCTGGAGTTTACCTGGAGAGAGTTCCGGGGGTCAACGCCCCCGCGGCCCGGTCTGTGACCAGGCCTCCTGGTGGATCAGAGCCTGATCAACCAGGCTGTTGCTGCTGGCTGCACGCAAACCAACGTACAAGCCACAGCCCAGCTGATCCGGAACTGACTTTAGGTGCTTGTCCAGTGCCAGCTTGAAGACTGCCAGGGGTCTGTTGGTAATCCCCCTTATGTGTGCTGGGAGGCAGTTGAACAGTCTCGGGCCCCTGACACTTATTGTATGGTCTCTTAACGTGCTAGTGACACCCCTGCTTTTCATTGGGGGGATGGTGCATCGTCTGCCAAGTCTTTTGCTTTCGTAGTGAGTGATTTTCGTGTGAAAGTTCGGTACTAGTCCCTTTAGGATTTTCCAGGTGTATATAATCATGTATCTCTCCCTCCTGCGTTCCAGGGAATACAGGTTTAGGAACCTCAAGCGCTCCCAATAATTGAGGTGTTTTATCTCCGTTATGCGTGCCGTGAAAGTTCTCTGTACATTTTCTAGGTCGGCAATTTCACCTGCCTTGAAAGGTGCTGTTAGTGTGCAGCAATATTCCAGCCTAGATAGAACAAGTGACCTGAAGAGTGTCATCATGGGCTTGGCCTCCCTAGTTTTGAAGGTTCTCATTATCCATCCTGTCATTTTTCTAGCAGATGCGATTGATACAATGTTATGGTCCTTGAAGGTGAGATCCTCCGACACGATCACTCCCAGGTCTTTGACGTTGGTGTTTCGCTCTATTTTGTGGCCAGAATTTGTTTTGTACTCTGATGAGGATTTAATTTCCTCATGTTTACCATATCTGAGTAATTGAAATTTCTCATTGTTGAACTTCATATTGTTTTCTGCAGCCCACTGAAAGATTTGATTGATGTCCGCCTGGAGCTTTGCAGTGTCTGCAATGGAAGACACTGTCATGCAGATTCGGGTGTCATCTGCAAAGGAAGACACGGTGCTATGGCTGACATCCTTGTCTATGTCGGATATGAGGATGAGGAACAAGATGGGAGCGAGTACTGTGCCTTGTGGAACAGAGCTTTTCACTGTAGCTGCCTCGGACTTTACTCTGTTGACGACTACTCTCTGTGTTCTGTTAGTGAGGAAATTATAGATCCATCGACCGACTTCTCCTGTTATTCCTTTAGCACGCATTTTGTGCGCTATTACGCCATGGTCACACTTGTCGAAGGCTTTTGCAAAGTCTGTATATATTACATCTGCATTCTTTTTGTCTTCTAGTGCATTTAGGACCTTGTCGTAGTGATCCAATATTTGAGACAGACAGGAGCGACCTGTTCTAAACCCATGTTGCCCTGGGTTGTGTAACTGATGGGTTTCTAGATGGGTGGTGATCTTGCTTCTTAGGACCCTTTCAAAGATTTTTATGATATGGGATATTAGTGCTATTGGTCTGTAGTTCTTTGCTGTTGCTTTACTGCCCCCTTTGTGGAGTGGGGCTATGTCTGTTGTTTTTAGTAACTGTGGGACGACCCCCGTGTCCATGCTCCCTCTCCATAGGATGGAAAAGGCTCGTGATAGGGGCTTCTTGCAGTTCTTGATGAACACAGAGTTCCATGAGTCTGGCCCTGGGGCAGAGTGCATGGGCATGTCATTTATCGCCTGTTCGAAGTCATTTGGCGTCAGGATAACATCAGATAGGCTTGTGTTAACCAAATTTTGTGGCTCTCTCATAAAAAATTCATTTTGATCTTCGACTCTCAGTCTGGTTAGCGGCTTGCTAAAAACTGAGTCATATTGGGACTTGAGTAGCTCACTCATTTCCTTGCTGTCATCTGTGTAGGACCCATCTTGTTTAAGTAGGGGCCCAATACTGGACGTTGTTCTCGATTTTGATTTGGCATAGGAGAAGAAATACTTTGGGTTTCTTTCGATTTCATTTATGGCTTATAGTTCTTCCCGCGATTCCTGACTCCTAAAGGATTCTTTTAGCTTAAGTTCGATGCTTGCTATTTCTCTGACCAGTGTCTCCCTACCCATTTCAGATATATTGACCTCTTTTAGCCGCTCTGTTATTCTTTTCCGTCGCCTGTAAAGGGAGCGCCTGTCTCTTTCTGTTTTACATCTACTCCTCCTTTTTCTTAGAGGAATAAGCCTTGTGCATACATTGAGTGCCACCGAGTTAATCTGTTCTAGGCATAAGTTGGGGTCTGTGTTGCTTAGTATATCTTCCCAGCTTATATCGGTTAGGACTTGGTTTACTTGGTCCCACTTTATGTTTTTGTTATTGAAGTTGAATTTGGTGAATGCTCCCTCGTGACTAATCTCATTATGTCGGTCTGGGGCTCCGCGCATACATGACTGAACCTCAATTATGTTGTGATCTGAGTATATTGTTTTTGATATGGTGACATTTCTTATCAGATCATCATTGTTAGTGAAGATGAGGTCTAGTGTATTCTCCAGTCTAGTAGGCTCTATTATTTGCTGGTTTAAATTGAATTTTGTGCAGAGATTTAAAAGCTCGCGTGAGTGTGTGTTTTCATCAGAGCTGCCTCCTGGTGTTATTACTGCAACAATATTATTTGCTATATTCCTCCATTTTAGGTGCCTTAAGTTGAAATCCCCCAGGAGCAAGATGTTGGGTGCAGGAGCTGGAAGGTTTTCCAGACAGTGGTCAATTTTTAACAGCTGTTCCTGGAATTGCTGGGATGTTGCATCCAGAGGCTTGTAGACTACCACAATGACTAGGTTTTGGTTCTCGACCTTTACTGCTAAAACTTCCACTACATCATTTGAGGCATTTAGCAGTTCTGTGCAAACAAGTGACTCTGCAATGTACAGGCCAACCCCCCCCTTTTGCCTGTTCACTCTGTCACATCTGTATAGGTTGTAACCTGGGATCCATATTTCGTTGTCCAAGTGATCCTTTATGTGGGTCTCAGTGAAAGCCGCGAACATTGCCTTTGTCTCTGCAAGCAGTCCACGGATGAAAGGTATTTTGTTGTTTGTTGCTGGCTTTAGACCCTGTATATTTGCAAAGAAGAATGTTATCGGACTGGTGGTATTGTTGGTACTGGGGGGATTTTTTTTCTGTGGAGACAAAAAATGTTATCCATGGAGGCAAAGAAGGGAATGTATGAAAGTACAGTGGTACCAATACTCTTTTATGGGTGTGAAGCTTGGGTTGCAAATGCTGCAGCAAGGAGGCAGCTGGAGGCAGTGGAGATGTCTTGTCTAAGGGCAATGTGTGGTGTAAATATTATGCAGAGAATTCAGAGTGGAAATTAGGAGGTGTGGAGTTAATAAAAGTATTAGTCAGAGGGCTGAAAAGGGGTTGTTGAGGTGGTTTGGTGATTTAGAGAGAATGGATCAAAGTACAATGACTTGGAGAGCATATAAATTTGTAGGGGAACTAAGGCAGGGTAGGGGTTGTCCTCGAAAAGGTTGGAGGGAGAGGGTAAAGGAGGTCTTGTGAGCGAGGGGCTTGGACTTCCAGCAAGCATGTGTGAGCGTGTTAGATAGTTTTTGGGACCTGACGAGCTGTTGGAGTGTGAGAAGAGGAATATTTTGTGAAGAGATTCAGGAAAACCGGTTAGCCGGACTTGAGTCCTGGAAATGGGAAGTACAATGTGTGCACTTTAAAGGAGGGGTTTGGGAAATTGGCAGTTTGGAGGGATTTCTAAACTGTCGTATCTGAGCGCCTCTGCAAAGACAGTAATTATGTATAAGGTGAAAGTGTTGAATGATGATGAAAGTATTATCTTTTTGGGTCACCCTGCCTCGGTGGAAGACAATTTGTGGTCTTTATTGAGGTTTTTATATGGTCTTTGGTCTTTATATGTGGCATTATTTGTCTTCTATATATGTATGTGGCATTTACATGTGGTTTTAGATGTGATCTTAATATGAGGTCTTTATATATGGTCTTTATATATGGTCTTTATGTGAGGTCTTTATGTTAGGTCTTTATGTGAGGTCTTTATGTAAGGTCTATATGTGATGTGTTATATATGGTCTTTAGTGCTTTCTTGTCAATGTAATAAAAATAATTAATTTGTGGTCATGGTAACCCAACTCTTCATTGTCAAGGGGTGACTTTTGTCGTGCTACCCTCCACTGCCCTGGATCAGAGCTTATTATTTCCCAGCACTGTTCAGCCCCTATGGGTTTAGTGCTTCCCCACGAATACAATAACAACATTACAACATTTTATTTAAAGTTTGTAAATGGGAGAAATAATCGCAAAGTTGATAAAGAATGACAGGAAAGAACTACATCCTCTAGCTGCAGATAAGTATGGCACAGTACTGCAAGCTCCATTACTGCTACAGTGCCAAGGATAGGCCATACTACCAGCTTCAATGCCTACAACTGATCATACTAATGGCTACAGTACCAAGAACAGGTCATACTATGAGCTGCAGTGCCAAGAACAGGTCATATTACTGATTGCAGTGCCAGGGACAGGTCATATTATTGGCTAGTGCCAAGAACAGGCCATACAACATCTGCAGTACCAAGAACAGGTGATACTGCTGTCTACAGTGCTAAGAACAGGTAATACTACTGTCTACAGTGCCAAGAACAGGTAATACTACTGTCTACAGTGCCAAGAACAGGTAATACTACTGTCTACAGTGTCAAGGACAGGTTATTCTACTGGCTACAGTGCCTAGGCCAAGTCACTATCGGCTACAGCGCTTAGAACAGGTTACTATTGGCTACAGTGCTGATCATGTCACTACTGGCTACAGTGCCATAAACAGGTCATTCTACTGGCTGCAGTGTCAAGAATAAGTCATATTCGAGCTACAGTGTTGAAAACAGATCATACTACCAGTCAGTGCCAAGGACAGGTCATGCAAACAGCTTCAGTGAAAAGAGCGGGTCATACTACTAGATTAAGTGTCAAGGCCAGGTCATATTCCGAGCTACTGTGGTAAGGACAGGTCTTATTTCCAGCTACAGTGCCAAGAACAAGTCACACTACCAGCTACAGTGCCAAGAACAGGTCACACTACCAGCTGCAGTGCTAAGGACAGGTCATACAACTTAGGGCTGGTCATACTCCTGCCGATGTCAGAAGCCGCACAATGGCACTAACAAACTCTCAGCAGAATACTGGATGACCTTTTAATGGCAATGGACCTGACAATGATGATAAACGTCCTATAAGTGGAGACAGGTCTTCCAAGCCTATTGCTGCTGCTGGCCAACCTATCGCTGGAAATGGATGGGACTGGTGGCTGTATATAGGTCTTGTGTTCTTTGCTACAGTGGCTGTTGGCGAGGAAATGACTGACGAAGCTGGTAAGTCTCTTCACTGGTCATTTTTTTTTGTTGTTGTTGGTTTAAAGCCTATCAACTACACTGAGGGTTATTAAAGTTACATATCACCTGTACAAAACTAGTCAGGATAATTTAATACCTGAAAAAGGGATTATGGAAATACGTCCTAATGTTTCCAGCTGTACAACGTTGCGATCTCACTCTCATTATCTCCATGTTGGTGAGGGGCTCTTGATTTAGGGAATTGGATCTGTGCTCCAGTTCCCCGAATTAAGCCTGAATGCCTTCCACATCCCCCCCCCTAGGCGCTGTATAATCCTCCGGGTTTAGCGCTTCCCCTTGATTATAATAATAATAATAATCTCATTATCTCCAACAGGTTGTATAGTGAAGCACATAGAGCAGAACCAGACCTCAGCCAAGTACCGCTTCAAGGACGGAGAGTTGGTCCTTGGCTTCCTTCCTGAAAAATCTATCGACCAAGTTCTCTCTGGAATTAATTTCACTATTTATAAAAATTTGGAAGAAGCCATATTATCTGCAAACGTTCAAATTCTAAATTTTTCTTCTGTGGCTTGCTACAAAAACAACAAATTAACAGAGTCAAGCGAAATAAAAAAATTTGCCAGCGATAAATATTTTGAGTGGCAGCATATTCATTTGTCTGTCAGCAACAAGACTTTGATTATCAACGGGACTAATGTGGTGTGCTCAAAAACACTATTGGATGACAAATCTTCCTACATAACGGTGACACCAACCAGAGGTCCCATTTATCTGGTTCACAACTGTCATGAAGGTAGGTCTCTCTTCCCTGCTGTCCAGCAGGTAATAGATAATTATGCGTAGGTATATTGTAAGTCACATCATGTGAGACAACTTATAAAAAGATCCATAATATAAATACGCCACAGTGCTTTACAACCTGGTATTACCCAGAGTTTACAATCCTAGTGTTAATAATCATGTAAATATTAAAACAGCAATAAATTTTCACCATATATTATTATCTCGCCTGCAGCTTGTCCTGTCTTCCTGAACTCCATTACTGTTAAAAAAACGTCGTTTAATGTGTCTATGGTGAATACCACCTCAGAAAAAGAGATGAACATGACCACCCACATTAACTGGTCCAACAACACCAAGAACAAGGATACTCACATTATTCCCTCCTCCCTGGACTCCTTCTGGCACCAGCTGCATGTTGAAGTTAGTGGATTTTGTTTGGTGTTACTTGTTGCCAGTTACTACGAAAATAATGATTTTTTAAGTTGTGTGTAAATCACCTGAGGAACAATAAATTTATTCTTGAGAGTTTTTTTGCCCAGAGCATTTTGATCACCTTGTCCAGGCTTCAAATCTAGAGCTTTGATATAATTTTCTTTATTATAATATTGAAGAGGGAGCACTAAACTCATAGGGGTCATTAGCTCTTTGGGAATGGGAGGAATGGGGTAACGAGGAAAGAATAGTTCTATTTCCTTGAACCAAAAACCTTTCACCAATATTAAAACACTAACTACTCTCGAAGGGTAAAAAGTCACAGATTAGATTTAGATTTTGCCACCGAAGTGGCTAGTTTATTGTGCACCCCATATCCATCCTGTGGACGGTAGCGCGAGAGCATATGGATACATCTATCTTATCTGTTACAAGCAAATTTAGGAAATTTGCTTAGTATATCATAGTTATTTGTGGGTGTGTATACAATCTTCACAACAAAACATCTACACACAAAACACAACCAGTATAAATTCATATAAACTCTAATTTTCTCCTGTTTTTTTTTCCTCTTTAGCTTAATCATACACATATAACACTGAAGGTCGGAGACTCCACGATGAACTACAAGGTTGACAACACCAAGGTGATACTGACTGGAAACTCTGTAGCCTGGGTGGTGAACTGTGATCCTGGTACCCTCAAGGACACCTGGAAACAATATTATAGTATGTACTCACCTATGTGCACTTTTATTTATGATTGTTGGGGTCGATTATCAACTGATCCCGCCTCTTCGCTGCTGCTACTGGGTTCCCTCATTATTACCTAGACTGGATTAGATTAGATTTATTATTTTGACAAATTACATGGTTGTACAGAGGAATATAATAGTTGGGTGTACACGAGCCCTATTATGCCTAAATAACAAAAAAGGCACAATACCGTGACTGGAACGATACACAAATAACCCGTGACCGTCAATGGTCCAAGTCCGGACCAAAACGTCGTCGTGAGCTTCTCTCTTTTATGTGCGGGTTATTTGTGTACCTATTATGCCTATTATTAAAGTTAGGTTTAGATCCTGCCTCCGCCACTTCGCTGTACGTATAAGTCTTTCTACTTCCTGATCATTTTAAGGCAAAAGGACTATTTCCAGATTTACCTGTGTTCGTGTACCCGAGACCCGCCTCTCAGACCTACTCTATCCACCATGTCAACCTCTTTTAGCATTTTCTACGCCATAATCGTGCCACCCCTGGCCCTTCTGGTTTTTTTTTTCATATCATCAGGCTTATTTTCTTTAGCCTCCCCACATAGCTTATACCCTTTAAATTTGAAACTAGTCTCGTTGCAGACATTTACACTTTTTTTTTTTTTTTTAGCTTCTTGACAAGCTTTTCCAGATGTCGGTTCCAGTTTCGCTTTTGCTGTAGGCGATTATCACGGTCGATGTGCGCCTCAGGCGATATACTCGGAACTATTTTCTACCTCGAGGTCTTCCTCTTTCACGAGAACTTGCATCCTTTGTCCCAGAACTTATACTCTGTTTACAACCGTCTTTGCCCTTCCCTTCCTCGATGGTCATAATTTTGCATGTACTATGGTTAAATTCTAATAGCCACTTGTCAGACCAGTCCTGAAGCTTGTCCAAATCCGTAGGTCTTTCCTGGTCTGCTTCTGTTTGTAGTCCTCACTAGTTTCAGGTCATCTGCGAACTCTGTGTACTCCTCTATTTGTACTCACGTATTTGTGGTTGCAGGGGGTCGACTCTCAGATCGTAGCCCCGCCTCTTAAAGCGCTAATTGCTAGATGCACTCCCTCATAACCTTGTGGGCCATTAGTACCTAGCTTTAAAGCTTTAAAGCTAGGCATGGTGAAGCCTGCCACAGGATGGATATGGGGTGCACAATAAACTAGCCACTTCGGTGGCAAAATATAAAAAAAATCCAAATCCTCCACCACTTCCTCATCGAGATCATTCCATTTCTCGACCACTCTGAAACTGAAGAAATATTAAAGAACAAAAAGACACAATACCGTGACTGGAACAATACACAAATAACCCCGCACATAAGAGAGAGGAGGAGCTTACGACGACGTTTCAGTCCGACTTGCACCATTTACAAAGTCACACAAACAGAAAAGAAAGGTTAGGTAAGGTTGGTCAGGAAACAGGACAAGTGTTTCCTGACGCGGGTCTTAGATATATATGATGACCCGTCATTAAACCTTTTGGCCATCTGACCGAGGCCTTCCGCTGGCTTACCGGTCCACCCTCCCCCTGAAAAATTATGGTTATAGTTATAACAATTTTTTTTTAACAGAAAGGAAAGGAGGAACCAGTATATATAGGCAAGCTGGCAGGGATGGAGACCTGGAGAGAGTTCCGGGGGTCAACGCCCCCGCGGCCCGGTCTGTGACCAGGCCTCCTGGTGGATCAGAGCCTGATCAACCAGGCTGTTGCTGCTGGCTGCACGCAAACCAATGTACGAGCCACAGCCCGGCTGGTCAGGAACCGACTTTAGGTGCTTGTCCAGTGCCAGCTTGAAGACTGCCAGGGGTCTGTTGGTAATCCCCCTTATGTATGCTGGGAGTCAGTTGAACAGTCTTGGGCCCCTGACACTTATTGTATGGTCTCTTAACGTGCTAGTGACACCCCTGCTTTTCATTGGGGGGATGTTGCATCGTCTGCCAAGTCTTTTGCTTTCGTAGTGAGTGATTTTCGTGTGCAAGTTCGGTACTAGTCCCTCTAGGATTTTCCAGGTGTATATAATCATGTATCTCTCCCGCCTGCATTCCAGGGAATACAGTTTTAGGAACCTCAAGGTGGAAGTAGTAGTAGAAGTAGGGCAGGTAGTGGAAGTAGTAGTGGTAGAGGTAAGGCTGGTAGTAGAAGTAGTGGTAGTGTGAAGTAGGGAGAGTGGTTGGCGGGACAAGAAATAGAAAGGGAGAGAGAAGGTAGGAGCCAAAGGTAGCAGGGAAGGAAGTAGCAGTAGTGGAGTCAGTCAAAGGCCATGAAAGAGGAGCACTGCAGGAGAGCTAAGAGCCCACAAGGGGTAAGACCAAAAACACAGAGGGGGATGGGGGTGTAAAGGATAAAACACCCAAGGCAGAAGAAAGGAAACCCAAAACAAGAAACAGGAAAAAAAAAGGGAAAGGAGAAGAGGTAGAAAGGGGAGAAAAATAATTAGGTTAAGTCAGGTGTGTTCTGAAGTCTGGAGCAGTTTGACAATATAATGGGAAAAGGAAGGCATCTACAGAGACAAAACTAGGACTAAGGTTCATACAAGGAAAGTTATGTACATAAATAGTTCAGAGAACCGACAAGTTGATAAATCAGACACATGTACAACACTTGAGTATCTTTATTGATGAAACGTTTTGTCACATAGTGGCTTCATCAGTCCATACAAAGAAGAATGAAGAACACAAGGAGTTTGAGGTAATCAGTCCCTCAGCCTTGAGTCAATGTAATCAGTCACAGCCATATTCTGCATTCTTTTCAATACTGATTGACATTGCATCGACTTAAAGCTGAGGGACTGATTGCCTCAAACTCCTTCTGTTCTTCACCATTCTTCTTTGTATGGACTGATGAAGTTACTGTGTGGCGAAACGTTTCCTCAATAAAGATACCCAAGTGTTGCACTTGTGTCTAATTTATCAAGGAAAGTTATGTTTTTGGTCTTACTCCTCGTGGGCTCTTAAATCTCCTGCAGTGCTCTTCTTTCAAGGCATTTGACTGGATGGAAATAAATGGTATAAAATATTGACACATTCGTCTCTCGACCTGCGGGGAGAGAGGACGCTTCTACAGTTTCTCTTGCACGCCACCTGGTGAGGAAAACATAGCATTAGCACCAAGATGGCGGACCAAATGAGCCGGCACATAAATCCTGTCTGCATCGAGCTGATCAGGGGATCTTTAAGTAGCGCCATGATGAACGTTCTCCTGCCAAGCATTATCAAGGACGTTTATGGCATCCCCAATGAAGAGTTGTATGGTTTACCTGGAGACCTGGAGTTTACCTGGAGAGAGTTTCGGGGGTCAACGCCCCCGCGGCCCGGTCTGTGACCAGGCCTCCTGGTGGATCAGCGCCTGATCAACCAGGCTGTTGCTGCTGGCTGCACGCAAACCAACGTACGAGCCACAGCCCGGCTGATCAGGAACTGACTTTAGTTGCTTGTCCAGTGCCAGCTTGAAGACTGCCAGGGGTCTGTTGGTAATCCCCCTTATGTGTGCTGGGAGGCAGTTGAACAGTCTCGGGCCCCTGACACTTATTGTATGGTCTCTTAACGTGCTAGTGACACCCCTGCTTTTCATTGGGGGGATGGTGCATCGTCTGCCAAGTCTTTTGCTTTCGTAGTGAGTGATTTTCGTGTGCAAGTTTGGTACTAGTCCCTCTAGGATTTTCCAGGTGTATATAATCATGTATCTCTCCCTCCTGCGTTCCAGGGAATACAGGTTTAGAAACCTCAAGCGCTCCCAGTAATTGAGGTGTTTTATCTCCGTTATGCGCGCCGTGAAAGTTCTCTGTACATTTTCTAGGTCGGCAATTTCACCTGCCTTGAAAGGTGCTGTTAGAGTGCAGCAATATTCCAGCCTAGATAGAACAAGTGACCTGAAGAGTGTCATCATGGGCTTGGCCTCCCTAGTTTTGAAGGTTCTCATTATCCATCCTGTCATTTTTCTAGCAGATGCGATTGATACAATGTTATGGTCCTTGAAGGTGTGGCGCTAAATGGTATGTCAAGGGTCTTCGTGAAGTTCATGAGGGCCGACTTCTACTCCAGCATCGTCGACGAATTTCAAGAAAGTGAGGAGGAGCGTCAATTTGGCAGTGGAAGTATGCTTGCATGATGTTTCTAAGTATTTTACTTGGGTGAAGGTACGGAATGTACCTTGTTATGGGGATATAGGACCCAACATGTATTTATAAGTAACAGTTACTATAATAATACCTAATTATATTGAATTGATGGGGACTTTGCTCTAAATGTCAGAAGGACTGATCAACCTTATGACTGAGAGGCAGCTGGGTCAAACCTATTTTTCTCAATATAATAGGTTATACTATAGACACATAAACACACAATTTAAATAAGTAGTTTATAAAGTTGTATTTCTTTTTGTAAAAGTAAAATTAAGGTGTGGTAGAATTGTGGTAATTGGAGAAGTGTGCTTGGCAACAGTCTTTTGTTTTGGTGGGAGGAGCTTAGGTAGGCTTCTCTCTCTCTCCCTCTCTCTGACTCTCTCTCTCTGTGGCTGACCTTCAACCTGGCAGGATCTCTGGGTCCTTCTCCTATCTTTTGGGGCATCATGTGTGCTCCAGGGGTGAGTTTTTATAATTTAAGTTTTCTCCAGCATACCCAGGGTGACTAAAGTGTGTCAAAACACTGGTTAGCCCAGAGTTATGTCAAGGAGAGAGAAGGAAGAGTGTTGGAACACACCATGTGGAGCACAGTATGGAGTGTGTAGACTGTTTTGAAAATGGAGGCTGTGATTGTATATTCTGTACATATCTATTGAGAATACAGTTATATTTTTATAGTAGTAGTTTACATAACCTGTGAAGAGGGCTGGTGAAAGGGTATCAGAGACACTCAAGATGATCAGCCATGATGTAAGTATTACCCCTAGACAAATAAGGCCATTAACCCTTTGAGGGTTTTCGTCGTACTAGTACGTCTTACGCGTAGGGGTTTTTGTCGTACTAGTACGCATAAATTCTAGCGGCCTCAAATCTCACAGGAAAAGGCTGATAAGCCTAGATGTGAGAGAATGGGTCTGTGTGGTGGGTGTGCGCAGTAGGAAAAAAATCTGGGACCCAGTGGTGCATTGTGGGAATGCCATCATAGTACACAATTTCCACCGTGCCCTGTGGTAAGAAGTTCCTCACTCCTCGGCGAATTGGGACACTTTTGTTCCCCAGTGACAGTTCTAATACAGATGGAAGTGACAGTGAAGATGAGTTTCAAGGTTCTGGTGAGGTTTTGACCGAAACTAATGACCATAATATGGGTAATAGTGAGGAAAACCCAGACAACCCACAGCCTTCCACCTCTGGTGCTGGGCCGTCGTTCAGTTGTACCAGAATCAAAGAGGAAACTCCTATTTCCCAAAATCCCAGACTCAGATGTGAGCATTGGTGATGATAATGATAGTGATTATGAACTACAAGCTCTTCAAACTTGTTCCGAGAATGGAGGAGGAGGAGGAGGAGGAGGCAGAGGAGGAGGAGGCAAGAGGAGGAGGAGGCAAGAGGAGGAGGAGGCAAGAGGAGGAGGAGGCAAGAGGAGGAGGAGGCAAGAGGAGGAGGAGGCAAGAGGAGGAGGAGGCAGAGGAGGAGGAGGAGGAGGAGGAGGAGGAGGAGGAAGAAGAAGAGGAGGAGGAGGAGGAGGAAGAAGAGGAGGAGGAGGAAGAGGAGGAGGAGGAGGAGGAAGAAGAAGAATACGTAATGATAACAATAATACATAATAATAATACATAATAATAATAATACATAATAATAATAATAATAATAATAATAATAATACATAATAATAATAATAGGTAATAATAATAATATGTAATAATAAATGTTCACCCATGACAGTAACAAGATAAGGGGAGATAACATCTGATAAGTGCTGACGTTTGATGAGGGTAAATGAGGGTAGAGCTGATGCCAAAAGATGAGATGAACATCGCCCTCCCTTTGTTTTTGCTGGTATACTAACATTTCTGTCTGTCTATTTGCCTGTCTGTCAAGCTCCCTGTCTATCCATCTAGCTCTCTGTCTCAGAGAGCCACAAGACTGCGTCATCACTTTTACTCACATCTTCAAGCAGAGTATAGCACTTTGTCTGGGTTTCTTGGGTTATCCTAGGTAATTTATACCATGTATTCTTGTATTTATGTGTACCTGTGAGACAGAGATAGACAGACAGATAGAATGAGGGAGAAAGATAATTAGATAGAATGGAGGAGGGGAAGCAGCATCCGACCCCATTGTTTTGACAGGCCGAGGGGGAAAGAGTAATGAGCCAATATGTCACTTTGACAGCTGCGGACTCCTTGTAATTTACACTATGGACAAGGAGGAGAAGGAGTAGGGGGAAGAGGAAGAAGAGGAGGAGGAGGAAGAGGAGGAGGAGGAAGAGGAGGAGAAGGAAGAGGAAGAGTAGGAGGAAGAGGAATAAGAGGAAGAGGAGGAGGAAGAGGAATAGTACGAGGAAGATTAGGGGGAAGAGGAGGAAGAGGAAGAAGAGGAGGAGGAGGAAGAGTAGGAGGAAGAGGAAGAAGAGGAGGAGGAGGAAGAGGAGGAGGAGGAAGAGGAAGAGTAGGAGGAAGAGGAAGAGGAGGAAGAGGAAGAGTATGAGGAAGAGTAGGGGGAAGAGGAGGAAGAGGAAGAAGAGGAGGAGGAGGGTGGAACACTAGTACACTGGTACTGGTACACTAACATTTCTGTCTGTCTATTTGTCTGTCTGTCAAGCTCCCTGCCTATCTGTCTATCCGTCTAGCTCTCTGTCTCAGAGAGCCACAAGACTGTGTCATCACTTTTACTCACATCTTCAAGCAGAGTATAGCACTTTGTCTGGATTTCTTGGGTTATCCTAGGTAATTTATACTATGTATACTTGTATTTATGTGTACCTGTGAGACAGAGATAGATAGACAGATAGAAAGAGAGAGACAGATTGAAAGAGATAGAATGAGGGAGAAAGATAAAACACCATTGTGTATGACACCATGTTTCAGAGTTCCACAAGCTGCAGAACTAATAGGAATATGTTCAGTGACTGTATATTGGTATATATATTATAGAACAATAATAATAAACAATGTTTTGTATTGTTTGTTTTTGTAAACAAGTTTTGTAAACAATATATTGATAATTATGTTTGTGTGCTTATTGTGTTGTATACAACGAGTGTATATATGTACATTGCACCTTACTTTGGTCTCATAGGCCACATAAGTTATGTGAAAAAATAAAATAGTGAAAAAAAACAACAAACCTTCAAATACAAGTAAACTAAAGTTTACCGGGTGAGCGGCAGTCGCCGCTGTTGCCATACGCGGCTCATTTTCTGCAAACTTCATGCATCCATATCTCCGTAAGTATTGATGGTAAATTTTTTTTGTTTATCCTATAATGTTTAGAAAAAAAAAACTCTATTTTTTCATAAGAAAAAATAATTTTTTTTTTTTTTTGAAATTTGGCCGACCCTGAGAACGAGTTTCGGAGAGGGCCTGTCGACCCTCAAAGGGTTAAGTAAAAGCTACCCCACACTAGAACATGTAGTGAGAACCTTACAATCAAAGTAATAAGGGACAAACCAACGTAACATGGGAGCTTGACCGGGAGAGTTATTTGACTGCTAAAATAACTCAAAACATTCTTTGAACTATATGTGCTGGTATGGGGTAATAACAGTTGCATGTTTCTGGTAGAAGATTTACCAAGGTGGTGTCAGTGGAAGTGTTGTTTTCATATATTAGTTTACAGGTTGTTTTTCTCCTAAGGTGGGGGAAAGGGAGTAACACATTTTTGTTGTGGTTATGGTAAGTGCTATGTGCATAGTTTACATTCAATTTGTGTTATTTTATGTGCCTGTGGGAAAACTTTGTCCACTGATACTGTAAGAGGGAAGCAAGTGTTTAAAGATAAAACTATGTCAGAAGATGAGTCTTCAGATTTTTTAGGCTTCAGGGAAGAAGGTAATAATTCATCAGTAAACATGCCTGTTAATAGTGAAGATGAGGAATCACCTACTCCAGGTGATATGGAAATGGAGAGAATGAGACTGAAATTAGCTGTACTAGAGGCTGAAATGAAATTAATGAAAGCTAAGGAGAAAGAACGTCAAAGGTTAGGAGGTTCAGAACAAGAGCCTGAGCAGTACTTTAACATAACTAAAGCTGCAAATTTTGTCCCTAAGTTTACAGAGAGTGACCCAGATAGATATTTTTCTTTTTTTGAGAAGACTGCTTTGGAGCAAGGATGGCCCAAACAGAAGTGGGCTACCCTAGTTCGCACACAACTTGTAGGTAAAGGATTCCAAAGAGTAGAGACTCTGGAGGGGCAAGATTTTTCTGATTATGATAAGATTAAAGAGGAAGTATTGCTTGCCTACCAAATGATACCTGAGAAATATAGACAAAAGTTCAGAAATAAAAAATTTCGGGATGGGCAGACCTTAACTGAGTTTGGGAATGAGAAACTGTTCCTTTTTAAGAAATGGGTTTGTTCTAAAGGAGTTAATAAAGACTATAACAAATTAGTAGATCTAATGGTTCATGAGGAATTGTACAATACAATCCCTGTTGACCTCAGAGAATATTTGGAGGACAAAAACCCAGATAATCTTTCAGAAGCACTGGATCTAGGTGACCGATTCTTGGCTCGCAGGGAATTGGTAAGTAAAAACAGTCATGCTCCTGAAAATTTCCCCACTCGTTCTAAATCTTATCCCAAGTCCTATGGTCATAAAGGTAAGTGGGACAAGAATTTTCAGGGACAAATGAAGGCTGAGGCACCCTCTAAAATAGAAAGAAAAGGTAAGTCAGCTGGAGCTCAAAGTTTACCTAGACAATCAGATAATTTTTCAGGTCCTCGAGTAAACAGTACCAGTCCTACACCAAATGGTAAAAATACCTTTAAGAGTTTTATCTGTTACTACTGTAACAAAACTGGACACACACAAAAGTTTTGCTGGTCAAGGCGGCGAGATCAGGAAAGGGAGGAACCACCCCAGAGGACCCTAACTGCAGAGATACATCCAGTTGCCTGCATTAGGTCTTCAAGGCAAGGTGAGGAGGAACCTTTGGATCTAGACCCCAGGATGTGTATATTTTCTAGTAGGTCCGCAGTTGGTTTGCAAAAGGATGTAGGCAGAGTTGAGAACATACTGTCCTTGAGAGATGGATGTAGCACCTACTCTTTGCTACGTGCTGGAGTGCTGCCAGTGTCTAAGGATACCTATACTGGGGTAGATATATTGTTGAAGGGTATTACGGGTTCAACCATAAGGACACCTGTACACAAATTATGGGTAGAATCTGCATACCAAGTTGGCTATCTCCCTGTAGGTATCTCAGATGAAATTCCCTTCGAAGGGGTCGACCTCTTATTAGGGAATAATGTTATGGGCCTGTTAGACAGTGAGGAACAACTAGTTTGGGGGAAACCAAGTCCGAAATGTTGGGAGGAAATGGCTAGGAAAACCCTGCCAGACCTTCTCCCTGATGGTTCCACCATGAGAAGCATGGCTCATGATCATGCTACCAACAGTCTTCATGATATTTCTCATGAGGATGGTGAGGGCTTAAGTTTGGTAACTCTGCTTTCTGATGTTGAACTGCAATCAACTGAAGAAAAGGATGTTCCAGCCAGAGCTGAGCATGATTGGAGAATGGATCAGTTAAATAGTGTGAGAGAGGCTGCACCTGCTAGGGTGCAATTAATTTCTGTGCAGGAAAATGTCGCTGTTGCTGAGGAAGAGATTTTACAGTTAAATAAGTGTTTTCATTTCAGGGAGGAAACTCTTACAAAGAATTCACCTCTGTTTGCAGTATCGATGGAAGGAGAACAAGGGTCTTATCCCCAGATGGCGATGTCCAAGGTTTCCAGGCATTTCTTCTGGTCTCAGCTGTGGGAGACTGTCAGAGAGTATATTGAGACCTGTCATGTCTTTCAATTTATAGGGAAACCTAGTCGAAGTATTAACCCTGTTCCCCTTCAGGCTATTTCAGCACCAGGTGAACTCTTCAGCAAGCTGGTAGTAGATGTACTTGGTCCATTCCCAAGGACCAAACTGGGAAATGATTATTTACTCACAAATATTTGCTCCACTACCAGGTACCTGGAAGCAGTCCCTCTGCATAAGATAACTGCTCATGTAGTCTTAAGGGTTTTGATGAAGTTCTTTTTTCATGTTGGTTTTCCACAAGCAGTACAAACAGATCAAGGGCCTAACTTTACCTCAAAGTCTTTTAGAAATGTTTTGAAGGGACTAAAAGTAGAGCCTCAGTGTTCAACTGTGTATCACTCTTCATCTCAAGGGGAAATAGAGAAATTACATCAAACCCTCAAGACAATGATGCAAGCCTATGGTATAGACAATACTAACAACTGGGAGGAGAGGATCCCTTTCTTTGTATTTGCTGAGTGGGGAAGCACTCTGGAATCTCTTGAGCTATTGGCTTGGGGATGATGGTGATGCTCCCCCCTCGGAGCTTTTTCTCAGTTTCAGATACTGTTTGGCTCGTATGAGGTGGATGGTACCAGTGAACGTGCCCATCAACCAGACCAGGATGATGATGTGGGACCATAATGTGAACCATAATACTCTGGAGGCTGGAGGGGAAGTGCTGATACTGGAGCCAATTCATGTGAAAATCTGTATGGCAAGTTGCTGTGAGCTGAACATGTTGTGGGGGAAGTTCCCAGGGGTTAGATATAAAACCCACACCCCTGAGCAGAAAAAGAATGAGTATAATGTACACAGTAACCGGTCAAAAGGTTTGAAGTTATGTCAAAAATTCAGAGAGACCAATGTTTTAATGGAATGTAAAGGGCTGCAAAACAATCTGTATGAAATACCAAAAGCGTATTTAAGAAATAACATGTGTGTAAAAGATTTTAGGAAATGCATGCTTGGGTTTAATGAGAAAAATGTTGGAGAGTTGGCTCAGCCACCTTGGAACTACGTATATAAAAGTTTGGGATGTCAGTAATGGGGAAAAATTGAAACTCCATGAGGAAATTGTTAAGGAAACTGAGCCAATTCAACAATTTTGTGTGGGAAAAATCTGTATGAAAAATTGGAGATGGAGGAAGAAGTGAAATTCTTCCAACACCAGTTTGTAGTGCTTAGTGAGAGTCAGTGGGCATTCCCATGCTTCATGGTTCCCAAATTAGATGGCACCCTGGGCATAAACACTGACTACCACAGAGTACGTTTAACAACTAAGGTTTACAGAATTAGAAAGATTGATACTTATGCACTAAAAGATGCAAACATTTTAAATAAGCTAAAACATGGAAGATGTGATTTCCATGGCCTGTGTTCCAGTACCATTTTAATGTGTGTAATGCAAATTGTGTTCATTGTGTGCTTAAAATTTGTGTGTGAGATGGAACGTGATGGTATTTGTGTAAACTTGATGTATCCAACCTGGGTGCAAAGAGATGTCTTTGGTGTTTGTTGTTGCACTGCGAGAGGTTGCAGAACTGTTACTGTCTATGAACAACCTTCTAAGTTTAAATGTCAACATTTTACCACAGGAAAGAAAATTTTCATTTTGGGGCTGGCTATTCAGCATTTGTACATGTCTCAGGATCTCTTCATCCTGTTCCTGTGTATAGTGACTAAAATCAGACTCTTAAAATGGGCTTTGTTCCTACAGCCTTTTAATTTGAAAGTTAAATATATAAAAGGCTCAGAGAATGTGGTTGCTGATGCTCTCTCTAGATGTTTCATGTAGATGCATGGTGCGTACTTTGTACATAGTGTTTGTCGTGTGCTGACCTTGTTGTTTTTGCAGTGGTGAACTCTCGGCGAGCCTGAGTACTCCCTACCAGCCATCTGACTGTGAAGGAGTCGAGTCAGAGCCAAAAGTGTGACGAGGGTCAGGGTGTACTTAAATGTGAGTTGAGGCAGTGGTTGACAACCTTCGGTAACATGAGACGTTCAGGAAGGTATGTGATGTTGTGTCTTGGTGTGCTCTATATACAAAACGGCCCGACGGTTTGCCTTTGTGGTCCCCTGGACCCCTCCATATTCTATGTCAGCCTCCTCTTCATAAGTTTGGAGGATCTGTGTGGAGTGGGACCTCGGAAGATGGGCTTGGATCGTGAGTGTTGACTGGAAGTCTCACTGTTTGGTTCGGCCACCAAGTGAGAGACACCTTGACATGTTTTGTGAAGTTTCCTGCCTGGTGTACACCTGACTGCTCTGGGTTTGGCTCTACTCTCGTCTCCTGATCAGGAAGATGCCACCCTGGAGTACCAGTTGCTTGCTGGATTACCGTAGCAGAGGCACAGGCCTGTTGGTGCGGGCTTTCACAGTGGGCATTGTGTGCAATTTTTGCATTGTAATGTGTATTGTTTAAAAGTCACTAAAATTGTAAATAGTTACACCCTTGAGTATATGGGTATGGTTAAAATGCTTTTATAAAAAATTCTGCAATCTGTTGTAAATAACAGTAAAGTGAGGAGTAGTTATGGTGCTAGGAAATATGTAGCATTTCTAGTAGTCTTGTTTACCGCCTTCAGACTTAAGCAATATACTTTTTACTAGCCGTATCCTGAGGGACACGGCTAGCTTTTGTGAGACTTCGTCTGGAGGTGGGGGTGTTATGGGGATATAGGACCCAACATGTATTTATAAGTAACAGTTACTATAATAATACCTAATTATATTGAATTGATGGGGACTTTGCTCTAAATGTCAGAAGGACTGATCAACCTTATGACTGAGAGGCAGCTGGGTCAAACCTATTTTTCTCAATATAATAGGTTATACTATAGACACATAAACACACAATTTAAATAAGTAGTTTATAAAGTTGTATTTCTTTTTGTAAAAGTAAAATTAAGGTGTGGTAGAATTGTGGTAACTGGAGAAGTGTGCTTGGCAACAGTCTTTTGTTTTGGTGGGAGGAGCTTAGGTAGGCTTCTCTCTCTCTCCCTCTCTCTGACTCTCTCTCTCTGTGGCTGACCTTCAACCTGGCAGGATCTCTGGGTCCTTCTCCTATCTTTTGGGGCATCATGTGTGCTCCAGGGGTGAGTTTTTATAATTTAAGTTTTGTCCACCATACCCAGGGTGACTAAAGTGTGTCAAAACACTGGTTAGCCCAGAGTTATGTCAAGGAGAGAGAAGGAAGAGTGTTGGAACACACCATGTGGAGCACAGTATGGAGTGTGTAGACTGTTTTGAAAATGGAGGCTGTGATTGTATATTCTGTACATATCTATTGAGAATACAGTTATATTTTTATAGTAGTAGTTTACATAACCTGTGAAGAGGGCTGGTGAAAGGGTATCAGAGACACTCAAGATGATCAGCCATGATGTAAGTATTACCCCTAGACAAATAAGGCCATTAAGTAAAAGCTACCCCACACTAGAACATGTAGTGAGAACCTTACAATCAAAGTAATAAGGGACAAACCAACGTAACATACCTTTTGAAGCGACAGCATACAGCCTACAGGATGTGTTCAGTGGTTATGGGACTGTACACTCGGCGAGCATGGGAATGTGGAGGGACGGCCCCTACGAGGGGCTGCCGGAAGGATCCTTCACACTGAGAATGACCCTGAGGAGGCCGATACCATCGTACGTCACATTGCATGGTTATAGAACTCAGGTTTTTGTACACTATGCAGGGCAGCGGAAGACGTGCCGTTTATGTGACTCTTATGAGCACATGGCGGCACAATGCCCCAGGAGACAGGGCCCTAGGGTTCCAGAAAAAGCTTCTGAAAACAAACAGTTAGAAGCCTTGGACGTTATGACAGGTGATTGGAAGGCCGGGGGAAGAGCCTATGGAGTGAGGAGGCTGAAAGAGCAGAGGTGGCCTTGGAGATGTGTGTTACACTACCAGAGGAAATGGGGGGTGGGAATATCGCTGTCAGACAGACCGTTAGGTACTACAGATTCAGCTCAGGAAGGGATTTTGGAAGCTGTGCTGAAGGATTTTTTGGAAGAGTCGGACCATGGTGTGGAAGACGATGTGAGGTTAGGTGATGTCAAGGTGATGGACGATCAGAAACGGGGTAAGGAAGACTTGAGTGAGGTTAGGATGGAGAGCAATGTGGTGGTGGAGGTCCATCAAGAAGATGTGATTGAAGAAGATATGTGTAGAGGGTAGCTCCCGCAAGAGATCAGCGGGGGCATCAGACATGGATGAGGTCCTCACACCAGCTCAGCGGCCTGGGAAGAAGGTTTGGGCAGCTGTGGTGGAAACGGCGAGACAGGGAGGGGGGGGGAAGCAATGGAAAGATCGGCGGGAAGGGACAGGAAGGCAGGAACGAGGGATTGCTGGTGGACCGAGACCTATGAAAGGAGGATCAAGTAAGCCTCAGCGGCATAGGGGTAAGCTGCCATTCTTGTAATTTCAGGTGTGTAACTTTCAATGTAAACGGTCTTAAGACTGAGGCCAAGAGGGTATGGTTAGAGTGGTTTTTAAGGAGATTTAGTATTGATGTCTGTTTTTTGCAGGAACATAACCATAGGTTAGGATGTGAGTTGGTTTTGAAAGGTTATAGGTTGTTTACCAGTGATACTTTGAGGTTGAAAGGAGGTGTGGCTGTGGCGGTAAAGGAGACCAGTCCTTTGCGTATCCTGGGTTGGGAGGAGGGGGGGGGGTGGGAGGGTTGTCAGGGTGGATGGGTTTTGGGGGGCCAGGAGGGTTTGTTTTGTAGGTGTGTACATGCCAGCAACTAGTAATGCTAGGGGTGAAGGTGGATTTTGTACGCGATGTCTTGGTGTATCATTTGAGAGGTTTGCCGGCTATTACAGTGCTTGGCGGGGATTGGAATTGTGTAATTAGGAATGGGGATGTGGTTCTGAGGGGGGCAGGTTGTGTTTTGGGGGCTCTGAGAGACGTTTTGCCAGATGTTGGAGTGGTAGATGTGGTGGGGAGTAGGGGATATGGAGTGGAGCACACTTTTATCTGTAGGGGATATGAGGCACGGTTAGATAGAATTTATGTTAGGCAGGGAATAGGTGTGGAGAGGGTGAGGACTATAGATGTGGGTTTTTCTGATCATCGTGCTGTTATAGCAGATTTGAGGGTAGATGGTATAGTGTGAGTTCATACGGGATACTGGAAATTAAATGTGAGGCTCCTTAGGGACGAGGGTGACACTACAGGATTTGAGGATTGGTGGAAATCCTTTTGGGAGACTAGGAATAGGGAGATGGATTTGCTGGATTGGTGGGGAATGAGGGCTAAAGTTGGAATCGTGATTTTTTTTAAAGTACGGGGTAAGGAGATGGCGAGGTGGAGCTATGGTCTACAAAATTATCTTGAAGGTCAGTTAAATGACTGTTATGCAGAGGACCGAGTGGGGCAGAGTGAGGACATGGAACGTTTGTGAAATAGGTTGGCGGAAATCCATAATGAAAAGTTTGAGGCAATTAGAGTTAGGGCGGGGTTGGAGGATGTTTTAAGGGGGGATAGGCCATCGGGATTTGTACTCAGGAAGTTTAAGGAAAGGCAGACGAAAACCACCTTGGTGTATATAGTGGCAGGAACAGCGGGGGGGGGGGGGGATTTGAGGAGGGTCAAGGCCTATCCACCGCAGAACATATTAGTTTGTATGCCAATTTCTGGTTTAGGGAGAAATGGAGGAGGGTTGGTGGGGGAGTGGGTGAGGGACGTTTTGGGGATGAGGGGTTTAATAGGGTTATAAGTGAGCAGGACAGTGACAGACTCGAGAGTAGTATTAGTGTAGAGGAGGTGGAGGAGGCAGTTTTTGGGCTGTTCCAGGGTAAAACCCCTGGGATAGATGGTATACCCAACGATTTTTATAAGTGTCATTGGGGGAGTGTACAGCATTGTCTGGTGGGGGTTTTGAATTGTATGTTAGGTAGTGGGAGGATGGGACAATCACAAAGAATGGGTGTCACGGTTTTATTGCCCAAAAAGAAGGAATGCAGAGTTTTGAATGATTGCCGTGCAATTACGTTAATGTGCTTGGATTACAAGATTTTTACTAAGATTTTAGGCAACAGAATGAGGAAAGTGTTGGGTTTAGTGTTACATAGGGGGCAGTTGGGGATTCCGGGAAGAAGGATGAGGGATAGACATGGTTTTATTAGGGATTTTCTAGAGAGTTGTACGGGAGGGGGAATACTAGGTTTAGATTGGGAGAACGCATATGATTGCGTGGACAGAGATTTCTTAGGGGTTTGCTTAGAGAGGTTGGGGCTTCGGGAGGGGGTAGTGAGGTGGGTAAACACCCTGTATGCTGAGGCGGAGGTGAGGGTACAGATCAATGGGAGGTTGGGTGAAAGTGTACCAATGGAGAGAGGTTTAAGGCAGGGTTGCCCGCTATTGCAGCTGCTTTTTGCGTGTGTGCAGAATCCTTTTTATGAGTCTGTTGAGCGAGTGATGGATGAACAGGAGAGGAGAGGTGCAAAGGGGGCATAGTTGGGTATGTGGATGATACTACTGTTTTGCTATGGGGTAAGGAGGAGCTAAGGAGGGTGGGTAGAGTGATTCAGATGTTTGGTATGAATACAGGGATGCGAGTTAATACGGTGAAATCAAGGTTACTAGAGGTGGGTAATTGGATAGGGGGAGGGGCTTGGGGTTGGGGTTAGGATGGACAGTGGTTGATAGACTCAGGGTATGTGGAATATGGTATATGGAGGGGATGCAGGCCTGCAGAAGGGTAAATTCGGAGTCTGTCACGGGTAAGGCATTAGGTAGACTGAGAGGTTTAAATGCGAGGGACCTAGCTTTACATCAGAGGGTAGTGGTGGTAAATTCACTTGTCTATAGCAAGGTATGGGGGTGGCAGAGGTTCTTCCCTTAGAAGTACAGGACATTGTGGAAATGCAGAGGAGGGTGCTAAAGTTTGTGTGGGGATTTGGGAGGGCATGGTTAAGTAAGGAGGTAGTTATGATGGATGTTCAAAGAGGGGGTTTAGGTTTGTTGCCTTTAGGACTGAGAGTAATGGCTATATATATCAAGCAGAGGTATATTAGGGAAGGGGGTGTGAGGGGAGCTAACGTAGGAAGAGTTATGGAGGAGGCACGTAAATGGTGGAGTGGCAAGGACCTGCGGGTTTGTGAAGATATGTTAAGATTTTTATTGACAGTGCAACAGGTGGATAACATCAAAGTGAAAAGGTTGGTGAGAGTAGTGGGAGGTCAGGGAATTTTGCAAGGGGTAGCCGTGTATCCAACGTATGATTGGGGGGTTATTTGGAAGGATTTTAGTAAGCTTAGGATACCGGCTAGGGTAAGAGAATTAGTGTACCGTTTCAACATGGGGATTCTGGCCTCCAAGGAGGTGTTAAGGCATATGGGGTTGGTGGAAGAGGCTTTTTGTCAAGATGATGTTGAAACGGCATTTCATGTGGTCTTTTTTTGTCCCTCCTTGGAGGGGGTGAGATCATGGATGGGTGGGGTTATCAGATTGTTGGGGGGACGTTTGCTGCTTTTAAGGGCTTTACTTTTAGATGTAAGGGGAGTGCCTAGGGATGTGGGACGGACTATAATGTATGTCATTGTAGATTATCTGGATATCTCATGGGGAATGAGGGAATTAAGGAGTGATACGAGGATAAAAGCGTTGGCGGCTAGATTCTATAGGACAAAGTGTAGGAATATGCTGGTTTATGGGGCATCCTGGGAAAAATGTTTCCCAGAAGGTTATAGGAACCTCACTGTGGGTTCCCTTTGTCAGGGTACCTGAGGATGGGCAAAGGGGTGGTCTCCTTCTGGGGGGATGTAAAGGGGGGTGGGGGGTTTTGTTTGACACTGGATTTTTTGTGGTGTGTAAGAAGAAGGTAGTGGCAGTTTGGTATGGATGGTAAGCTCTGTTTCACGGGAATGTTTGTCATAGTGAGATATAAGAGTGGCTTACAAGGTTAACTTTTCTAAACCTGATGGTTATGTTCACTGTGTAAGAAATCTTCGGAATCATCGGGAATCATCGTGGAAGGTGTGGCGAGGTCTGCTGCTTGATGGCAGCACCGGTTAAGGGCGTGTGTGTCTTGGGGCGCCAGTTAGCGTGCGCCTTGAGGGTGGGGCATGTGCCCAGTGTTAGGATGAAAGTGGCTTGATATGTGCTGTTCAGATGTGTCTGCAAATTGTGGAGTATGAGGAGTGTTAGGTCCTGTTTAGAGGTGTTGCTGCCTACGCCTATGTGCGCCAAAGGTACGCTGGTGTGGTTGAGGTGGTGTATGCTGCTGCTGTGTGTATGAATCTTGGACTATTATGTTGCATAATATTATGGGGTGGGGTCTGTATGGTGGAGGTTTGAGGGGCATCCTTATGTTCTATGTCAAGTATTGGGTATGTATTTTATACCTATGCATACACACTGTATAAAAACACTGGTAGTGTTAGTTGTGAGGGACCTGCTGTTATGAGGCCTTTTGTATGCACATGGACAGACCCTTTGTAATAAGAGGGAGTCCCAACATTCACTTTAGTATCCTAGTTATTACTTGAGGATGTTGTGAAATGGGCTGTGTATATACATGTACTGTATCAATGTGTTAAGATGTTGTATTCATTTTCTTTACTGAAGTTAGAGGTGCTGTCCTGGGAGACAGTAATGGTGAAGCTGGAGATTTTGTCCAGGTAGTCGGGAATTATACGCAGGATGGAATGCATATAAATGACCTCATAGGGGACAGGAGCCGTAGTGGGGAAACAAGTGTAGTCAAAGATAAGATAAAACCAATACTGCAAACTAGAAATACCACAAGAAATAGCAAACAAGAGGACTCCACTAGCAATAGTGAGGATATGTTACCAAAAGCAACTGGTGGGAGCTCCATTGTTGGTGCTAGGGAGGATAGGAATAAGACAGGTAAACATGCACCAACAGGGAATACAGTCACAGAAACCCAAGGCAAATGGAAACCAAGCCTGTGCACATACTATGCACTTGGTATCTGCAGACATGGGAAATCTGGAAAAACAGATGGGACGTGCAATTATGACCACCCTAGAAAATGCCATGCCCATATGACAACAGGAAAATGCAAACTCCCTTCCTGTAAGCTTTTTCACCCTGAAATGTGTACCTCTTCAGTACAAGAAAGACTGTGCTATAACTTAAATTGCCAGGCACACCATCTAAAGGGGACAAAAAGATACAAAACATCCAGGCCATGGGAAAACCTGGGTAGCCACAGCCACTCAAGAGGGAGAGGTTTTTTAGTGCCAGGAAGGAAAAAAAACTGGCAGGAAATGGCAGAAATTGTACACCAAATCCAGTCATTCCTGGAGTGGAACCACAGTCGATGGCCTCCACTCCAAACCAACAGATACAGATACTAATGCCGGAAAAAAAATCCCCCCCCCAGTACCAACAATACCACCAGTCCAATGACATTCTTCTTTGCAAATATACAGGGTCTAAAGCCAGCAACAAACAACAAAATACCTTTCATCCGTGGACTGCTTGCAGAGGCAAAGGCAATGTTCACGGCTTTCACTGAGACCCACATAAAGGATCACTTGGATAACGAAATATGGATCCCAGGTTACAACCTATACAGATGTGACAGAGTGAACAGGCAAAAGGGGGGGGTTGGCCTGTACATTGCAGAGTCACTTGTTTGCACAGAACTGCTTAATGCCTCAAATGATGTAGTGGAAGTTTTAGCAGTAAAGATCGAGAACCAAAACCTAGTCATTGTGGTAGTCTACAAGCCTCTGGATGCAACATCCCAGCAATTCCAGGAACAGCTGTTAAAAATTGACCACTGTCTGGAAAATCTTCCAGCAACTGCACCCAACATCTTGCTCCTGGGGGATTTCAACTTAAGGCACCTAAAACGGAGGAATATAGCAAATAATATTGTTGCAGAAATAACACAAGGAGGCAGCTCTGATGAAAACTCACACTCACACGAGCTTTTAAATCTCTGCACAAAATTCAATTTAAACCAGCAAATAATAGAGCCTACTAGACTGGAGAATACACTAGACCTCATCTTCACTAACAATGATGATCTGATAAGAAATGTCACCATATCAAAAACAACATACTCAGATCACAACATAATTGAGGTCCAGACATGTATGCGCGGAGCCCCAGACCGACATAATGAAATTAATCACGAGGGAGCATTCACCAAATTCAACTTCAATAACAAAAACATAAAGTGGGACCAAGTAAACCAAGTCCTAACCGATATAAGCTGGGAAGATATACTAAGCAACACAGACCCCAACTTATGCCTAGAACAGATTAACTTGGTGGCACTCGATGTATGCACAAGGCTTATTCCTCTAAGAAAAAGGAGGAGTAGATGTAAAATAGAAAGAGACAGGCGCTCCCATTACAGGCGACGAAAAAGAATAACAGAGCGGCTAAAAGAGGTCAATATATCTGAAATGCGTAGGGAGACACTGGTCAGAGAAATAGCAAACATCGAACTTAAGCTAAAGGAATCTTATAGGAGTCAGGAATCACAGGAAGAACTAAAAGCCATAAATGAAATAGAAAGAAACCCAAAGTATTTCTTCTCCTATGCCAAATCAAAGTCGAGAACAACGTCCAGTGTTGGGCCCTTACTTAAATAAGATGGGTCCTACACAGATGACAGCAAGGAAATGAGTGAGCTACTCAAGTCCCAATATGACTCAGTTTTTAGCAAGCCACTAACCAGACTGAGAGTCGAAGATCAAAATGAAATTTTTATGAGAGAGCTTCAGAATTTGGTTAACACAAGCCTGTCTGATGTTATCCTGACGCCAAATGACTTTGAACAGGCAATAAATGACATGCCCATGCACTCTGCCCCAGGGCCAGACTCATGGAACTCCATGTTTATCAAGAACTGCAAGAAGCCCCCATCACGAG
The DNA here is from genome assembly GCF_038502225.1 of Cherax quadricarinatus. Lineage (NCBI taxonomy): Eukaryota > Metazoa > Arthropoda > Malacostraca > Decapoda > Parastacidae > Cherax > Cherax quadricarinatus. Next base: position 54,910,094 of record NC_091302.1, on the reverse strand, counting down.
CCTTTACCATCCTATGGAGAGGGAGCATGGACACGGGGGTCGTCCCACAATTACTAAAAACAACAGACATAGCCCCACTCCACAAAGGGGGCAGTAAAGCAACAGCAAAGAACTACAGACCGATAGCACTAACATCCCATATCATAAAAATCTTTGAAAGGGTCCTAAGAAGCAAGATCACCACCCATCTAGAAACACATCAGTTACACAACCCAGGGCAACATGGGTTTAGAACAGGTCACTCCTGTCTGTCTCAACTATTGGATCACTACGACAAGCTCCTTGATGCACTAGAAGACAAAAAGAATGCAGATGTAATATATACAGACTTTGCAAAAGCCTTCGACAAGTGTGACCATGGCATAATAGCGCACAAAATGCGTGCTAAAGGAATGACAGGAAAAGTCGGTCGATGGATCTATAATTTCCTCACTAACAGAACACAGAGAGTAGTAGTCAACAGAGTAAAGTCCAAGGCAGCCACAGTGAAAAGCTCTGTTCCACAAGGCACAGTACTCGCTCCCATCTTGTTCCTCATCTTCATATCTGACATAGACAAGGATGTCAGCCACAGCACCGTGTCTTCCTTTGCAGATGACACCCGAATCTGCATGACAGTGTCTTCCATTGCAGACACTGCAAGGCTCCAGGCGGACATCAACCAAATCTTTCAGGGGGCTGCAGAAAACAATATGAAGTTCTACGATGAGAAATTTCAATTATTCAGATATGGTAAACACGAGGAAATTAAATCTTCATCAGAGTACAAAACAAATTCTGGCCACAAAATAGAGCGTAACACCAACGTCAAAGACCTGGGAGTAATCATGTCGGAGGATCTCACCTTCAAGGACCATAACATTGTATCAATCGCATCTGCTAGAAAAGTGACAGGATGGATAATGAGAACCTTCAAAACTAGGGATGCCAAGCCCATGATGACACTCTTCAGGTCACTTGTTCTATCTAGGCTGGAATATTGCTGCACAATAACAGCACCTTTCAAGGCAGGTGAAATTGCCGACCTAGAAAATGTACAGAGAACCTTCATGGCACGCATAACGGAGATAAAACACCTCAATTACTGGGAGCGCTTGAGGTTCCTAAACCTGTATTCCCTGGATCGCAGGCGGGAGAGATACATGATTATATATACCTGGAAAATCCTAGAGGGACTAGTACCGAACTTGCACACGAAAATCACTCACTACGAAAGCAAAAGACTTGGCAGACGATGCAACATCCCCCCAATGAAAAGCAGGGGTGTCACTAGCACGTTAAGAGACCATACAATAAGTGTCAGGGGCCCGAGACTGTTCAACTGCCTCCCAGCACACATAAGGGGGATTACCAACAGACCCCTGGCAGTCTTCAAGCTGGCACTGGACAAGCACCTAAAGTCGGTTCCTGATCAGCCGGGCTGTGGCTCGTACGTTGGTTTGCGTGCAGCCAGCAGTAACAGCCTGGTTGATCAGGCTCTGATCCACCAGGAGGCCTGGTCACAGACCGGGCCGCGGGGGCGTTGACCCCCGGAACTCTCTCCAGGTAAACTCCAGGTATAATTTGTATGTTTGGTTGTGATAGGTTTGGGTGGGAAATGCAAGGGGAAGGAGGGGGTGAGGCTTCAGACACGTTTGTGCTGGGGAGAATTTTTAGGAATAGGTGTCATTACCTGTAGTGAATTACTTATGTGTGCTACATGTATTTTATGTTGTAGCAATGTAATGTTTGTTGTGATATATACCTAAACCATGACTGTTAGTACACTGTTCAAGCAGTCTTGTGGTCGTGTAATACACTTTGTGGACTAGCATAACAACTGTAATATTAATGTATATATGCCAACATGTCTGTAAGATTAATGCAGGTTGCTGTGGTAAACCTGTTTGATTTAGAATAGGAGGGGGGACATGGGGGGGGGTGTTGGAAGCCCACACGGGGTTGTGTGTGGTTAATTAGGCAATGGAAGGTTATTACATCTGTTGCCGGATAGGTCTTGTATTATTTTATTTATTAACTGTTCTGTACTGTTTTAAATAAAATATATAAAAAAAAAACTACTACTACTGCTGTGATAAATGGTTTAAAACCGACAAGTTGAAGATTGAGACACTTCTGCAACGTATGGGAATCTTCAATAAAGAGTCCCATATGTTGCATAAGTGTCTCAATTTTCTACTACTACTGCTACTTCCTTCCCTGCTATCTTTGGCTCCTACCTTTTCTTTTGACTTTTTTTTTCTCTCTTCAATTTCTTGTCCCGCCAATCACTGTCCCTACTTCACACTACTGCTACTTCCACCACCTGCCTTACCTCTACTACTAGTAAGTTTATTCAGGTATACACAAATACAGTTACATAGATTATCATACATAGCAGCATATGTGTAGAGAACCTGGGATAACTCAAAAAAGTCAGACAGAGTGATTTATTTCCTCCCACCTCTCTTGACTCGTCCCTGCCAGCTTGCCTATAGTATATGCTGGTTCCTCTCCTTTCAGTTAGTTTGACTTTATAAATGGTCCAAGTCGGCCGAAACGTCGTCGTAAGCTCTTCTCTCCTATGTGTGGGTTATTTGTGAAGAAATATTCTCTGGCATCCCAGTGGTTCAGCTGTCTTTAGCTTTCAGCTTCGTTCCCAGGTTCCCGTTTTTCGCCATTCAGTCAACTTGTCTCTGTCCACCCTATCAGTTCCCTGAGCACTGTATTGTCTTCTTGTTTTCCCTGGTTCGTCTGTCCTCCAGTGTCATTAGATTTAATTCCATTATCTTCTCCTCGTAACTTATACCCCTTAGCTCTGGAACAAGCCTTGTTGCATACTTCTGCATTGTCTCCTGCTTCTTAACATGCTTTTTCAGATACAGGTTCCATATTAGGGCTGCATACTTCAAATGGGCCTGACATATATTGTATAAAGGGCCCTGAATGACTTTTTTGTTGAGATTCGTGGTGTGTGTGTGTGTGTGTGTGTGTGTGTGTGTGTGTGTGTGTGTGTGTGTGTGTGTGTGTGTGTGTGTGTGTGTGTGTGTGTGTGTGTACTCGCCAATTTGTGGTTGCAGGGGTTAATTCATAGCCCCTGGCGCCATGCGCGCGTGCGTGCATACGTGCGTCTGTGCATGAGTGTACCTATCTGTAAATGGTTGCAGAGATTGAGTCCCAGCTCTTGGCCCCTCCCCTTGCCCCTTGGCTGATTCACTCCCTTTTAGCCCTATCATACCTGTTTTTAAACTCTCTATTATCAGAACAAATTTCTTAAGATTTCTTTTAATTTTCATTACAGGTGACATAAATAAGGATTCTGGGGACATCTCCAGCAGCAAATGGTTGGCACCAAGTATTATTATCATACTAGTGTTGCTTCTGATCCTCATCCTAGTCCTCTGGTTTAGGAAGCTGCCAGGAAAGCGATGGAATAAAGTAATCTACCGTGCTTCATCAGGACACATATGCTTAGAATCTATCAACAGCAGGACTAACCCGAGCCACCTCTCTAACTCTGAGGATATGGGTGGCATCTCTTTAGAGGCGGCACCTCCTCCTGGGCATGTTCTGACACCCGTTTTACCCACAATGCGCCTTCCAGAACCCCTGCCACCCACTGTTTTACTCACGATGCGCCCTTCAGACCCCCTTCCACCCACTGTTTTACCCACGATGCGCCCTCCAGAACCCCTGCCACCCACTGTTTTACCCACGATGCGCCCCCGAGACCCCCTGCCACCCGCCATGGAAGAAAGCAAGTATGCCAAACTGATGGACGACAACCAGGAAGAACACTTATATTGTTACGTGGATTTGGAAGCTTTACAGAATGAACTTAAAAAAGAAAAGAAGACGTGTAAAAATAAAAGGGAAAAAGGAAAAAAGGAGTACACGAGAAACAAGGGAGATGGAGGCAATGAGGATGAAAATAATGAAGAAAGCAACAAGATGAACTTGTACCGCCACGATTCAGAAAATTCATTGTATGGTAAGTATAAGTGACAGCAGAACGAGAACTAGTCAACAACAAACGCTCGGAAAAATTAGCAACAAAAATCCAAAACAAAAGAAACAGTGCATTTTAGAAATATAAAGTAAATACAAATTTGAAAGTTAAGACTGGTGGAAGAGACTACACAGCACCGTGTCCTTTGCTGATGATACCAGAATTTGCATGACAGTATTATCCATCGAGGACACTGCAAATCTTCAAGCGGACATTACCCAAGAAAACAATATGAAGTTCAATGACAATAAATTTCAATTACTCCGCTATGGAAAACTCAAGGAAATTAAAACTGTATCGGAGTATAAAACAAATTACTATCACAGAGTAAAGAGAAAAACTAATGTGAAAGACCTAGAAGTGGTAATGTCAGAGCATCTCACTTTCAAAGATCACAACAATGTGTCTACTACATCTGGTAAAAAAATGATTGGATAGATAATGAGAACATTCAAAATTAGAAATGCCAAGGCTGGAAAAATCTGCTCTAATCTCTAGGCTAGGGTTTTTCTGTACACTAACGGCGTCTTTCAAGGCAGGCGAAATTGCAGACCTGGAGAATATACAGAGAACTTTTACTGCATGCATAAGTACTGTGGAAAATTTTTAATTTTCCAAAACTATAGCGCCTAATAGGTGTTTTATGTGCCGATACGAGACAAAAATGTATTTGAAAATAGGGTAGAACCAAGAGTTCCCTTGGCGCATGCGCGGATGTGCGGGGGAGAGTGGCGGGTTTGTTTTGAGGGTGGAGAGGAAGCGGGGAAAAAGCATGGAACCACGAAATTGGCATTCACGGCGGCCTAAGGATTAATATAGGCCTCATTTCGTAATAGGAAGTGTCGTAACTGTTCCTGGTGGAGAGTGAGGGAACGTGATTTACGGGACCACGGTAATAGAGTGGTAATTGAGTGAATAAGGGTAGGACCGTGGGTGACTGACGCGTCGTCCTGGACTGTGTCCCGAGGAAAATTACCCTTGGTTTAATCATCACTCATCGGTCTCAGATCTTAATGGAGTGATCTCTAATGTGTATAATAATTATGAGCCATTAAATCGTCTTGTGAATTGTAATGTAATTAATGATAATAACGCTAAGTTAAGAGAATGCGTGAAGTGAAATAAGTCGTCTTGCTCCGAGTGAACACGTTAGACCTCGTTGCTCCCGAGACGAGGAAAGTGAAGCTCCTTGAGTCACGACGTTTAAAGCGGGACAAACCAGCGGATACCTCGTCCTGCTGGAATGAGAACCGTGTCGGTGTAGCAGGACATCGAAACTGAGATGGTGAATGGAAGAAATAAGGAGTATCAATCACCCACAGTTAAGTAACCCTTCTAATTATAACAAACTTAGGCTGGCCAGTTGTGTTATGTTGTAATTAGATAGGTTATGAGTGATCCAGCTACATCAAGGGACCACCAGAGAACATCTGGTAAGTGGTGGGATTATGTACAAATGTTTTCCTTGATGGATGTATCCAGGTGTATCCTACCCCCCTTCCCTTCATTCAGCTAAATTAATATAATCTATACAGTCCACAATTAATTAGTAGCACCGTACTTGTGGGTGCTATCCAATCCATACTGGTCTCGGATAGATATGGATAAGATTGTGAGGTCGAGGGGACCACTTGGCGCGACCAGGGGTGGTTAAGTTTTCTCACATGTCTACACGGGGTGACTACGGTAAACAATATGATTGTCTCCCAATGAGATTACTGGTATGTATATAATGTTGAGGTACATACAGGTAAGCACCCTAGAAAATTTTCCATATCTGCCCGTTGGTCCTTCATGAACCGGATGCAATCAGTGAAAAAATTAATTGAATTAATTACTTAATAATTAAGTGACTGATTGAAGGAAGTGGGTGTAGGGTGCACGAGTTTAATCGATCGTGTGATGGATGATAATTAGCCCAATAAATTGCTAGCACATGGGTGGCTAGGATTTATACAAGAGTAAAGTGCAAGAATTACTCTTATAAGGCGTCTACTTAAGTAGTATAATGGGTGATTATTAATTCCCTAACCATGGCTGGGTCTGAGGAAGTTAGTGCGACTGGCAAGTCCATGGATGCCAAAGCAAAGAAAGCGTCACTACAAGCTCGGAAGGGTCATGTTACTAAATCATACAAGAAGTGTATGGAGTTAATGAAACAAGAAATGGTAAACCCTGATGAATTAAAGCTACACCTAGATGCCTTAGGAAATAGACATGAGTCATATAGATTGTGGTTTAAAGACTATGAAAAAGAGCTGCTAGAGAATTGTGCAGATGATGCTGAAAGGGAGCGACTGCTGGAGCAACATTATGAAGTGGAGGACAACATTGTGTACTGCAAAACTAAGGCTTTGGAGAAGGTAAAGGGTGTAAACAATGTTGTTGGTCAACCTAGTAAGGAAAGTCAGAGGCGTCTGCCAAAACTCCCAGAATTATGTATGCCTGTGTTTAATCCGGGAGAACACTGGGAGGAGTTTTGGTCTATCTTTAAAGCAGTCGTACATGATAGGAGTGATCTTGCAAGTGTTACCAAATTATGCTATTTAAAGGGACAAGTAAGGGGAGATGCGCATGTTCTCATACAAGCATTCCCAAATGTAGATGACTCCTATAGTGAGGCAGTTGACTTGTTGGAGGTCACTTACGGTAACTTGGAGCAAAGTAGGCTGGACCTAGTAGCTAATTTGGCTAATTTGAAGACTCCAGATCACAACCGCAACAGCTTACAGCAGTTTAGGATCAAACTAGAAAGCACTCTTAAGACCTTGAGTAATAAATATGATCTGGAGGGAGCAGAGTGGTTGTTGAGTGCCTTGATTCAGAATAAATTGAACCACAAGACCATAGAGTGGTTATCTAACAGATATCACAAGGGTTACTTCAGGTTGGAAGAAATAAGAGTGGGACTGCAAGAGCTAATTGTCCAACTGCAGACCAGCCAACCCATTACCTCTAGGAATACCACGTCTACAGACCCCAGTGCACCTGCCAAGTTCCACAAAGGGAAACCTTATCCTAATATCAATAATCCTAAGCCACCTACTACACGGGGTTACGTAGGCACGTATCAAGTGACAGGTGCCAGTTATAGTGGTTCTCCACCTCCAAGCAAGAGGAGGAAGTACCACAATAAGGGTAGCCCAGTTGATAAGAGGTCAGGCAAAGAAAGGAGAGATTGTATCTTCTGCAACGGTACTCATTTCTCTAAGAACTGTAATGCCTATAATTCATGGGATGTTAAAGTGGAAAGATTGGAAGAGCTTGCTAGATGTATCAGGTGTCTAGGAAATCATAATGTAAGGGATTGCCGTGCTAACTTGCACTATTGTTATCAGTGTAACAAGGGAAGACACCACATAGCTATGTGTAAGGGCAGACCTAATCGTAATGATGGTAACAATAGTACTGATAGTGATAATAACCCGGACACAACAGTAGCCCACGTAAAGATTGCAGCTAACGTCGGTAATGATGGCCTAGCTGAGGTAGCTTTGCCTGTGTTGGATGTGGTGATTAATGATAAACGGCGTAAATCCAAAACTGTAACAGCATTACTGGATCAGGGATCACAACGTACCTTCATAAAACGTAACTGCCTTAATGGGATGAAGGTACAAATGGGAGATCCTGCTATACTCAAGCTATCTGGCTTTCTCTCGAATAAGAAGGCCCAGTCATACGACACTGTTTATGTAACTGTCCGGCTGGGCAATGAGAGAAAACGTATTAATGCCGTAATTGTGGATAGGCTCCCAGAGAAAATATCTACAATAGGGCTTGGTAACGCTACTGAAAGGCTTTCGAGTAAGGTAGATTTGGCACCTTCTGGTATAAATAATGATTCGGTGGGGCCAATAGATATTTTGATAGGTAGTGACCATTATGCCACCTTTGTAAAGGGTATGACAAAGAAATGCGGAGTCACCCTTCTAAGGACCGCAGGAGGTCACGTGATGTATGGCAGGCTTCCTCGTACCGATAATGAATGACTGGAGGAATCCATAAATACAGTTACGGTGTGTCTTACTCATGAAGTATCACCCCAGTATAAATATACTTCAATAGAGGATGAAGTTGAACCTGTGTATAAATTATGGGAATTGGACAGCATAGGGATCAATGTAAATGAAGAAAGTCCAGATGATTCCTTTACTCAAGAACAATACCAGAAGGATGTTAAATTTGAATCTGGACAATACTGGGTGAGACTTCCGTGGAAGCTGAACCATCCAGACCTACGAACTAATTACCGGATGGCGTATGGACAATTAAAGGCTCAGCTCCACGAATTGAGCAAGACACCAGAACTGTTGACTGCTTACGATGATATAATTAATGAGCAGTTAAATAATAAATTCATAGAGGAGGTACCTCCCGAGCAAACCCAGATTTATGGTCACTATTTGCCACACCACGGAGTGAAGAAGGATTCTAAGACCACTCCTCTGAGGATTGTGTTTAATTGTAGTGCCAGGAGTAATAAAAGTGTACCTAGTTTGAATGACTGTTTGATGACAGGTCCGTCGTTGACGGAAAAACTGGGAGACATACTATTAAACTTCAGGGTTAAGAATTATGCCTTTACGGCAGACATAAGTAAAGCTTTCCTGAGAGTGGGTCTGCAGGAGGCTGACCGGGATTGCACTAGGTTCTTATGGCCCGAGAATCCTAGTGACCCACTTAGTCCCCTGAAGACTTTTCGCTTCAGGAGTGTATTGTTTGGTGCTACCTCCAGTCCGTTCCTACTCCAGGCAACGATAAATGCACACCTTAAGCGTACGGGTGGTCCACTGAGTGGAGTAATGGGTAAACAATTTTATGTGGACAATTTCCTGGGGGTGACGTCTACTGAAGAGGAACTAATGAGCATATACGCAGGGGCTAATGAAATAATGCAAGGTGCAAATATGCCCCTGAGGGAATGGAACAGTAATTCGTCCAGTTTAAGAGTTCAAATAAATAAAGACAACCCTGGAGTTGAAGTGTCCAAATATAGTAATGTGCTGGGACTGACTTGGGACACAGAGGGAGACTTGTTATCGTTAAAGTCTAATGACTACAGCATGCCCAATAAATTAACCAAGAGAGTCTTGCTTGCAGAAGTTTCAAAATGCTTCGATCCACTAGGCTTAGTGTCCCCACTTACCATAAGAGGAAAATTGTTGATACAAGAAGCATGGAAGCTTAAGTGTGCTTGGGATGAAACCCTACCTGAGGAATTTGTTGAAAGGTGGGAAGAACTAATAGGGGAATATGTAAAATTACCAATGTTGAAGTTCCCCCGTAATGTGGCCAGTCAAGATGGAGAAAATGTACTCCACATTTTTTGCGATGCTTCGAAATTAGCATATGGAGCAGTCGCTTACCTTCAATGTAATAGTGCCATTTCTCTTGTTATGTCTAAGGCTAAGGTGGCTCCAATCAAATCACGCACCTTACCTCAGTTGGAATTAACGGCCATTTATGTAGGTGTCAAATTAGCCAATTATATAAGAAATAAATTGCGAGAGATAAATATCAGCGACACCGTAATTTGGTCTGATAACGAGGTATCCTTACAATGGATTCGTAATGGTAACAGTAAGATTGTGTATGTACAAAACAGAGTCGCTGAAATCAATCAAATGCAGGAGAAATATAACAGTTTGGGTCAGCATATGTTAACCTTTAATCACATTCCTGGTGACGAGAACCCAGCTGACTTCTTGTCTCGAGGCTTGACTTATGAAAAATTTGTGAGGGCTTTATCGTGGTTTAAAGGGCCAAGTTGGCTGGTGGACAAAATTAACTGGCCGGTGCAAAAGGCACATATTGCTCCTGTCGAAATTACGGTGAGCACCGCTCCGGTCAGTAGTCCCTCCTTAGCCATTGATATGAACAGGTATTCTTCCTTACCTAAGCTGATTAGTGTGACCAGGTTAGTGTTTAAATTTATAAGTAAGATGAATATCTCACATAATTTTCCCCATCCCCTGAAATACTGGCTACAGAGGGTACAAGAAGAAACCTACAGGGATGAGATTAAATTCATGATGGACGGAAAAATTGTGAAAGGCTCAATAATAGAAAAGCTGGGGCTGTATTTAGAGGATGATGTAATTAGGTGCAGAGGCAGGTTACAAAATGCTGAATTGGGGGAATATGCTAAGCACCCTATCTTGCTGCCCAAAACTCATCACCTGACAACCTTGATTGTCTTTAATGCCCATAATAACGTGATGCACGGTGGGGTACAGGATACCTTAAACTGTATTCGGGAAACCTTCTGGATTCCACAAGGACGGCAAAGTGTAAAAGGGGTTATCAAGTCGTGTGTAATATGTCGCCGGGTGGATGCCAGAACCTACATGTACCCAGGTCCTCCACCATTGCCCAAGGAACGCGTGCAGTTGGTAAAACCATTTGATGTGACCGGAGTGGACTATAGTGGGCCAATCATTTTGACAGGTACTTCAGATGGTGTCCCCTTGAAGGTGTATGTATGTCTATTTACTTGTACAGCTACTAGGGCTGTTCATCTAGAAGTGGCTCAGGACTTGTCTGCAGAACAGTTCATACAGCTGTTCCGGAAATTTGCAGCTAGACGATCCTGTCCAAGATTGATGATCTCAGATAATGCCACCAATTTTGTAGCGGGTGCTCAACACTTGATGAAATTAAATGAGAGTGATGATGTACAGTCTTTGTTGACCCAGCGAGGGTGTGTCTGGAAATTTATTACTCCCAGAGCCCCTTGGCAGGGAGGACTGTACGAAAGAATGATAGGTACAGTGAAAAGATGTCTTCGTAAGGTGCTACACAGGAAGAGAATTGATTTGGAGGAGTTCCGGGCAGTGTTGGTGGAGGCAGAGAATCGAGTGAACAATCGCCCTCTGTCATACATGAGCGACACTCCTGACGCGGAGATACTGACTCCCTCTCACCTAATATGTGGACAAAGGTTAGAAGCTGCACCTATCTATAGAGATAATCCCGAGGGAAGTGATGAGGATTACAATAACGTGACTGTGTTGAGTGACAAGTTCAAGATGTTAAATAAGGTAATTATTCATTGGTCTGATGTGTGGCGTAAAGAATATCTTCTTACACTACGTGAACACTTTTATGGTGCGCCAGAGGCAGTAAACCGACAGAACATTCAACCAGGTGACATTGTGTTAATTGATACTGAACAACATCGAACATTGTGGCCTCTGGGCAAGGTAGTTACATTATACCCAGATGCACAAGGTGTTGTCAGAAACGTCGAAGTGTTGTGTCGTGGTCAGGAAAGTTTGCGTACCATTAATAAATTAATTCCCTTAGAATTAAATGGTGTTCAATCCAGTGCAGATGGAAACCTAAGGGAAAGTGACACGAGTGATATTGAAGACACTGACCGGGTAATGCAAGAAGAAACTGTAGTAAGACCCACTAGGAAAACAGCAGCGCAATCTAGAGAGGGCTGGAATCGTCTCCTGGAGGAAGACGCAATTTAAGTCGTCTAACAACGACTTCCGCCCGGCCGCAGTGTGGAAAATTTTTAATTTTCCGAAACTATAGCGCCTAATAGGTGTTTTATGTGCCGATATGAGACAAAAATGTATTTGAAAATAGGGTAGAACCAAGAGTTCCCTTGGCGCATGCGCGGATGTGCGGGGGAGAGTGGCGGGTTTGTTTTGAGGGTGGAGAGGAAGCGGGGAAAAAGCATGGAACCACGAAATTGGCATTCACGGCGGCCTAAGGATTAATATAGGCCTCATTTCGTAATAGGAAGTGTCGTAACTGTTCCTGGTGGAGAGTGAGGGAACGTGATTTACGGGACCACGGTAATAGAGTGGTAATTGAGTGAATAAGGGTAGGACCGTGGGTGACTGACGCGTCGTCCTGGACTGTGTCCCGAGGAAAATTACCCTTGGTTTAATCATCACTCATCGGTCTCAGATCTTAATGGAGTGATCTCTAATGTGTATAATAATTATGTGCTTATGCAGATTACTGCGAGTATCCACTACTAAACTCTGCTAGATTGACAGCATCATCTGAGCTTGTCACCAGAGAAGCAAATAAAGCAAGATTATATGGTAAGTATAAAAAAATTTTTATTGATTTTTTGAGTCTTGCTATATAGTATGTATAAATTGCACAATGTTAATTTACTCTTCTGTAAGATGTATATATCCTGTGTGGGTGTTCTAGAGAAAAAATATAGTATAAACAGTATATACGTACCAGCTTAACAAGGGTTTCTTTCCTGGCAGACTGATTCCAAATCTTCAAGATAAACATGTTTCCCATTTTGACTCCTATTATATTTATTAAGATCCTGTATGCTCCAGCTAAACTATAAGAACAAGTTGAAAATTTATCCATTAAATTTAATACTGCGGTGAAGTACAATAACCTCTCGCAAAATTACTACCAGTTGTTACAGGGCAGTTGGTCTTCAAACAAGTTCTGTGTTTTGTGAACCCTTCACCAAAAACCCTAGGATGATGTTTTGGTCAATCCTGATCTATTGATTTGACCGTGGTTTAGGACATGCTGGAATGTCATCCTAATGTTCCTCTCCTAATGGAAGTTTTGTTGAATTGTTCAAGCTGCAGTACTACTGTCACTCTTTTTCTTTAATGAACCCTTTTTTTCCACATACACACGAATGTTATAATCATAGATTCCTACCAGGATTGTAATATTCCATGTACAGTGGAACCTCGGCTTACGAATTTAATCTGTTCTGTGACCTTGTTCATATCACGATTTGTTTGTATGCCGAGTCAATTTTCCTCATTTAAATTAATTGAAATGGCATTAATCCGTTTCAGCGGAATTCCTGCTCTTAGGAGGCACGACAAAATACAGTGGACCCCCAGTATTCGATGGCATCGGTATCCGTTAAATCCGGTATTCGGTACATTTTAACGCAAAAATTTTGCCTCACCACTCGTTAAAAAACCCGCCATACGCGATTCGTCCGAGACGTGTCCACATGTGGCGTGAACTGCCCCGTGCGTGCCAGTGTTTACAAGCCAGCCAGTGTGCTCGCATCTAAGGATACATTCCATATTATCACAGTGTTTTTGGTGCTTGTTTCTGCAAAATAAGTCACCATGGGCCCCAAGAAAGCTTCTAGTGCCAATCCTGGGGTAAAAAGGGTGAGAATTAGTATGGAAATTAAGAAAGATTTTGAAGGGTTTGGGGCTAGCCCTGAGAAGCCTATGCCAGTCGTGGAATCCATTGTGCCTACTTCAAAAATTAAGGAAATGTGTGCAAAGTGGGTTGAACTGCAAACCTTTATGGATGAAAATCACCCTAACACAGCTATTGCAAGCTGTGCTGGTGACTATTACAATGACAATGTTGTGGCCCATTTTAGACATATCGTAAAGGAACGGGAGGTACAGAGCTCTATGGACAGATTTGTTGTGTGACAGAGGTCCATTGATTCTCAAGCAGGTCCTAGTGGCATTAAAAGAAGGGAAGTAACCCCAGAAATGGACTTGCTACCTCAAGTCCTAATGGAAGGGGATTCCCCTTCTAAACAATAAGTTCGACACTCTCCCCTCCTCCTATCCCATCAATCATCACCAGATCTTCATTAAAGGTAAGTGTCATGTATTCTATTGTTAGTAGAGTACTATGTGCATGTCTTCTTCAGTTTGTGTGCATTAAACTTAATATTTCATGTGGTAAAATTTGTTTTTCATACTTTTGGGTGTCTTGCACGGATTAATTTGATTCCCATTATTTCTTATGGGGAAAATTAATTCGCCTTTCGATAATTTTGGCTTACGATGAGCTCTCAGGAACGGATTAATATCGAATACCGGGGGTCCACTGTACTTCAGTATGATGCTAATATCAAATCTACGGCTTATTTATATATCACAGTTCATCTAATTTCACCATCACTCAAGGAATGCACAACAGGTGCATCATCGTCAGTGTTCAGCATTTCTTCGATGTCAGCTTCCTGTAACTCCATTAGCACACAGTCAAGACGAGTAAATAGAATTGTCAACACTTATTGCTTGGGTACATTTATTCTGTTAGTGGGCTGGATCTGTGAAGGACCTGCCTAGTATGGGCCAACAGGCCTACTGCAGTGTTCCTTCTTTCTTATGTTATTATCAAGGGACCACCAGAGAACATCTGGTAAGTGGTGGGATTATGTACAAATGTTTTCCTTGATGGATGTATCCAGGTGTATCCTACCCCCCTTCCCTTCATTCAGCTAAATTAATATAATCTATACAGTCCACAATTAATTAGTAGCACCGTACTTGTGGGTGTTATCCAATCCATACTGGTCTCGGATAGATATGGATAAGATTGTGAGGTCAAGGGGACCACTTGGCGCGACCAGGGGTGGTTAAGTTTTTTCACATGTCTACACGGGGTGACTACGGTAAACAATATGATTGTCTCCCAATGAGATTACTGGTATGTATATAATGTTGAGGTACATACAGGTAAGCACCCTAGAAAATTTTCCATAAGTACGATAAAGCACTTAAATTACTGGGAAAGGTTGAAGGACCTCGACCTGTACTCCTTGGAATGTAGACGAGAAAGATGCATGATAATATGCACTTGGAAAATCCTTTAAGGACTAGTGCCAAATCTACACCGAAATCACTCCCTACGAAAGCAGAAGACTCGGCAGGTGGTGCAACATACCCCCAGTGAAAAGCAGGGCGCCAGAGTACGCTAAGGAGACAACACGATCAGTGCCAGGGACCCAAGACTTTTCAACTACCTCCCAATACATTTTCAGCTATTTTCAAGAGGGAGCTGGACAGACACCTGGGGCATCCAATGAATAATTAGTTACTTTACTAATTTTAAAGCCTTTCGATAAGACGAGGGTCATTAAGGGTTACATATCATCTGTACATCACTATTCAAGGATAATTTAACCCTTAATCATAGTGATTAGGGTTTACTCTATTCACTCTTCCGTGTGTATATACTGCTGCTCTCACTTCATATACATCAAGACAGATACTCAACATATATACAAACCTCAGACATCAGCTCCTCATGGGAAAATCCTTGATGCAATTAGTTTAACAGCTTTATCGTGCACCCTAAACCCATCCTGTGGGCCATAGTCAAAATACAGAGGCACAGACTGTTCAACTGCCTCCCAGCACACATAAGAGGGATTACCAATAGACCCCTGGACAGGCACCTAAAGTCAGTACCTGATCAGCCAGGCTGTGGTTCGTATGTTGGTTTACGTAACCTGGAGTACCCTCCAGGTACTCCAGGTTACGTGCGGCCAACAGTAATAGCCTGATTGATCAGGCCCTGATCCACCATGAGGCCTAGTCACAGACTGGGCCGCGGGGGCGTTGACCCCCGAAACCCTCTCCAGGTATACATAATGGGTCCAGGGACTGGGCCTTAAAATTTTAAATATTAAGCAAGTTTAAATGGTATAACACACTTACAAGTTTATGTTTTAAAAGCGATAATGAGTAATTAATGCAGACACGAATCCAGTCACAAATAAAACATGTAACTTGAATGTGGTTATATCTTATTTATAATAGCTAATATTTTAGCAAGGTATGAATATATTTAGAAAAGTTTAAGTTGTTATAAGTTATTTACAATATTAACTATAACAACCATACTAACACTATGCTTGTGGAAAATATATAGTATATTTTCCGAAAATAGTGTATTGGTATGTAAATTAATAAAATATATTGTATTTAATAAAAATTATGTTATAAAAAATGGGAAGCCTGCGCAGACGAGACTCGCCATTGTGTTTTGAATGAGCCAAGAAAACGTTAGTGAAAATAAGAAGAATTTTCGTGCTCTAGAGGTTAAAATTGGGCTGACACCTCTCAAATAAGAGCTGAAATTGTTGGATGTGCATTCCTGCATAACTTGAGATATCAGGCGACTGGACAAGACAACTCCAGGAACCTCAGATAATTCTGTTAATGTTTAACTCTGGCCAGTGTTATTTTCATGTATAGACAGTGAGGTTTTCTGAGTATGATACACCTTGATCTCCAGTCAAATTGGTGAGTGATTTTAAGATATTCTCCTTCTGTTATGTAAATGTGTATATATAATCCTTTATTAATTTAATATACAGTCCACCAAATTTTATTTTTCAGAATTCTTGTTGATGTATATTTCATTTGTAATTAATAGTTCTAGAGCAACTTGTGGATAAGACAGTTGTAGGTATCGAAGGGGGACATTTTTGCGACCTAGGTGTCCCAAATCCCTACTTGTCTATATAACTGATAAATAATAATTATCTTTGTTATCATTTACTGTTATGTACATAATGAGTTACATTCAGATAAATGCAATTTTCCACAATGCTAAATCATTTAACCAGTTTGAAACGACTTAAACAATCCCCCCAAAATTACAATATCTTAATCAAATAAAACATTAATACATACATAAAATTGTACTGTTGTGTCATTGTAAATTGCACTAATTATAATGCTGTTATTTGTTATGTGCTGCATCACTACTATAAATCTTTCTGGCTACTTGACTGTAGTAATAAGGTAAAATAATCATTAAAATTTACCACTTTAACCTGTCTAGTTTTAAGTAGTGTGTAAGTATTAGTCTGCCAGAAATGTCCCGGCATGTTAGTCACTTTCTTTGTAGTTAACAACACTTTATTAAATGTAATCACATTGTAACCTTTGCAGAGAAATTTGTTTGTATATGTAAAATAAGAGAATATTTTCATTATGGCCGGTAGTATACAATAAAGTTATCCAAATATGACACATGTGTTTTATTAATCAACTTGCTTCACACGGTCAAGTCCGGGTTCAGTTCCTGGCGAGGGTAGAAACACTGGGTGTGTTTCCTTACGCTGGTTGTCTATGTTCACCAATCAGTAAAATGGGTACCTAGGTGTTAGTGGACTGGTGTGGGTCACATCCTGGGACAAAAACCAAAATTCTCAGCATAACAAGCGGCTTTCTGTACAGTAGTGTCACTGATGTCATCTATGATCTGTATACCTTGTATATGTACTTGTAGTAATAAGATATTATCTTAAGATATCCATCATCTCAGACTGGGCTCTGGACATGAACTCTACCTATTTATTTATGTCTACAATATATACAATATGTGCCCTCAGACCCAGTGTACAAATATATTATACTGTGTAAAATCATTCATACAATTCCTAAATAAAGCTTGTCTCATATTATTTAATAAAAGTATCACGTAATAGAAGTAAGTCATATTGCTTGACTTTTTTTTGTCTATCCTGGGTTAAATTCTTCTTAAATTACTATATAAAACCTATTCTTTCACAGTGGTTGTTTTGCATATTCTGATTCGACCGTGCCCACGCTTACAGTGGATCCTGTGGGGCCTGAGGTTTTGCCACAGGATAAGTTGCTGGAAGACGTGTTGCAGGACCTTCTAGATGGAACAGAACATGGTCCTGTTGTTTCGACGGCGTGTCGTGAGTTAACGACTGAGGAATCCCCTAACATGGAAATGCAGGACAAAACCACGTTCGTACGGACGCATGAGGTGGTGGTGGAGGTTCACCAGGAGGCTTCGTCCAGCGAGGAGATGCATGTGGATGGCAGCTCCCGCAAACGTTCGGCGGGAGTGTCGGATATGGACGACGTCTTGACACCAGGACAGCGCCCAGGGAGGAAATCGTGGGCGAAAGTGGCTGAGCCGCCTGTCACAGAAGGGATAGTTTCAAGGTCCCAGCATAAGGGTAGAGTGCGGGGGGAGGGGGGTCTCGAGAAGCCGAATGACAAAGACGAGCAGTCTAATGTGCGAGTGGGAACAGGAAAGACCCAAAAACATAGAGGTAAACCACCTTTTTTGTAAATTCAAGTGTGTTACTATCAATGCCAATGGCTTAAGGACTGAAGTTAAAAAAGTGTGGATGGAGTGGTTTTTGCGTCGTTACGATGTGGATGTATGTTTTATGCAAGAACATAATTATAAATTTGGTAGAGAGTTATGGTTGAAAGGCTATCGAATGTATGTGAGTAATTCTTTAAAATTAAAGGGAGGGGTGGCTATAGCGGTGAAGGAGTCCAGCCCTTGGAGCATCTTGGGATGGGAGGAGGGGGGAGATGGAAGGGTGGTAAGGGTGGATGGGTATTGGGGTGGGGTTAGAGTTTGTTTTATCGGAGTTTATATGCCAGCGGACAGTAACTCTAAAGTTAAAATAGACTTTGTGAGGGAGGCTTTAACGTTTCACATCCGGGGTTTACCTTTAATTTCGGTCTTAGGTGGGGATTGGAATTGCATTATCCGCCATGGGGATGTTGAGCCAAGGGGGGCGGGGTGTGTTCTACCTGTCCTAAGAAATCTGCTGGGGGATGTAGGGGTTTATGATGTAGTGGGGAGGGGTGGAACATACGTTTGTGCGCAGAGGTTACGCGGCCCGACTGGATAGGATTTATGCAACACAAGGAATTCGAGTGGGGCGCGTGCAGACCCTTGATCTGGGGTTTTCCGATCACCGTGCAGTGCTAGTGGACTTGGACTGAGATGGAATGATCAGGGTTTATTCAGGGTATTGGAAACTGAATGGGCGGCTCTTGGAGGGGGAAGGGGATGGGTCCGCTTTTCAGGATTGGTGGAAACATATCTGGGAAACGCGGAGGGCAGATGAATGTTTGTTGGAATGGTGGGAAACACGTGCCAAACCCGGAATAGCGAGTTATTATAAGAAGCGGGGAAAGGAGGAAGCAAGGTGGAGGTTTGGGCTACAAAACTATTTGGAGGGGCAGCTTAATGATTACTATGTGGAGGGTGGAAGTAGTAGGTATGACGACATTGAACATCTTCGTAGTCGACTTGCAGAAATTCACAATGAACGTTTTAATGCGGTTCAAGTCAGAGCAGGTATGGAAGAAGTGCTCTGGGGCGACAAACCTTCCGGTTGTGTCTTGCGCAAGTTCAGGGTCAGACAACAGGCGACGTCCCTCTTGCAATTGGAAGTATGCACGGGTTTGGGTGGTTACCTGCCGGGTCAAGTACTCCTCACCACAGACAGCATGAGTTTTTATGCTGATCTATGGTTTGGGGAAAAGCTACTGCGGGGAGTAGGGGGGGTCCATGCGGGTGGCCTGGTGGGGAGGGATTTCAGAAAAGTTATAAGTGACAGGGATAGAAAGGTACTAGAAGGTAGAATTCGAGTGGAGGAGGTAGAGGAGGCGATTTTTAGTATGAGTAAAGGAAAGGCACCAGGTATAAATGGCATTTCGAATGATTTTTATAGGGCGCATTGGGGAAGTATAAAGCATTGTTTGGTCTGAGTGCATATAGAGCTATATCTCTTATGTGCTCGGACTATAAAATCTTTGCAAAAGTTTTAGGAAATAGAATGAGGAAGGTTATGGGGTCGGTTATTCACGAGGGACAGCTAGGCATACCAGGTAGGATTAAATCCGAGTGGGGATCTGTAACAAGTGGCGTTCCACAGGGATCAGTCTTGGGCCCGTTGTTGTTTATAATATGTATCAATGATCTTGATGAGGGAATTACTAGTAATATGAGCAAATTCGCCGATGACACAAAGATAGGTAGGATAATTGATTCAAACGTAGATGTTATGGAACTTCAGGAGGATTTAAACAAACTCTATTCTTGGTCAGAAAAGTGGCAGATGCAGTTCAATGTAGATAAATGCAAGGTTCTGAAGCTTGGGAGTGCCCATAACCCTAGTACTTATAAGTTAAATGATGTAGAACTTAGCCATACAGATTGCAAAAAGGACTTGGGGGTTATGGTGAGCAGCAACCTTAAACCAAGACAGCAATGCCTAAGCGTACGTAATAAGGCAAATAGATTACTGGGATTTATATCAAGAAGTGTAAGCAACAGAAGTCCAGAGGTCATACTGCAGCTTTATACATCATTAGTAAGGCCTCACCTAGATTATGCAGCTCAGTTCTGGTCTCCGTATTACAAAATGGACATAAATTCGTTAGAAAACATTCAGCGTAGGATGACTAAATTAATACATAGCATTAGAAATCTTCCTTATGAAGAAAGATTGAAGACTCTTAAGTTACATTCACTTGTTAGACGAAGAATGAGGGGAGACATGATCGAAGTGTATAAGTGGAAGATAGGTATTAATAAAGGGGATATTAATAAGGTCTTGAGGATGTCTCTCCAAGAGAGAACCCGCAGTAATGGATTTAAATTAGATAAGTTTAGATTTAGAAAGGACATAGGAAAGTATTGGTTTGGAAATAGGGTAGTTGATAAGTGGAACAGTCTACCTAGTTGGGTTATTGAGGCTGGGACTTTGGGTAGTTTCAAATCTAGGTTGGATAAGTACATGAGTGGGAGGGGTTGGATTTGAGTGGGACTTTCACATCAGAGCTTATTTCTTGGGTGGCATTGAAAATTGGGTTGGGCAAATGTTTTGTAAGTGGGATGAATTGTAAAGGACCTGCCTAGTATGGGCCAGCAGGCCTCCTGCAGTGTTCCTCCTTTCTTATGTTCTTATGTTCTTATGAGGGACGGGCATCTACATATTAGGGAATTTTTGGAGGAATGTCAAGGGGGGGGGGGTGTCCTCGGGCTAGACTGGCAAAATGCTTACGACTGTGTTGATAGAGATTTATTGAGGCTTATTTTATTGAAGCAGGGTTTTGGAGAGGAGATTGTAAGATGGGTTGATACCTTGTATGTCTCGGCTATGATATGCGTACAGGTAAACGGTCCGTATGGAACTGGGTTTGAGGCAAGGGTGCCCCCTCTCCCAGCTGCTTTTTGCTTGTATGCTTGTATGCCGTAGTGCTAGGAATAAGATGGACGAGTTGAGATTAGTTGCTAGTGCAGGTAACATTGATGTATTTGCCTTAACTGAGACGTGGTTTAATTCAAAAAGTCGGGACATGCCTGCGGAATGTCATATTCAGGGTTTTAAATTGTTCCAAGTAGATAGAAGTATCGGGAAGGGGGGTGGGGTGGCATTGTATGTCCGAGATCGCTTGAACTGTTGCATAAAAACGGGTATTAAGTCTGAAGTAACACATACAGAGTCTGTTTGGATAGAATTTTCAGAGGGGCATGAAAAACTGATTTTAGGAGTGATATACCGTCCCCCAAACTTAGATAGGGACCAAGGGAGACTACTATGGGAGGAAATTGTTAAGGCCACAAGGCACGATAATGTTGTAATTCTAGGAGACTTTAACTTTAGTCATATTGATTGGAATTTCTTGACTGGGAATTTAGAATCATACGACTTCTTAGAAGTAGTTCAGGATTGTTTTTTGAAGCAGTTTGTGACAGAACCTACAAGGGGAAATAACCTGCTTGACTTAGTTATGCCAAACAATGAATCCCTTGTTAATAATTTAGAAATTTCAGAGGAACTGGGTGCTAGCAACCACAAATCAATTACATTTAGCATTGAATGGAAGTATGATAGTAGCAATAACTCAGTAACAGTCCCAGATTTTCGCTTAGCAGATTACGATGGGCTTAGAGAACACTTATCATCTGTTGACTGGGGTAACGAAGTGAGCTATCAATATGACAGTTTTCTGAACACTATACATGCTGCTCAAAGAACGTTTATCCCATATAAAGAAATTAGATCAAATAGAAATGACCCAAAATGGATGAATAATACACAAATAACCCGCACATAAAAGAGAGAAGCTTACGACGACGTTTCGGTCCGACTTGGACCATTGACAAAGTGACTTTGTCAATGAACATTAAAATGGTATAAAATACCGACAGGTTGTTAGGTAAGACACATATGCAACAGTTAGGTATCTTTATTTTGAAACGTTTCGCCTACACAGTAGGCTTCTTCAGTCGTGTACAGAAAAGTTGATAGAAGCAGAAGATACTTGAAGACGATGTAATCAGTCCATAAGAACATAAGAATGTAGGAACACTGCAGAAGGCCTACTGGCCCATACGAGGCAGGTCCTTATCAAAACGATCTCTACCTAAAGCCACCCAAGAAATAACTCCCGTACCCAATGACACCAATCAAACCCAGCCCCTCCCACTCATATATTTGTCCAGTCTCTTCTTAAAGCTACCCAAGGTCCTAGCCTCTATCACCCCACTGGGAAGACTGTTCCACGCATCTACAACTCTGTTAGAAAACCAGTACTTACCTATGTCCTTTCTAAATCTAAATTTACTAAGAAAACTGTGAAACAAAAGATATATGATTAGGAAAGCTTATCGAGAACATTCTGAAGAGTCGTGTGGTATCCATTTATTCCTCGCATCAAGATAGAGTCAAACTGTCTGTTTTCTCATCAATGTTTTTGAGAGCTTTACGAATTTGTAGTCCTGAGTTCATAGATGAGGAAATATCCAAAATTTATGAAATAGGTAATGATTTAAAATACCCAAGAAATGTAATTGATAAATCTTTTAAAGTTGCTAGAAACACTTTTTATAATCCAAAAAGGGGCAACCAGCATTATTCAACTAAAAATATGTTGGTTCTCCCTTACCATGAAAACTTGATTGATATGCCTTCTCTTCTTAAGACTTTTAATATTAAAGTTGTATTCAAAAATCTTGATACAGTAAAAACTTTTGATAAAGAATTCCCCCCAAAATGCTGATGGATGTGTCTATAAGATTCCTTGTAAAATTTGCGATAAAGTTTATTACGGTCAAACTGGTAAAAATCTCGAACTAAGATTAAAACAACATAAATATAGCATTAGAACTGGACAAGATTCCAATGCTCTATTTATTCATGTAAGAGATTTTAACCATCCAATTGTATTTTCAAAAAGTTGAGAAAGTAGTATCAAGCAAGTCCATGGTCGACAGGAATATAATTGAATCTTGTTTCATAAAAAGCAGTTTTGACAATAATATGAATGTTTCCTTTGGTTTATATAAATTAGATCCATTTATAATTAATAGAATTTGGGAAGAATTTAATAATACACTGGACAAATAAATAGCTTGGGGGTGACGTGTACTTAGCTAGGTGACGTGTACTTAGCTCGGTGACGTGTACTTAGCTCAGTGGTGACGTGTACTTAGCTCTGTGAAGACCTGTTTGTGTGCTCTCTGTGAATCTGAACCAGGATGCCCTCTCTTGAGCAGCTTTACCAGCAGCTGAGAGAAGAACTCAGAGTTGCTAAACTGGAGATACGGCGATTAACGGAGGAGAACAAGAGGATTCGTAGTAATCCTCCTGTTGTGAGTCCCCAGGTTAAGAGGGGAGCTTGGTCAGTGGCCGGGCAACATGGAACCAAGCTGAAGTTTAAGAAAACGGTTGGAGAGGCAGAAACAACGAGAAACCAGAAGACTGCCGTGGAAACTTCCAACTCATTCTCGGTGCTACCTGACGAATGTGAGTGTTCTACTGGGAATGCCACAACGAGCACCAAGGAAGCATTGGCAGACGTGAGTGAGACATCCCTAGAAACCCCAACGAAGACCATCGAGAACGTCATGACGAATTCTACAAGTGGTGTAATGCTACCTGGCGAATGTGAGTCGACTACTCGGAGCATCACTACGGACGACGCCAAGGAAGGTAAAAACATTGTTGTTGTTGGGGATAGCCAGATTAGGTACATGGATAGGGCATTCTGTTTGAAGGATAGGAGTAGGAGGCAGAGAGTGTGTTTTCCTGGGGCTGGGATGAAGGATATTGTTAGCCGTCTGGATGACATCATGAGAGGTAATGGGAGCAATCCTATTATCTGTCTCAGTGCTGGAGGCAACGATGTTGGCAGACGTAGGAGTGAGGACCTGATTAGCAGGTATAGGTCAGCAATAGACATAATTAGGAAGAAGGGTGGGAAACCTGTCATATGTGGCATTTTGCCAAGGAGAGGAGTTGGAAATGAATGGTTGTCCAGAGCAATTGGTGTCAATTGCTGGCTGGACAAATACTGTAAGGAAAATGCAGTAACATTCATTGACAACTGGGACCTCTTCTATGGCAGAAATGACATGTATGCCAGGGATGGGGTTCACTTATCTAGGTGTGGGGTGGGAGCACTGGCCAACGCAGTGGAGGGAGCTGTTAGGTCTTTAAACTAGGAATAGTTAGTGGTATGGGTTTTGGCGGGAAAACTGTGAAGTCGCAGGGTAGTAACATGAGTACTAGGAGAACTAGTAATAGGCAAAATGAGGTGGATATTGGAAAGCCAGTTGCACTAATTGACAAGGACAGTAATAGGTTTAGTGGAATAACAGAAAGGAGCAGGAAGGGTAAAGAGAGTGGAGGGTCATTAAAAATTTATTACACAAATAGTCGCAGTGCTAGGAATAAGATGGACGAGTTGAGACTAGTTGCTAGTGCAGGTAACATAGATGTATTTGCCATTACCGAGACGTGGTTTAATTCAAAAAGTCGGGACATGCCTGCAGAATGTCACATTCAGGGTTTTAAATTGTTCCAAGTAGATAGAAGTATCGGGAAGGGGGGTGGGGTGGCATTGTATGTCCGAGATCGCTTGAACTGTTGCATAAAAACGGGTATTAAGTCTGAAGTAACACATACAGAGTCTGTTTTGATAGAATTTTCAGAGGGGCATGAAAAATTAATTTTAGGTGTGATATACCGTCCCCCAAATTTAGATAGGGACCAGGGGAGACTACTATGGGAGGAAATTGTTAGGGCCACAAGGCACGATAATGTAGTAATTCTAGGAGACTTTAACTTTAGTCATATTGATTGGAATTTCTTGACTGGGAATTTAGAATCATACGATTTCTTAGAAGTAGTTCAGGATTGTTTTTTGAAGCAGTTTGTGACAGAACCTACAAGGGGAAATAACCTGCTTGACTTAGTTCTGGCAAACAATGAATCCCTTGTTAATAATTTAGAAGTTTCAGAGGAACTGGGTGCTAGCGACCACAAATCAATTACATTTAGAATTGAATGGAAGTATGATAGTAGGGATAACTCAGTAACAGTCCCAGATTTTCGCTTAGCAGATTACGATGGGCTTAGAGAACACTTATCATCTGTTGACTGGGGTAACGAAGAGAGCTATCAATATGACAGTTTTCTGAACACAATACATGCTGCTCAAAGAACGTTTATCCCTTATAAGGAAATTAGATCAAATAGAAATGACCCAAAATGGATGAATAATAGGCTGAAATATCTACTAGGGCATAAGAAAGGAATTTATAGGCGTATCAAAAGAGGCGAGGGTCACCTTATGAATCAGTATATTGACATTAAGAGGGACATTAAAAAGGGGATAAGAAAAGCTAAAAGGGACTATGAAATTAAAGTTGCTAGGGATTCTAAAACTAACCCAAAAAGTTTTTTCCAGGTCTATAGAACAAAAGTCAGAGATAAGATAGGTCCCCTTAAAAATAACTATGGGCATCTTACTGACAAAGAGAATGAAATGTGCTTGATTTTAAATAATTATTTTCTCTCGGTTTTTACACAGGAAGACACTAATAATATTCCGGTAATTAATTTTTATAGTGGATCAGAAGAAGATAAATTATGTAACATCACAGTCACTAGTGAAATGGTTATGAAGCAGATAGACCGACTAAAGCAAAATAAGTCACCGGGTCCTGATGAGGTTTTTTCAAGGGTTCTAAAGGAATGCAAAATGGAAGTCTGTGAACCATTAACTAATATTTTTAATTTATCTCTTCAAACAGGTGTAGTGTCTGATATGTGGAAGATGGCTAATGTAATTCCTATTTTTAAAACAGGGGACAAGTCGTTACCGTCAAATTACCGCCCAATAAGCCTGACCTCAATTGTAGGCAAATTACTAGAGTCAATTATAGCTGAGATTATAAGAAGCCATCTCGATAAGCATAGCTTGATTAATGATACTCAGCATGGGTTCACAAGAGGCCGGTCTTGTCTAACTAATTTATTAACTTTCTTCAGTAAAGCTTTTGAGGCTGTTGACCACAATAAAGAATTTGATATTATTTACTTAGATTTTAGTAAGGCTTTTGATAGAGTTCCGCACCATAGACTGTTAAAGAAAGTGGCAGCTCATGGCATTGGGGAAAGGGTGCTCTCGTGGATCGAATCATGGCTCACAGACAGGAAGCAGAGAGTGTCCATAAATGGGGTTAAATCCGAGTGGGGATCAGTAACAAGTGGCGTTCCACAGGGATCAGTCTTGGGCCCGTTGTTGTTTATAATATATATCAATGATCTTGATGAAGGAATTACTAGTGATATGAGCAAATTCGCCGATGACACGAAGATAGGTAGGATAATTGATTCAAACGTAGATGTTAGGGAACTTCAGGAGGATTTAGACAAACTCTACTCTTGGTCAGAAAAGTGGCAGATGCAGTTCAATGTAGATAAATGCAAGGTTCTGAAGCTCGGGAGTGTCCATAACCCTAGCACTTATAAGTTAAATAATGTAGAACTTAGCCATACAGATTGCGAAAAGGACTTGGGGGTTATGGTGAGCAGCAACCTTAAACCAAGACAGCAATGCCTAAGCGTACGTAATAAGGCAAATAGATTACTGGGATTTATATCAAGAAGTGTAAGCAACAGAAGTCCAGAGGTCATACTGCAGCTTTATACATCATTAGTAAGGCCTCACCTAGATTATGCAGCTCAATTCTGGTCTCCATATTACAGAATGGACATAAATTCGTTAGAAAACATTCAGCGTAGGATGACTAAATTAATACATAGCATTAGAAATCTTCCTTATGAAGAAAGATTGAAGACTCTTAAGTTACATTCACTTGTTAGACGAAGAATGAGGGGAGACCTGATCGAAGTGTATAAGTGGAAGATAGGTATTAATAAAGGAGATATTAACAAGGTCTTGAGGATATCTCTCCAAGAGAGAACCCGCAGTAATGGATTTAAATTAGATAAGTTTAGATTTAGAAAGGACATAGGAAAGTATTGGTTTGGAAATAGGGTAGTTGATGAGTGGAACAGTCTACCTAGTTGGGTTATTGAGGCTAGGACTTTGGGTAGTTTCAAATTTAGGTTGGATAAATACATGAGTGGGAGGGGTTGGATTTGAGTTGGACTTGTACATCAGAGCTTGTTTCTTGGGTGGCATTGAAAATTGGGTTGGTCAAATGTTTGTTAGTGGGATAAATTGTAAAGGACCTGCCTAGTATGGGCCAACAGGCCTGCTGCAGTGTTCCTCCTTTCTTATGTTCTTATGTTCTTATGTATTGTTTGTAATGGCTTGATAAAGCTCCTGGAGAGCGAAACGTTGCCACAATAAATGTCACATTAGTTGCACTTGTGTCCTTTTACTTTACAGCTTTACACGTCTCACCTCCTGGCACTATATAAGGTTCCATCCTGTCACTTCAACTTCATATTGTTTCAGACAACGGAACAATGCTCTTCTCCAGACTGAGGGACTGACCACCTCAAAACTTTAAGGGTGATGGACTGATTACATCGTCTTCAAGTATCTTCTGCTTCTATCAACTTTTCTGTACTCGACTGAAGAAGCCTACTGTGTAGGCGAAACGTTTCGAAATAAAGATACCTAACTGTTGCACATGTGTCTTACTTAACAATCTGTCGGTATTTTATACCATTTTAATGTTCATTCTGTCAGACACTGCAACACAAGGGTATCTTGGTACAGACCATCAACTTCGACAACCTCTACTAGTGAGAACGGCTGGGTTTGAGAGGGACCTGCCCTCCCAAAGCAACCTACGTCTCACCTCCTGGCACTATATAAGGTTCCATCCTGTCACTTCAACTTCATATTGTTTCAGACAACGGAACAATGCTCTTCTCCAGACTGAGGGACTGACCACCTCAAAACTTTAAGGGTGATGGACTGATTACATCGTCTTCAAGTATCTTCTGCTTCTATCAACTTTTCTGTACTTGACTGAAGAAGCCTACTGTGTAGGCGAAACGTTTCACAATAAAGATACCTAACTGTTGCATATGTGTCTTACCTAACACTCCTCCTTTTTCTTAGAGGAATAAGCCTTGTGCATACATCGAGTGCCACCAAGTTAATCTGTTCTATGCATAAGTTGGGGTCTGTGTTGCTTAGTATATCTTCCCAGCTTACATCGGTTAGGACTTCGTTTACTTGGTCCCACTTTATGTTTTAGTTATTGAAGTTGAATTTGGTGAATGCTCCCTCGTGACTAATCTCATTATGTCGGTCTGGGGCTCCACGCATACATGTCTGAACCTCAATTATGTTGTGATCTGAGTATATTGTTTTTGATATGGTGACATTTCTTATCGGATCATCATTGTTAGTGAAGATGAGGTCTAGTGTATTCTCCAGTCTAGTAGGCTCTATTATTTGCTGGTTTAAATTGAATTTTGTGCAGAGATTTAAAAGCTCGTGTGAGTGTGAGTTTTCATCAGAGCTGCCTCCTGGTGATATTACTGCAACAATATTATTTGCTATATTCCTCCATTTTAGGTGCCTTAAGTTGAAATCCCCCAGGAGCAAGATGTTGGGTGCAGGAGCTGGAAGATTTTCCAGACAGTGGTCAATTTTTAACAGCTGTTCCTGGAATTGCTGGGATGTTGCATCCGGAGGCTTGTAGACTACCACAATGACTAGGTTTTGGTTCTCGACCTTTACTGCTAAAACTTCCACTACATCATTTGAGGCAGTAAGCAGTTCTGTGCAAACAAGTGACTCTGCAATGTACAAGCCAACCTCCCCTCCCCCTTTTGCCTGTTCACTCTGTCACATCTGTATAGGTTGTAACCTGGGATCCATATTTCGTTGTCCAAGTGATCCTTTATGTGGGTCTCAGTGAAAGCCGCGAACATTGCCTTTGCCTCTGCAAGCAGTCCACGGATGGAAGGATTGTGTTGTTTGTTGCTGGCTTTAGACCCTGTATATTTGCAAAGAAGAATGTCATCAGACTGGTGGTATTGTTGGTACTGGGGGGGTGGATTTTTTTTCCGGCATTAGTATCTGTATCTGTTGGTTTGGAGTGGAGGCCATCGACTGTGGTTCCACTCCAGGAATGACTGGATTTGGTGTACGATTTCTGCCATTTCCTGCCAGTTTTTTTCCTTCCTGGCACTAAAAAACCTCTCCCTCTTGAGTGGCTGTGGCTACCCAGGTTTTCCCATGGCCTGGATGTTTTGTATCTTTTTGTCCCCTTTAGATGGTGTGCCTGGCAATTTAAATTATAGCACAGTCTTTCCTGTACTGAAGAGGTACACATTTCAGGGTGAAAAAGCTTACAGGAAGGGAGTTTGCATTTTCCTGTTGTCATATGGGGACGGCATTTTCTAGGGTGGTCATAGTTGCACGTCCCGTCTGTTTTTCCAGATTTCCCATGTCTGCAGATACCAAGTGCATAGTATGTGCATAGGCTTGGTTTCCGTTTGCCTTGGGTTTCTGTGACTGTATTCCCTGTTGGTGCATGTTTCCCTGTCTTATTCCTATCCTCCCTAGCACCAACAATGGAGCTCCCAACAGTTGTTTTTGGTAATATATCCTCACTATTGCTAGTGGAGTCCTCTTGTTTGCTATTTCCTGTGGTATTTCTAGTTTGCAATATTGGTTTTATCTTATCTTTGACTACACTTGTTTCCCCACTACGGCTCCTGTCCCCTATGAGGTCATTTATATGTATTCCTTCCTGCGTATAATTCCCGACTACCTGGACAAAATCCCCAGCTTCACCATTACTGTCTCCCAGGACAGTACCTCCAGCTTCACCATTACTGTCTCCCAGGACAGCACCTCCAGCTTCACCATTACTGTCTCCCAGGACAGCACCTCCAGCTTCACCATTACTGTCTCCCAGGACAGTACCTCCAGCTTCACCATTACTGTCTCCCAGGACAGTACCTCCAGCTTCACCATTACTGTCTCCCAGGACAGCACCTCCAGTTTCACCATTACTGTCTCCCAGGACAGCACCTCCAGCTTCACCATTACTGTCTCCCAGGACAGCACCTCCAGCTTCACCATTACTGTCTCCCAGGACAGCACCTCCAGCTTCACCATTACTGTCTCCCAGGACAGCACCTTCAGCTTCACCATTACTGTCTCCCAGGACAGCACTATCAGCCCCACATTTACTGACTACCAGGACATCACCTCCAGCCTTACAGTTTCTGACTACATGGCCAGTATCAAGGGCAGTACCAGTCAGCCCAGACTTTTTATGTTCCCATCTGTTGTAGAAAGCTTCCAGGTTGTCTATGAAAGCAGCTTTGATGTTATCGTCTTTTAATACCCTTGTGATTTTAGTCCACAGATTTATCTCATTTGGGCATACCCAAAAACACTTCCCTGTTTTAATACTGCTTGTAGCTGGTTCTTGGATATTTGCACAAGGGGCGTGACACCAATTTCCATAAAAATGACAATTTATCCATGTGGAAGCCCGTTTGTTTGATTGACTGCAGACTACACAGAGCTTCATAATGATTTGAATGGTTGATTTACTGTAATTTTACTAGCAACCTCTTGAATACTCTATTAATAACCTCCTTAAATGAAGCTCTAGCTATTTGTATTTCTATTTCTAACTGTACTTGAATATTGGACAGCTTACCGTGTACGTTCCTGATTTATATTTATTGTTTGTGTTTGATAAGGGCGCCTACAACCCCATCCGTTTACAGTCTGCTTTATTGTCCAACGAATCCGTTTGAAACCAGTCAAGGGTTCAGACTAGTCAAGGGTTCAGACCAGTCGAGGTTCGGACAAGTCGAGGGTTCGGAACCAGTCTGATCTGATCAGTGGGTCACTTATTTAAAACATACTGGTAAGTGATTTGGGCTAACACATGAAGGATCTACTGGAAATTATCTACCAGAGTAGTATGTGATTTGATTGATACAAAAGTATAACTTGCGTGTTGAAGAACCGGTGATTGCTGGCAGCTCCTACAGTGACGAACAGTCGAGCCTCAACCCTTGTTTATCAATCGCTGTATCTAGCTTTTCTAGGTTTTTTCCGTCTCCACCACAATAAATGCTATATTATCACTATAGTTGACTGGTGGAAATTTTGGAGGAAGGACGCTTTTTCTGTAGTAATAATTGCTTCTCGTTGTGTATATTGCGACCGTTGGTAACTACAGGTTATATGAAATTCACAGTATACGTCTGGTATTTCAAGAAAAAAGAAACTAATGAAAGTCACTCCACTCCACTAAGTACCATTATAATACTGGTTAGTTGTTACTACAACACTGTATTCTGCTATTCACTGGTATCACTAGATTATATGCGAGTACACTAGCAGGCCAGAAAGATTATTAAAACAGCTGACCTCTGTGGTAAGTTTCTGGCGACTTCTGGCACCTGGCTCTATAGGCTTATCACTTCATTTACAAATTCACCTGTTTTCAAATGACACTTTAGCCTTTATCATCTATGTACTAGGGAGCCACTGTAGTATACACTACACTATGTATACACAATGTTATCAGGGAGACTTTCTTTCCTCTGACAAAGAAAAGTTCTATTATTATTATTTTGCACACGGAACACAGGCCTATGATTCCCCTCTGGCAGTAAACTCTGCTAGTGCACACTAATTACTAGTGCACACTAATTCTCCTTTTTTGACTCAGTATATAATGTTTTCCGCCCCAGATTGGTTTCAGGCGCTAGAGGGATGTATCGTATAGGACTGATGGCACAAATTAAAGTTCTAGCACGTAAGAGCGACCGTGAAAACACGAGAAAACCCGGAGCACAACGAGGCACGCTGACACCCTGACACTGAGACTGTGTGACAACAATATGAAATATGTGACAACTCTATGACTGAAGAAATACTTCCTAACATCCCTTTGACTCGTCTGAGTCTTCAGCTTCCAATTGTGATCCCTTGTTTCTGTGTCCCCTCTCTGGTACATCCTGTCTTTATCCACCTTATCTATTCCACGCAGTATTTTGTATGTCGTTATCATGTCTCCCCTAACCCTTCTTTCCTCCAGTGTCGTCAGACCAATTTCCCTCAATCTTTCTTCGTAGGACATTCCCCTGAGCTCTGGAACTAACCTCGTTGCAAACCTTTGCACTTTCTCTAATTTCTTGACGTGCTTGAACAGGTGTGGGTTCCAAACTGGTGCTGCATACTCCAGTATGGGCCTGATGTACACCTGATGTGTGTGTGTGTGTGTGTGTGTGTGTGTGTGTGTGTGTGTGTGTGTGTGTGTGTGTGTGTGTGTGTGTGTGTGTGTGTGTGTACTTACCTATCCGTGGGAGCAGGGTTCGAGTCACAACTCCTGGCCCTGCCCCTTTGCTAATCGTTACTAGGTCTACTCTCCCTGCTCTGTGAGCTTTACTGTATCTCTTCTTAAAGCTATATATGGATCCTTCCTACATCAATCTCCAGATTGTTCCACCTCCTGACAACTCTAGGACTGAAGTAATACTTCCTAACATCCCTGTGACTCATCTGAGTTTTCAACTTCCAGTTGTGACCCCTTGTTGTTGTGTTTCATCTCTGAAACATCCTGTCTCTGCCCACCTTGTCAATTCCTCTCAGTATTTTATATGTCCTTATCATGTCATCCCTATCCCTCCTGTCCTCCAGAGTCGTCAAGTCGATTTTCCTTAACCTCTCCTTGTAGAACATACCCCTTAGCTTCGGGACTAATCTTGTTGCAAACCTTTGTACTTTCTCTAATTTCTTGACTTGTTTGACCAGGTGTGGCTTTCATACTATTGCTGCATACTCTGGTATGGGCCTGACATACACTGTGTACCGAGTCCTGAATGATTCCTTACTGAAGTGTCGAAACGCTCTTCTTAGGTTTGCCAGGCGTCCATATGCTGCAGCAGTTATTTAACTGATGCACGTCTCAGATGTGCTCGGTATTATACTCATCCCAAGATCCGTTTCCGTGAGTGAAATTTGCCGTCTTTGGCAACCCCCTACCTCTCAGCCTGTACTCTGTCTACGATCTTCTTTGACGTTCCTCAGTCTTCATAACTTTGCACTTGGTGGGGTTAAACACCAGGAGCCAGTTGCTGGGCCAGGCTTTCAGCCTGTCCAGATCTCTTTGTAGTCCTACCTGATCCTCATCCGTTTGAATTCTTCGTATTAACTTCACATCATCTGCAAGCAGGGACACCTCTAAATCTATCCCTTCCGTCATGTCATTCACATATACCAGAAACATCACCGGCCCTAGGACTGATCCCTGTGGAACCCGGCTCGTCACAGGCGCCCACTCTGACACCTCGTCAGGTACCATCGCTCGTTGTTTCCCTCCTGTCAGGTATTCTTTGATCCATTGCAGTGCCTTTCCTGTTATTCCTGCCTGATCCTCTAGCTTTTGCACTAATATTTTGTGTGGAACTGAGTCGAAAGCCTTTTTACAGTCCAGGAAAATGCAATCTACCCACCCCTTTCTCTGTCTCTCTCTCTCTGTTGCCTTACTTCATCACTTTATCGTAAAACTCCAGTAGGTTTGTGACACAGGATTTCCTTTTCCCGAAACCGTGCTGGTTATCATATAGAGAGGCACTGGTCAGAGAAATAGCAAACATCGAAATTAAACTAAAGGAACCTCACAGGAATCAAGAAATGAGGGAAGAACTAAAAGCCATAAATGAAATTGAAAGAAACCCAAAAAGTTTCTTTTCTTCTCCTAAATTTAAGTCGAGAACAACATCCAGTACTGGGCCCCTACTTAGACGAGATGGGTTCTACACAGTTGACAGCAAGGAAATGAGTGAGCTACCCAAGTCCCAGTATGACTCAGTTTTTAGTGAGCCGCTAACCAGACTAAGAGTCGGAGACCTAAATGATCTTTTTTAAGAGTGAGAGTCAGAATTTGGTAGACGCAAACCTATCTGATATTATCCTAACACCAAATGACTTCGAAACTGTTTGTTTGATATTTTCAATCTCTTTTTTCTCTCCCTGTCTTTCTCCATATGTCTTCCCTTCAGTCTCCTGAAGCCCATGAATAAAAACTGACCTCTCACTCTCTTCTTCCCATTGCTTTTCTCTCTGCATCTCTGAGTCCCATTTAAACATAACAATTGCTGCTTCCCTTGTCATTTCCTAGATCTCCCGGTGATCTGATAGCACCTCTGTAGGGGCCTATCCCCATCTCTACCTACAACCCCCTCACTTACTGCTGTCCCTGAGCCCAACAGTCACAATACAAGGCATAAGGCGCTGTTTGACATCCCTCGTGTCAGCCTCACATTATGCAAAAATGCAATGCATATAAAGGACCTGAAGATCTGGAATTCACTACCTGAACCGGTAAAGGATCCCCTTACTAATAACAAAACAACTTCTAATCAGTTATTATATTATATGACCTCTAGTCTATTAAACGTTTGCCAATCCATGAAATATTACTTCCTGAGCCATTAATTGTAATATTGGCCTGGTGGCTAAAGCCCTCGTTTCAAACACGGAGGGCCCGGGTTCGGCTCCAGGCGGGTGGAAACATTTCGACGCGTTTCCTTACACCTAGTGTCCTGTTCACCTAGCAGCAAATAGGTACCTGGATGTTAGCCTACTGGTGGGGTCACATCCTGGGGGACAAGATTAAGGACCCCAATGCAAATAAGTTAGACAGTCCTCGATGACGCACTGACTTTCATGGGTTAACCTGGGTGGCTAACCCTCCGGAGTTAAAAAAATCAGAATGAAATCTTATCTTATCTATCTTATCTTATTGTTTTTATAATGTGTAACTTCAAGATCTTATTTTTACAAACCTCCACCTTGACTACCTCGCATTAGTATTAAGATTAAATAAACTTTTTAACACAAGTTAACCACTCTTATCTTGTGTAGATTTTAGTTATTATATACTAGGATTAGTCTGCCTGAGATACCCCGGCATGATACTGGCTTTTATTGTACTTAACAAACCAGAATTGTAATTACACATTGTAAACGTTACAAAGAAATAAACTTGATCTTTTATGCCACTTTCGTTCCTCGAAATTTCCTGTTAGCTTGATAGTGCATCTACTTAACTCCTTCCTTTCCTTCAGTCCCTTCCTTGTGTATGTGTGAGTGTACTCACCTAATTATGGTTGCAGAGATCGATTCATAGCTCCTGGCCCCACCTCTTCACTGTGTGTATGTGTGTGAGTGTGTAGTTTTGTTAAATATCTTTGTAATGAGAGAAAAGTGGAAGGGTAAGAAAATAACTATGCACCTATAACTAAACAATGTAAATCTCAGTCAAACTGGATACGAATAAGCTTTAGGATTTCTGGTTAGCAGTAATCTAAAGCTAAGGCAACAGTGCACAAATGTTCACGATATAGATAATAGAAGGCTTACCTGAAGTTTACCTGGAGAGGGTTTCGGGGTCATCTCCCCCCCCCCCCCGCGGCTCGGTCTGAGACCAGGCCTCACGGTGGATCAGGGTCTGATCAACCAGGCTGTTACTACTGGCCGCACGCAAGCTGACGTATGAACCACAGCCCGGTTGGTCAGGTACTGACTTTAGGTGCCTGTCCAGTGCCTTCTTAAAGGCAGCCAGGCGTCTATTGGTAATCCCCCTTATGTAGGCTGGGAGGCAGTTGAACAGTCTTGGGCCCCGGACACTTATTGCGTTGTCTCTCAGTGTACTCGTGGCGCCCCTGCCTTTCATCGAGGGAATGTTGCATCTCCTGCCGAGTCTTTTGCTTTCATAGGGAGTGATTTTCGTGTGCACGTTTGGTACCAATCCCTCCAAGACCTTCCAAGTGTATATTATCATGTATCTCTCTCGCCTGCATTCCAGGGAATACAGATCAAGGACCTTCAACCGTTTCCAGTAATTTAGGTGCCTTATCGTGCTTATATGTGCCGTGAAAGTTATTTGTACACACTTCAGGTCTGCAATGTCGCCAGCCTTGAAGGGGGCCGTAAGTGTACAGTAGTATTCCAGCCTAGAGAGCACAAGCGATTTGAAGAGAATCTCTCAGTAGTAGTACCAGTTCCTAGTAACCAGTTACCAGTAACCAGTGTACCAGTAGATGACTCACTACCAACCGTCTGCGTGAATCACTGACTGTTATTCATATTGCTGCTGACCATAGCAGGATTTCAAACACCCCTCACCCTGTAGGCACTTGTGGGTCAGTCGAAGATAGGGAGCAGAGAGAGGCAGGTCGGCTGTTGGCGCTTCCCATACTTCCCGTTATATATTATACGTACAAACCAGCCTGCGTGAGTATTTTTACCCCATCCACATTATCGAAACCCACATGACAAATTGGTGACAGCGGTGTGGGCGTGGATTTAAGGGTAATTCAGACGTTAGAAGACTGTGGGGTTCCGGCAGGTCAGAGGTGAACCCTGCCACCTCCAGCTAGCAGCTTACCCTCACTCTCCTCCACCCTGTGTCGCTCCAGCCTGCAAGCCTGTTGCAGCCGTTTTTTCAAGCTTCCTGGCTTAGTTCGTGTGCTAATTGCTTCAATCTCCGAGGGGTTGACCCGGATTTTGCAATTAAGCCAGTCAATAAGCCAGACTGTGGAAGTGAACGCTAGTCAGCCTGCCTCAGCCTACCATCCAGCCTGTCTCCTGTCATCCACCTGCTCCTTCATGCTGTGTGCATCGTTACACGTCTTCCAGTCAGCCATTCTCGTGGGTTAAGCCAGTCAGCCAACCCAGCTTCCTAACCCAGCTGAGAGAAGTAAGCCATGCAAGTTTCTCTGAAGTATTGTTTCATATATCACTTTGTGCTCCCAGTTGGATGCCAGATGGATGCTAGAGTGGTCTTCACCATCCCTGTGGCATATTGTGGCTTAGTTAATTAAGCCACCTTCGTGGGTAGTGAGTGAGTGAGCACCAGCGAGAGCCACCCACTCACCCACTCTTCACTCATCTACCTGTGGCTTTTTTCCACCCTTGTACCGGGTCCTAGTACTGTTTTGGCTCACATAATTGGTCAAGAGATTGCAGCTGGCGCCAACGATAAAGCCAGTTATGTGCGTTCACCTAGAAAGCGCATTTCTTCGACAACAGTGTGAGTGTAGGAGGCGTCATCACCCGCACAGGACGTCTTCCCCTCATCACTAATCACTCCGTCTACTACTCCAGACTTCAGTGATAATTTTCTGTTTAGAGACATTTTTCTTGCATTTAAAGACATTTGTGTGTGTGAGACATTTACAGTGAATTTCTTGTGTACTCTAAGCCTTGTGTTTTCAGTGTAGACTCAGTGTTTCTTTGACTCATTATTTTTACATTAATTTTCAGTGTTATCGCTCATCTCATACTTTTTATCTGTGTTTTTTTTATGCTACTCTCTGTCTGTAGTAAGTATTATTGTGTAGTGTACCAGTCAGTCACTCCGTGTGAAGTAATTCAATTTTTTTTTCATTATCTAGTGTTCTTTCAGCATTGTATTCTCCAGTATTTGTCGTATACCAAATTATCCATTTATTTCTATGTGTACCTTTGTTCGTACACCAGCAGTGTCTCATTCTCTGATCTTTTCGCAGACTTGTGTAACATTATTTTTGCCAGCAATTTTTGTCGTATCAGTCACAGCAAGATTTTGTTGTAAGAATATACTAAAAAATGAATAAGTGAATATGTTGTGTGTGCCCTGCCACTTGTAAGTGTTGTGTGCCCTGCCACTTGTAAGTGTTGTGTGCCCTGCCACTTGTAAGTGTTGTGTGCCCTGCCACTTGTAAGTGTTGTGTGCCCTGCCACTTGTAAGTGTTGTGTGCCCTGCCACTTGTAAGTGTTGTGTGCCCTGCCACGTGTAAGTGTTGTGTGCTTGTAAGTGTTGTGTGCCGCCACTTGTAAGTGTTGTGTGCCGCCACTTGTAAGCGTTGTGTGCCCCACCCTTGTAAGTGTTGTGTGCCCCGCCACACTTGTAAGTGTTGTGTGGCCCGCCACTTGTAAGTGTTGTGTGCCCCGCCACTTGTAAGTGTTGTGTGCCGCCACTTGTAAGTGTTGTGTGCCCCGCCACTTGTAAGTGTTGTGTGCCCCGCCACTTGTAAGTGTTGTGTGCCCCGCCACTTGTAAGTGTTGTGTGCCGCCACTTGTAAGTGTTGTGTGCCGCCACTTGTAAGCGTTGTGTGCCCCACCACTTGTAAGTGTTGTGTGCCCCGCCACACTTGTAAGTGTTGTGTGCCGCCACTTGTAAGTGTTGTGTGCCGCCACTTGTAAGTGTTGTGTGCCCCGCCACTTGTAAGTGTTGTGTGCCGCCACTTGTAAGTGTTGTGTGCCCCGCCACTTGTAAGTGTTGTGTGCCGCCACTTGTAAGTGTTGTGTGCCCCGCCACTTGTAAGTGTTGTGTGCCGCCACTTGTAAGTGTTGTGTGCCCCGCCACTTGTAAGTGTTGTGTGCCCTGCCACCTGTAAGTGTTGTGCCCTGCCACTTGTAAGTGTTGTGTGCCCCGCCACTTGTAAGTGTTGTGTGCCCCGCCACACTTGTAAGTGTTGTGTGCCCCGCCACTTGTAAGTGTTGTGTGCCCCGCCACACTTGTAAGTGTTGTGCCCCGCCACTTGTAAGTGTTGTGTGCCCCGCCACTTGTAAGTGTTGTGTGCCCCGCCACTTGTAAGTGTTGTGTGCCGCCACTTGTAAGTGTTGTGTGCCCCGCCACTTGTAAGTGTTGTGTGCCCCGCCACTTGTAAGTGTTGTGTGCCCCGCCACTTGTAAGTGTTGTGTGCCGCCACTTGTAAGCGTTGTGTACCCCACCACTTGTAAGTGTTGTGTGCCGCCACTTGTAAGTGTTGTGTGCCCCGCCACTTGTAAGTGTTGTGTGCCCCGCCACTTGTAAGTGTTGTGTGCCCCACCACTTGTAAGTGTTGTGTGCCCCGCCACTTGTAAGTGTTGTGTGCCGCCACTTGTAAGTGTTGTGTGCCCCGCCACTTGTAAGTGTTGTGTGCCCCACCACTTGTAAGTGTTGTGTGCCCCGCCACTTGTAAGTGTTGTGTGCCGCCACTTGTAAGTGTTGTGTGCCCCGCCACTTGTAAGTGTTGTGTGCCCCACCACTTGTAAGTGTTGTGTGCCCCGCCACTTGTAAGTCTTGTGTGCCCCACCACTTGTAAGTGTTGTGTGCCGCCACTTGTAAGTGTTGTGTGCCCCGCCACTTGTAAGTGTTGTGTGCCGCCACTTGTAAGTGTTGTGTGCCGCCACTTGTAAGTGTTGTGTGCTGCCACTTGTAAGTGTTACACTTCCAGTTTTGTTTCTTGTTTTATTTTTATTCATATTTTTATATATTTCTTTGAACAAATTCACTCTTGATGCAATTTCAATTACTTTTAACGTAAAGTATTTTCTTTACTCTGTTTGAGTAAATTGTTTTGTCTAATTTACAATTAAGAGTTAAAGTGTTCAATCAGTTTTTCTTCATATTTTCATTTTATTATTTAACCTGAGTTTTCCCAGTGAGACTTTATTACTGCAGTGATTATTTCTGCGCATTATTTTGTTGCACTTGTTCTGCAGTGAATTATTTTGTTGCACTTGTTCTACAGTGAATTATTTTGTTGCACTTGTTCTGCAGTGAATTATTTTGTTGCACTTGTTCTGCAGTGAATTATTTTGTTGCACTTGTTCTGCAGTGAATTATTTTGTTGCACTTGTTCTGCAGTGAATTATTTTGTTGCACTTGTTCTGCAGTGAATTATTTTGTTGCACTTGTTCTGCAGTGAATTATTTTGTTGCACTTGTTCTGCAGTGAATTATTTTGTTGCACTTGTTCTGCAGTGAATTATTTTGTTGCACTTGTTCTGCAGTGAATTATTTTGTTGCACTTGTTCTGCAGTGAATTATTTTGTTGCACTTGTTCTGCAGTGAATTATTTTGTTGCACTTGTTCTGCAGTGAATTATTTTGTTGCACTTGTTCTGCAGTGAATTATTTTGTTGCACTTGTTCTGCAGTGAATTATTTTGTTGCACTTGTTCTGCAGTGAATTATTTTGTTGCACTTGTTCTGCAGTGAATTATTTTGTTGCACTTGTTCTGCAGTGAATTATTTTGTTGCACTTGTTCTGCAGTGAATTATTTTGTTGCACTTGTTCTGCAGTGAATTATTTTGTTGCACTTGTTCTGCAGTGAATTTTGTTGCACTTGTTCTGCAGTGAATTATTTTGTTGCACTTGTTCTGCAGTGAATTATTTTGTTGCACTTGTTCTGCAGTGAATTATTTTGTTGCACTTGTTCTGCAGTGAATTATTTTGTTGCACTTGTTCTGCAGTGAATTATTTTGTTGCACTTGTTCTACAGTGAATTATTTTGTTGCACTTGTTCTGCAGTGAATTATTTTGTTGCACTTGTTCTGCAGTGAATTATTTTGTTGCACTTGTTCTGCAGTGAATTATTTTGTTGCACTTGTTCTGCAGTGAATTATTTTGTTGCACTTGTTCTACAGTGAATTATTTTGTTGCACTTGTTCTGCAGTGAATTATTTTGTTGCACTTGTTCTGCAGTGAATTTTGTTGCACTTGTTCTGCAGTGAATTATTTTGTTGCACTTGTTCTGCAGTGAATTATTTTGTTGCACTTGTTCTGCAGTGAATTATTTTGTTGCACTTGTTCTGCAGTGAATTATTTTGTTGCACTTGTTCTGCAGTGAATTATTTTGTTGCACTTGTTCTGCAGTGAATTATTTTGTTGCACTTGTTCTGCAGTGAATTATTTTCTTTTATTGTTATTTTTAGACATTATTATTCTCAGTTCATTATTGTTTGAGTCTTGTTTTTCATTTTATTATTTTTTCCTCATGTTGTCTTTGCATTATATTTTAATTTTGTTTATGCATTCTTAGAAAATATTTAAATTTCCCAGTTATCTCTCGTTGCATACAATTTAGTGATTTTATTTTATACTTTTTACATTGATTTACAGTTTTATTAGTTAATTTCTTTATTAGCAAGAGTACAGGCAGCTCATTTTGCATTTAATTCAGTCTCCAGTAATATTTTTACTTGTAAATTTCAATGTATTTATCTTGTCCAGCAGTCCTTTACATTGAGTTGTTCTTCCTCTTGCAGTGTATCTTAGACATTTTTTTTTATTACTTCTGCAGAATTAGTTGCATCTCTTTTATTTCAATTTTAGCATTTTGTATCATTTTTATTATTCATTATTTTTGCCTTATTTGTTCTTGTGCAACTTCTTTGCCATTATGTCTCACATACCGTCAAGTGATACTTTAGTGAATGTCGACACTAAGACCTCTCAGGCTACTGCTGCTTCTGTCATCAGTCCTCATAGTTCCTTATCGACTGACAGACCGACCCAGACACTGAGACACTATAGTTTTACTCGTGATTCCCTTGATGCCTTACCTTTATTCAATGGCCATGTACATAGTCTTGAAGCATGGTTTACTGCCATTCGTTTTCGTGTTAATGCTCTAGTTGACAGTCCTCCTTCAGAGGAAAGTCTTATCAGACTTGCGAGAGAAGCTCTTCATCGGTCCCCTGCTGCTGTTCACGTTGTTGATCTCCTTGAAATGCGAGACTTCAGGAATCTTACTAAGTGGTCACAATATGAGGAACTGATTCGTTCTTTCCTCGTATCAGTAAAAACAGCTGATCCATATGTAGTTCTTCGGGAACTCGTGAATGCTACGCCCATAACTAATGAATCGTTGAGTGCATTTGCTGTTAGATTAGACAAACTTTTATCGTCATTTATCAATGCTGTTCAGTCCTCAGCTTTTGTCCCCGACGAGGATAAACCATCCACAGCGTCGTTTACTAAAATAGCAGCTTTTGGAGCAATCAAAGAACTAATGCCGCCTGCTTCCGTGTGTGCTTATGAGGCTAATCCTCCAACTGTGACGATGGAACCACTTACAGCCCTAAAACCCACATGACAAATCATCATGGGCTTGGCGTCCCTAGTTTTGAAGGTTCTCATTATCCATCCTACCATTTTCCTAGCAGATGAGGTAGATACATTGTTGTGGTCTTTGAAGGCAAGGTCCTCTGTCATTATCACTCCCAGGTCCTTCACATTACTTTTCCGCTCTATTGTATGGTTAGAATGTGTCGTATACCCTGATACATTTTTAATTTCCTCAAGTTTACCATATCTGAGCAGTTGAAAGTTCCCCTC
Organism: Cherax quadricarinatus; assembly: GCF_038502225.1. NCBI lineage: Eukaryota > Metazoa > Arthropoda > Malacostraca > Decapoda > Parastacidae > Cherax > Cherax quadricarinatus. The sequence continues at coordinate 54,868,176 of NC_091302.1, read as the reverse complement.
GTTGAACTTCATATTGTGCTGAGTGGCCCATTCGAAGATTTGGTTGATGTCCGCTTGGAGTCTCGCAGTGTCTTCCATGGAGGTCACTGCCATGGTAATCCGGGTGTCATCCGCAAAGGAAGACACGGAGCTGTGGCTTACATCTCTGTCTGTGTCAGAAATGAGAATGAGGAATAGAATGGGAGCGAGTACTGTGCCTTGTGGTTAGTTAGTTTAATATGTTTATTATGCACCCAATACCCATCCTGTGGGCGGTAGTCAAAAGATTACAGAGGTACATAATTGGTCCAGGGACTGGACTCCAAAGTTTTGATAGCTGAGCAAGTTACAGAGGTAATGAACTCACAATTTACAAAGGTAATGAACTCACAATTTACAAAGGTAATGAACTCCAGGTAGGTCTGGTCACAACCATGACAAGTTACAAAGGTATTTACAGATTACAGAGGTACGTAATGGGTCCAGGGACTGGGCCTCCAAAGTTTTGATAGCTGAACTAGGTACAAAGGTAATGAGCTGACAAGTTACAAAGGTAATGAATTCTGTAAGAATGGTTACTTACGTTTATACATGGCTACAATCATGAACAAATTATAGCGTAATGAGCAATTCACACTTCCACACCCGGTCACAACTGTAATAAGTTATTGGTGCAAATACTGATTGTTGAGACACACACACACATACACACACACACACACACACACACACACACACACACACACACACACACACACACACACACACACACACACACACACAGGAGCTATGAATCGACCCCTGCAACCACAAATAGGCGAGTACAAATAGGTGAGTACACACACACACTCACTGACACTGACACTGACACTCTCTCACACACACACACACACACACACACACACACACACACACACACACACACACACACACACACACACACACACACACACACACACACACACCCTGAGGTATGGAAAATGGCAAATGTAGTCCCAATTTTTAAAAAGGGAGACAGACATGAGGCACTAAACTACAGACCTGTATCACTAACGTGTATAGTATGCAAGGTCATGGAGAAGATCATCAGGAGGAGAGTGGTGGGGCACCTGGAAAGAAACAAGTGTATAATTGACAACCAGCACGGTTTCAGGGAAGGAAAATCCTGTGTCACAAACCTACTAGAGTTTTATGACAAGGTGACAGAAGTAAGACAAGAGAGAGAGGGGTGGATCGACTGCGTATTTTTGGACTGCAAGAAGGCCTTCGACACAGTTCCTCACAAGAGGTTACTGCAAAAGCTAGAGGACCAGGCACACATAACAGGAAAGGCACTGCAATGGATCAGAGAATATCTGACAGGGAGGCAACAACGAGTCATGGTACGCGACGAGGTGTCAGAGTGGGCGCCTGTGACAAGTGGGGTTCCACAGGGGTCAGTCCTAGGACCTGTGCTGTTCTTGGTATACGTGAACGACATAACGGAAGGGATAGACTCAGAAGTGTCCTTGTTTGCAGATGATGTGAAGTTAATGAGAAGAATCGAATCGGACGAGGATCAGGCAGGACTACAAAGAGACCTGGACAGGCTACAAGCCTGGTCCAGCAACTGGCTCCTTGAATTTAACCCTGCCAAATGCAAAGTCATGAAGATTGGGGAAGGGCAAAGAAGACCGCAGACACAATATAGTTTAGATGGCCAAAGACTGCAAACCTCACTCAAGGAAAAAGATCTGGGGGTGAGTATAACACCGAGCATATCTCCTGAGGCGCACATCAATCAGATAACTGCTGCAGCATACGGGCGCCTGGCAAACCTACGGATAGCGTTCCGATACCTCAGTAAGGATTCGTTTAAGACTCTGTACACCATCTACGTCAGGCCCATACTGGAGTATGCAGCACCAGTTTGGAATCCACACCTAGTCAAGCACGTCAAGAAATTAGAGAAAGTGCAAAGGTTTGCAACAAGACTAGTCCCAGAGCTACGAGGATTGTCCTATGAAGAAAGGTTGAGGGAAATCGGCCTGACGACACTGGAGGACAGGAGGGTCAGGGGAGACATGATAACGACATATAAAATACTGCGCGGAATAGACGAGGTGGACAAAGACGGGATGTTCCAGAGATGGGACACAGACACAAGAGGTCACAATTGGAAGTTGAAGACTCAGATGAATCAAAGGGATGTTAGGAAGTATTTCTTCAGTCATAGAGTAGTCAGGCCATTGAATAGCCTAGAAAGTGATGTGGTGGAGGCAGGAACCATACATAGTTTTAAGGCGAGGTATGATAGAGCTCATGGGGCAGGGAGAGAGAGGACCTAGTAGCAATCAGCGAAGAGGCGGGGCCAGGAGCTGTGAATTGACCCCTGCAACCACAAATAGGTGAGTACAAATAGGTGAGTACACACACACACACAAGGGCCAGGAGCTATGAATCGACCCCTGCAACCACAAATAGGTGAGTACACACACACACACACACACACACACACACACACACACACACACACACTCACACTCACACTCACACACACACACACTCACACACACACACACACACACCAGAGTGAGAGGGGAGGATGAACCAGCAAGATTGGACCTTGTGTTCACCCTGGGCAGCTCAGACATTGAGGACATCAAGTATGAGAGTCCCCTAGGAGCTAGCGACCACGTGGTTCTGTGCTTTGAATACATAGTAGAGCTGCAAGTGGAGAGAATAACAGGAGTAGAATGGGAAAAACCTGACTATAAAAGAGGGGACTACATAGGGTTGAAGAACTTCCTGCGGGAGGTCCAGTGGGACAGAGAACTGGCAGGAAAGCCAGTAAATGAAATGATGGAATATGTAGCAACAAAATGCAAGGAGGCAGTGGAAAGGTTCATTCCCAAGGGCAACAGTAACAATGGGAAGACCAGAACAAGCCCCTGGTTCACCCGACGGTGTAAGGAGGCAAAAACAAAGTGCAATAGAGAATGGAAAAAGTACAGAAGGCAGAGAACACACGAAAATAGGGAGATCAGTCGCAGAGCCAGGAATGAGTACGCACAGGTAAGGAGGGAGGCCCAGCGACAGTATGAAAATGACATAGCATCGAGAATCAAGACTGACCCGAAACTGTTGTATAGCCACATCAGGAGGAAGACAACAGTCAAAGACCAGGTGATCAGATTAAGGACAGAAGGTGGAGAACTCACAAGAAATGATCAGGAGGTATGTGAGGAGCTGAACAGGAGATTCAAGGAAGTTTTTACAGTAGAGACAGGAAGGGCTGTGGGAAGACAGAACAGAAGGGAACATCAAGAGGGAATATACCAACAAGTGTTGGATGACATACGAACAACTGAGGAGGAGGTGAAGAAGCTCTTAAGTGACCTTGACACCTCAAAGGCGATGGGACCGGACAACATCTCCCCATGGGTCCTTAGAGAAGGAGCAGAGATGCTGTGTGTGCCTCTAACCACAATCTTCAACACATCCCTTGAAACTGGGCAACTACCTGAGAAATGGAAGACAGCTAATGTAGTCCCCATATTTAAGAAAGGAAACAGAAACGAGGCACTAAACTACAGACCTGTGTCTCTGACATGTATCGTGTGCAAGGTCATGGAGAAGATTATCAGGAGGAGAGTGGTCGAACACCTGGAAAGGAACAAGATTATAAATGAAAACCAGCATGGGTTCATGGAAGGCAAATCTTGTATCACAAACCTCCTGGAGTTTTATGACAAGGTAACAGAAGTAAGACACGAGAGAGAGGGTTGGGTAGATTGCGTTTTCCTAGACTGCAGGAAGGCCTTTGACACAGTTCCCCACAAGAGATTAGTGCAGAAGCTGGAGGATCAGGCACACGTAAAAGGAAGGGCACTGCAATGGATAAGGGAATACCTGACAGGGAGGCAGCAACGAGTCATGGTACGTGAAGAGGTATCACAGTGGGCGCCTGTTACGAGCGGGGTCCCACAGGGGTCAGTTCTAGGACCAGTGCTATTTTTGATATATGTGAACGACATGATGGAAGGAATAGACTCTGAAGTGTCCCTGTTCGGAGATGACGTGAAGCTGATGAGAAGAATTAAATCGGACGAGGATGAGGCAGGACTGCAAAGAGACCTGGAGAGGCTGGACATGTGGTCCAGTAACTGGCTTCTCGAATTCAATCCAGCCAAATGCAAAGTCATGAAGATTGGGGAGGGGCAAAGAAGACCGCAGACAGAGTATAGGCTAGGTGGACAAAGACTACAGACCTCACTCAGGGAGAAAGACCTTGGGGTGACCATAACACCGAGCACATCACCGGAGGCACACATCAACCAAATAACCGCTGCAGCATACGGGCGCCTGGCAAACCTGAGAATAGCGTTCCGATACCTTAATAAGGAATCGTTCAAGACACTGTACACTGTGTATGTTAGGCCCATACTGGAGTATGCAGCACCAGTCTGGAACCCACACCTGGTCAAGCACGTCAAGAAGTTAGAGAAAGTACAAAGGTTTGCAACAAGGCTAGTCCCAGAGCTCAAGGGAATGTCGTACGAGGAAAGGTTAAGGGAAATCGGACTGACGACACTGGAGGACAGAAGGGTCAGGGGAGACATGATAACGACATACAAGATACTGCGGGGAATAGACAAGGTGGACAGAGATAGGATGTTCCAGAGAGGGGACACAGGGACAAGGGGTCACAACTGGAAGCTGAAGACTCAGACGAGTCACAGGGACGTTAGGAAGTATTTCTTCAGTCATAGAGTTGTCAGCAAGTGGAATAGCCTAGCAAGTGAAGTAGTGGAGGCAGGAACCATACATAGTTTTAAGAAGAGGTATGACAAAGCTCAGGAAGCAGAGAGAGAGAGGATCCAGTAGCGATCAGTGAAGAGGCGGGGCCAGGAGCTGAGTCTCGACCCCTGCAACCACAATTAGGTGAATTAGGTGAGTACACACACACACACACACACACACACACACACACACACACACACACACACACACACACACACACACACACACACACACACACACACACACTTTAGTTTAATATCTTTATTATGCACACCATACCCATCCTGTGGGCGGTAGTCAAAAGATTACAAAGGTACATAATGGGTCCAGTGACTGGACCCCAAAGTTATGATAGCTGAACTAGTTACAAAGGTAATGAACTCCAGGTAGATCTGGTCACAATCATGGCAAGTTACAGAGGTAATGAATCAGCCTCACTCCTATGCATGGTTACAGTCATGAACAAATTACAAAGTAATGAACCACTGATACGTCCACACCTGGTCACAATTGTAATGAGTTATAAATACAAATATTAAGTGGATCATACACCCACACGAGCGCGCGCGCACATACACACACGAGGGCGCACGCACGGACATGTGCACACGAGCGTACAAATATATGCATACACACAAGGACGCACACCCCCCCACACACACACACACCCACACACACACCCACACTCACACACCCACACCCTCACACACACCCTCACACACACCCTCACACACTCACACACCCACACCCACACACACACACACACACACACACACACACACACACACACATGGTAATGCATTATTTACAGCTAGCAAAGTCAGGGTATTTCTCCAGAATGGTCTGCAGTATACCACTGTGGATAAAGTACTTTGCCATTTCTTGAACATTTCTGAGTGAGTTGTTTCTAAATTCATTAATTTGATCACACTCCAGTACATAATGACGCAAGGTGTGACAATAGTCCATCTGGCAAAGTTTACATTTCGTTTGGTCTACATCTGGTGGTGGTGATTTAACCTGCCATAGATACTTGTAACCCAGCCGGAGCCGGGCAGTAGTGACATCCAATAGTCTGCTTATCTTGTTGGATGCACCATAGACATGTGGCTCCTCTTGCATGATGGAATGATGATAGATGGACTGACTTGTGTCAATCTCCCTAAGTCTTAAGTCAATAAAGTTCATTTGATGTTCTTTTCGTATTATTGTTCTCAAACTGCTAACTGACAACCCAAGATTGTAATCTACCCCCTCTTTGAAAGCATACAGCTTAGCCAATTTATCAGTTCTCTCATGCATCTGAAGACCAATGTGAGATGGAATCCACAGCATGTGCACTCTGACTCCACTGTCCACAATCTTACCATATCTGTGTCTGGCTTCTGACACAAGCATGCCACAATTTATACTTAATGAGTTGAGAGCATTTATGGATGACAGAGAATCAGTTACAATTAAAGTGTCAACCTTAGCTACATGGACACATTTGAGTGCAAGGAGTATGGCAAACAGTTCTGTTTGAAGGGTAGAGGCCCAGTTATTGATGCGTGCTCCAATTTCTTTATGAGAGCCATCACTCTGTGTGACAACAGCAGCACTACCAGCTGCACCAGTGGACTGGTGAACAGAACCATCAACGTAAATAATTTGTGAAAGATTGTTCTGTGTGACTAAGTTATCAATACAGCTTAAGGCATCATGTTTGGCTTCAAGACGAAGCTTTGGTTGTGATTTAAGAAGAGTTTTGGGGGGAAATGGAGGAATGGTAGTTTGGAATGGGGTAATATCCCATGGAGCAGGGAAATGTCTCTGTTGTCTAACTTGATATAGATCATGTAGCTGGTTCATGCGGAGGTCGGTTCCAGTTTTTTCGATCCATCTGGAAGGATGTTCACCAGTGCTGAGGAAAGTTTGGAGGGCTTCTGTGCAGGGGTTTGAATGGGCTAGCCTAAGCATATTGACCCCAATAAGGATATTTCTTTCAGTAACACGATCTCTAATGCTTGGAATATTAAGTTCTTTCCGCATATTTAAAATTTTGGCAGTACGAGGGCATCCTAGGATGATCCTCATTGCTTCGTTTTGCAATTTTTCCAGCCCTCCAAGCTTCCAGTCAGACACGAGTGCAAGTAGTGGCGCAGCATAATCAACCAATGATCTAATATAAGCAAGATACATCATTTTCACAATTTTAACATTAGCACCATACCTGGGGTGAAACCCAGCCACAACTCTAAGTGCTCTCAGCCTTTCTTTGTATTGGCGACAAAGTCTCGTTACAACAGGTCCAAGTAGTGGAACCTCAAAGCCTAGATACCTGTATCTGCTTACATATTCTAGAAGAGACCCATCATGCAACTGGATCTGACGAACTGTGCCTCTCTGCCGAGGAGGACGTCTGTTGAGTATCTTTGTTTTATCCCCTGAGATTATTAACCCTAGGTCCTGACACGAGGCTAGTACATGATTAAGAATGTTTTGGGTGTTGGAGAATCCGGTGGTGTGAATCATTATGTCATCAGCAAAACTAACCATATAATGATGGGGCTGGCTAGGCATGGCATTAAGTAAGGCATTAATCAAAATGTTGAAAAGGGTGGGACTAAGCACACCTCCCTGTGGGGTTCCTAATTCAAAATCTTTAGTTACACTTCTATGTCCCTGGAACAACACAGACGACTTTCTGTTGGACAGGTAACCTTTAATCCAGCGGAGAAGCCATCCTTCAACATCCATTCTGGCAAGTTCACTAATGATTACATGTCGGTTGGATACATCAAAAGCGGATTTAAGGTCAAGGAAGGTAGTGTATGAGCTGTCAGTGTGCAGAGTGAGAAAGGTGGTAATGCAATGATGCACACTCCTTCCATGCATGAAGCCATGCAACCGGGGAGACAAGAATTGCTTAATTCTGTGCATAAGACGATTAAGAATCATCCTTTCGAATGTTTTACACAAACAGCTAGTAAGAGATATTGGGCGAAATGAGTTTTGTTGATTGGGCTTCGGAATGGGAATAATGAGGCTATTGGTCCATGATTTAGGGAGCTCCCCAGTGATATAACTCATGTTATATAATTCAAGTAAAGGATTACCTGGTACTCGACACAGCAATCTGAGTATGTTGTAAGTAATACCATCCTCACCAGGCGATGTGGAGTTTCCCTTAGTTAGTGCTGCATCAAGTTCATAATTAGTGAAAGGAATGTTGCAGTCATCTGCCTTGCTGAGCATAAAGCAAACAAGTCTCTCCCTTGCATCATATTTGTCCATTAATTTCGCCTGTGTGGTACTGGGAAGACTGTCATAGCTAGATGTAGCAGCCCATACACTAACTCATTCGCCCTATGCAAGGGATGAGGGTGCGCGATCTGCCCAGTTCTGTTACCCTTAATTCTATTTATGTCCCTCCATGCCCTGCTAAGTGGGGTGTGAGCATTGAGACCATTGACAAATTGTTCCCAGTCTGCCGCAGCTCTGTCATACGCTCTCTGGCAGCAGCAAGGGCAGTTTGGAAGAGGCTCAGCATTTCAGGGGTACGATGGTTTCTATAGGCTAGGCCTAGCCTGCGAGCAGTACGTTTCAATGTTCGAAGTTTAGAATCATTGTAATAGGTATGGTTTTTATAAGACTTATGATTATTATGGAAGTCATTTAGATTTAGAGTAGTAGGAGGTTTCAGAGGCGGCTCTAAGAAGTTCTGAATACTGCTCACAAGGTCATTGTTAAAAGTCTCGACAGAGGTACACTCATAGGAATTATACCAGTCAGTCACATGTGCAACAAAGTCATCATGTTGATCAGGGGAAACATTAAGACGTTTCCGTTTGAATATCCCACCAGGGAGGATAGTATTACCAATATCTAGAGAGGTTAGCCTTGGGAAATGATCAGACGCTATATCTGTTACAATGGAAGACTCACAGCTGGCAGAAGTAATGTTGAAGCCAAGACACAGATCAAGGACACCTCCATAGATATGTGTGGGTTCAAGGTCACCTAAAATTTGCACATTGTCATGACTGTTTAAGAGTGACAACAGTTGATTGCCATTACGATTACCAAACTGAGAGTTTCCAATGCTTTTGTGTCTTGCATTATAATCACCAATAATGAGAGTAGGTTCAGACTGAGCACAAGTTGGGAGCTCCAAGTAATTAAACTTATCAGCAGGAGCATACAAGTTAAATATGTTGAGAGCAAAGTTCCCAATATAAATCCTAACACCGTCATATTGTAGCCCTTCTTGTTTTCTTATGTGCAAGAAGTTGATGGGAAAGTGATTTTTTAATATATAGAACACAAGAATTAGTAGATTTGAGGTTATATGCAACAAATGATGGCAATTTAGGGGGTTGGGATTTTTCAGGGACTCTGCACTCTTGTAGACACACAATATCAATGGATTCAGTGGTTACTTTATGATGCAGGTCAGAAAATCTTTTTCTAAGTGACGCAATATTCCAACTTAAAATGGATAGTTTATACGAGTTTGGTTCCATTATAAAAGTCCAGGGATAGATTTCAGTTTCTTAGCAAAATGAAAAAATTTACTAAATAACAGACATAATCAATATCAATATCATCAGTATTATCCTTATCCATGAGTCTCCTAAGTGCACTTCCATTAGTGAGACCTCTTGGGAGTCTTTGTACACACAGGGTACTGCGCTCTTTGTCTGTGAATGTATGGATCGTGACACTATCCCCAGCACTCACCTCTCCGCTTTTATTACACTCATCACTATCATCACATGTATCACTTCCCTCATCATTATGACCAGTGATACATACACCATTATCAACAACCGGGTCATCTCCACACTCAGTATCTATCAATACATTACACTCATCAGTTTGACTATCATGATGGTCTTCACTGCCCTTATCATCTTCACTGTGATTGTAAACACCACGTTCAGATTCATCGTTTTTGTAATTATTAACACCACTATAATCATCAGTTTGTTCATCATCACCACACTCATTTTCATAATGGCTGACAATCTGTGGGTTGATGTACTCATTTGCAACCTCTGTAAGTTTTTCCTCGTGGTGCTCAAGTTGTTGTTTCAAACACCATTGTTGCTTCTCCAGTACTGTTATGCACAGCTGCATGTTGTGTACCACCCGAGCAAGACTAGCTTCACTGGAGGTATGAAGTCCCGGTCAGCTGAGCCAGGTGGCTGACTGACAGCTGACTCAGCCAGACAGGTGGTGTCAACACCAGCAGCATTACTAGTGTTGATAGCAGACGTGATCGTGTTCTGTTGATGTACAGTGGACCCCCGGTTAACGATTTTAATCCGTGCAAGAGGGGTAATTGTTATGCGAAATAATCGTTATGTGAATGAATTTTCCCCATAAGAAATAATGGAAATAAAATTAATCCGTGCAAGACACCCAAAAGTATGAAAAAAAAAAATTTTACTACATGAAATATACATTTTCCCACACACAAAGAGAAGGATACATGCACAATAGTAGAGTAGTACATGCACAGTATATATTGTGCATGTACTAGTCTACTAAATGAAGAATAAATGACACTTACCTTTATTGAAGATGCAGCAATGACTGATGAGACACTGTGTCCTGGGAGTGCCTTTTCCTCCTGAGTACTGTAGGTCCTGTTTGGCATTTTCTTCCAGAATAGGCCTTATCACACTGTGTATGCCACTACGATTCTTAAATCTCTCAAACCAACCTTTGCTGGCTTTAAATTCACCAATATGAGCACTAGTTCCAGGCATTTTTCCCTGTTCACCTGGGTGTTAGTCGACTTGTGTGGGTTGCATCCTGGGAGACAAGATTAAGGACCCCAATGGAAATAAGTTAGACAGTCTTCGATGACACTGACTTTTTTGGGTTATCCTGGGTGGCAAATCCTCTGGGGTTAATTGTTTCTTGGTATTCTCAATAAGCCACACCAACAACGGTGCTACAGCAGCAGCAGCAGCTGACAGTGCAGCAGCAGCAGCAGCTGTACCACCAATAGTAGCGATGGTTGATTGGGGTTTATTATACAACCTGGCCAGCTCGGAGACATGCACTCCACTTTCATACTTATCAATGATCTTTTTCTTCATCTCTATTGTAATTCTCACCCTTATTGCTGTAGGGTTGGCACTAGAAGCTTTCTTGGGGCCCATGGTCACTTATTTTCCAGAAAAAGCACCGAAAACACTGTAATAATACGAAATATTCCGATTGTATGCTTGGATGTTACCGCGGAGGCTGGCTGGTAAACAATGCCACCGGCGGAACATGTGAGCGTGGCTCAGGCCGCACATTGGACGCGTCTCGGACGAAAATCGGTAAGCGGGTTTTTAAGCGGTATGTGAGGCAAAATTTTTGCGATTAAAGTAAGCGGTATGCGAAATAATCGCTATGTGATGCCATCGTTATGCGGGGGTCCACTGTACTCCCAGAGTGACTCGCTCAACCATATTGTCTGAAATCAAGCATGGGTCAGTATTCAGACATGAAGTATCTGGTAGGCCTACTGCCTCATCATGGGGGGTGATGGGTGAGGTGGGAGCCCTGCGGCTGGCGATGTGAGCAGCTTTCACTCTGCAGTCAGCATGAGCAGCTGTGACTCCTGGAGTATCACAATTGATACATTGTAATGCTACGGTCTGGTGTTTCTTGATCATATCATAGCACTGGTGAGAAGGATGGGCCTTGGCACACACTGCGTACAAGTGTGACTTAGCTGGGCATTTCCAAGCAATGTGACCTCAGCGCTGGCACTTGTAGCATCTACGGTGAGGTGGTTTGTACAAAGCTATATTGTAACTCCTGTTAAGCGCTGCACGAGAGTATATATATGATGGTGGAATCCCTTGGCCAGTCCACTCAGCCAATATCAGATCATTTGGAAGTCGACGAGGGTTTGCAACTTGATCTGACAACAGGAATTTAGGATCCAAGTACTTATTGACATTGTGGATAACAATAAGCACTTTAGGTGATCTTGGTGGGGCAGCTTGGAGTTGGATGTTAGCATATTTATGAGTAAGAAGTTTTTCTATGAATGTTGGGTCATCAGTAACAAAGACGTAATTATCCTCGTCATGACGAAAGCGAATCCGAAGGTTTTCCTCTGGGTTGTCTAGTGTAGCTTCGTAAAACCATCTAAACTTGACCTCAAACTCAGTGTTAGCAGGGAAATCAAGCCTAACCGTTCTGCGATGGTTGTTGTTGCTCTCGTTGTTTCTTGCAGCAAACCTCCTTTGAAATCCTCTTTCTTTTTTCAAAGCTCCCTTACTTCTAAAACGTACGAATTCGCCTTCACCATCATTTACTTCGTTCACATCCATAGGTCACTTCTAGTTCAGCTGCTTGAGGTGGAAGAGTTAGTCTGTTACTTTTGGGTCAGTGAAACCGCCTTTATTCCATAAGAGAGAAGGGACAAGGAAGGGATATTCACCTCGCTAGACACAGGCAATATGGGTGTAGTGGCCTGCGGGTCACAGTGCGATTTTCAAGGTCATTCACTGGGCCCACAGTCGTCTCGAGAGTTACCAACCCTGTACTACTTGTTAATTACTCCAAACCCGCAGCACTTAACACATCTAGCACACGTGTCTTGGAATGACAGACAAATTTTCACTACCTAAGAACTAATTCTCACAACACCGACGGTACGGCTGGAACACTGTAGAACGTTCACAAAGGCATTCTGGGACTCAGAACAGATGTAGTTGCAGTGTAACTTGGGCTTCACTGGCTGGCTTGGAGCGCTGTTTCACCTGGGTCAGCTAAACTCGCCCTTGTCCCATATGTAGATAATGGCGACTAGTTAAGGGATACCGGTGAATAGGAAAGTCGAGGAAGGGACACTCACCTCACAACAGAGCTTTTTACCATGGCTGCCTGGGACTTTACTCTGTTTACTATTACTCTTTGTATTCTATTTGTCAGGAAGTTGTAGATCCATCTACCAACTTTTCCTGTTATTCCATTATCATGCATTTTGTGTGCTATTACACCATGGTCACAGTTGTCGAAAGCTTTTGCAAAGTCTGTGTATACTACAGCTTGGTTTCATTTCAAGAAATATAAATAACAGAAGTCCTCAGGTTATATTTCAACTTTAAATATCCTTAGTAAGGCATTCTATAGATTCTACTGCACAGTTTTGGTCGTCGTGTTACAAAATGAACATAAATGCGCTGAGAAAATGTACAGAGAAGGATGGAGAATATAACCCTATGTGTCAGAAATGTTTCCTACGAGGATAAACTGATCGCACTGAATCTTCACTCTCTGAAAAGGCGTAGAATTATGGGAGGATGTGATTGAAGTGCAGAAATAGAAGAAAAAATATATAAAGGGGGATATGTATATAATGTGCTGAACACATCTAACCCAGACATGACTCGCAAGGGTGGGTTCCAGCTGAGAAAATTTAGGTTTAGGAAGGATATGGGCAAGCACTAATTCGGTAATAGAGTTGTGGATTTGTGAAACAAACTCTCGACTAGCGACACTGTATCAAGAATCTTAGGTAGCTTTTAATATAGGTTCAACGGGTACATGAGTGGGTGTGGGTGGGCAAGTGGGACTCTGCCTGATGCTAGGAATATCAAGATCTTACTTCATATTGAAAAATGTTGTGGTGCATAAACATCTTTAATAATAATAATAATAATAATAATAATAATAATAATAATAATAATAATAATAATAATAATAATAATAATAATCATCATAATAATAATAATAATAATAATAATAATAATAATAATAATAATAATAATAATATTGATTTCTACAAGTACATGATACAACTTTTACAGGCCTAACCGACACCATTGGCAAAGTATATAGAAAATCCCTGGTTATGCAGAGCATTTCGGGCAACTTAGGTTAATCTTGTCCCCCACAACAATTAGATGTGCCTGACTTATTGCTAGTGAACCGGGACAGCAAGTGTAAGGAAACATGCCCAACATTTTATCTGTGTCGGTCGATCCTGGACTCTGAGGAAGCTATTAACCAAATCACAACTATCATTGCTTTGGTCTACAAATCTTCAAGCTCACTGACACTAAGAGCAAGTAGGGGCGCTATATAGTCAACTAGTAATCTAATGTAAGCAGGATGAAAATAAATGGTATAAAATACCGACACCGGTGTTCTTATAAACACCTATGCAGTTTAATGTGATCCTTTATTGACAACGTTTCGCCCACACAGTGGGCTTTTTCAAGTCACAAACAGATCTACCTGGGGTGTATGTATGTATAATGTTCGCCAGGACCAGGGTCCTGGCAAGGGTCTTAATCCTGAGATGACCCGTCTCTGGCTCCTGAAGGAGAATTGATTCTTCACTGTTGCAGCATATAAGCGTTTGGAATTTCACTATTCTTTCAAGCACAGTTCCGGACAGTTCAGCTAGTGTGCCTCATAAGCGACTGAAGTTACTCCATCTCAGCTGTTTCCTGAGCTGGGGACTGGGCTCTGTCCTCTCTGATAATCTGCGGATTCATGGCATCCACTGCTTCCTGCTCTGTCAGTAAGCATACCCTCAGGAGTGTGCTGACCATCTGCCGGAACATGCTCTGTTGTTCCGTGGAGGTGATTGTGTTGCAGATAATATCCGTGAATGCCTTGATGAGTGTTAAGAGATCCTCTCTGTTGAGGGCCTGCGTTGTCGGTGGGTTCGAAGCAGTGGACATTATCTGGGCTGTCGTAATCTGTGGGGACTGCTGAGGGTTGTATTTCTTCACTGTGCACACCGTGGGCTGTTGCTGTATGCCAGGTTGTGTACCCGGCATCTGCTGGTGAGGTGCAGCCACAGCCTGCATAGTGGTTGTGCCTGGCAAGGAGGCCGGTGGGGGCTCGTGTAGTGCCGTCTGCTGATTGCGTTGCCCAGATGTTTCCTGTTGGCGCCGCTTGTTCCTCATGTTTTTGTTTCTTCGTTGTGGTAGTGGGGGAGGATGCTCCTGTTCATGACGCCTGGTTGAGTTTTCAAGGGTCGGAAATTCCTGGGCACTGAGTTGGGTTGACTGATGAGAGTTCTGCAGTATGGCAGGATTCTCTGCACCCATCGTCTGCTGAGGGTGATGCTCCGCCGTAGCCTGCTGTCTCGTCGTTGGTGTCTTCCAGGCCTCACGAATTCTAGTGAGCCTCTCAGGGCATCGAGGGTTCCAGGCATGGTGTTTCTGCCTGCAATTCGGGCATCGTGGAGTGGGTGGCGATGCATTCTTCAGCTTGGTGATACATTCCTCGGTAGGGTGGGGCTGGCTGCAGACACCGCAGATTACTCTGTTCGGACAGAGTGCACCCAGGTGTCCGTAACGCTGGCACTTGAAACAGCGAACTGGTTCTGCCGTGAAGGTCCTAACATCGTACCTGCCCCAAGAACCAAGGTCCAGCTGGGATGGCAGCAGTCCTACATGCTGAATGAGGACCTGCCGGGTTGGTGCATTGCCTGCTGATTTTGCCTTGAGACGCTGAGCTGACACGACACTTGGGTGAGCTGCTATTGCCTCGATGGGCATCATCAGCGGGAATCGCATCACTACACCCTTGGTGACCTTCTGCCGAGAATCCAGTTCCTCCAGGGTGAAGGAGCGGTCTGTCTCCATGACTTTCTTCAAGGTGATATGCATTTCCCTGTTGATAGGAGTCAGTATTGGTTCTCCCCTCAGGTTGAACCATATCTTGAACCTCAGTTTGTGCCGTGTTTCCAGGTGTGTAACCACGCCATAGTGGGTTTTGTGTTCCCCATAAGCCTTTACCTTGAATCTGGAAGGTGATTTGAGCTGGTTTACCATTCATCACAACTGTCAGACACTGCAGAATCATGGGATCTTGTTACAAAGAATTCTTCAACACTTGTTCAACCTTTGGACGAAGACCTACTTCGACTAGTGGATGGTACCACTATGACCCCGCCTCCGACTGCTTCACCTCCCCTCACTACAGTATATAAGCCACGTCTACGGCCCTATGCTGTACATTCTACAAGATTGATGGACTGAACACATCGACTCCAGGCTGAGGGACTGATTACCTCATACTCCTCCTCTCCTTACGCCTTCCTCTTTGTATTGGACTGATGAAGCCACTGTGTGGCCAAACGTTTCCTGAATAAAGATTCCCATGTGGAAAAAGACACTTATGTACAGTTCAGGACATTTATTAAAGGAAACGTTTCGCCACGAGTGGCTTCTTCAGTCCTAATACAGAGAAAACTAAGAAAACACACATATATATAGTGGCGGGAGTCAGGTGAGGTGATGCGTGGGTAGAGGTGGTAGTAGTAGTAGTAGTAGTAGTAGTAATGGAACTAAGGAGGTGAGGCAAGAGAGGGACCTGCTGGCATCAAGTAACACCAGTTCCCAGGATGGGTAATATCCTCTTGCTTAGTAATTTTGAAATACTGTAACTACCGGATTTTTGCTTTATAGTGTTATTGACAGAAATTAGTGCAGCTTCAATGCATTTTCTCCGTCTTAAGTCGTCTTCTTTAATAACTAGTTTAGCTTCATTGAATTTCATGAGGTGTCCAACATCGTCTCTATGTTGAACACATGCGTTTTTGCGGTCATCATTTCTGCAAGCATTTTTGTGTTCTGCTATCCTAATGTCCAGAGTTCTGGCTGTTTCCCCTACATATACTTTGTCACACCCCCCACATAGTATAGTGTAGATTCCTGCACTTGTGCCAGAATCATGCTTGGGTTTTTGTATCAGGTTCCTAATAGTAGTTGAAGAGCTGGTAGATATTTTAGCCAGTTTTCTGTCAAACATTTTTGAAACATTAGTGGCAACGTTGCTGACCGGTATATATATGTGTGTGTTTTCTTAGTTTTCTCTGTATTAGGACTGAAGAAGCCACTCGTGGCGAAACGTTTCCTTTAATAAATGTCCTGAACTGTACATAAGTGTCTTTTTCCACATCTTGTCGGTATCACCATACCATTTCCTCAAAGATTCCCATACGCTGTAAAGTAAAAGGACACAAGTGCAACTAATGTGACATTTTATTGTGGCAACGTTTCGCTCTCCAGGAGCTTTATCAAGCCATTACAAACAATACATGGACACAGAGGGTATATAAAGGCTCAGAGTGAGGTGCAATATTAGTGAGGTACCATATCGATGTTCACTAGTGGTAGTAGTAGTAGTAGTAGTGACAAAAATAATACAATATGGTAGAGCAATTAATTCGTACATGAATAAAAGGATATAAAAGCTATTACTTGGGTAACATAAAAATAGGTTGGACAAATATATAGACTGGAAAGAGGCAGGTAGTTTCAGTGTTCACTCTCTGTAATGTGCTTTGTGTAGTATAACAGGAGAGACTATGTGATGGCAGGGTTTACTGTTTTCAGGAGGATTCTTGCTAAGACTTCGGAGATGGTGAAGCTGCCGTTGTTTTGTTTAATTGTATTCGAAACAGCGATCAGTGCTGATTCGAGGCACTTGCGTCTGCGGAAAATAGTTTCTTTGATCACTAATTGTGCGTCTCTGAATTTCATGAGATGATTGGTGGAATTTCGGTGTTGTACACAAGCGTTGTTCAAGTTATCGTTCCTACATGCGTAAATGTGTTCATTGAGGCGGGTGTCGAGGGTTCTTGCTGTTTCACCTACGTAGATCTTGTCACAGCCTCCACAGGGTATAGTGTAAACTCCTGCATTGACTGGTTCGTGGTGCTTGGATTTTGTCCTGGTTAGATCTAACCAGGACGAAATCCAAGCACCACGAACCAGTCAAAGGGGGGGGGGGCGGGGAGGGATAGTTCCTAGGAGGAATGAAAGGGCCAGAAATCTCCCTCTGCGCCCAAGAGGACCTCAGCACCGCAAGTAGCTCAGATGCAGCATGGAACCCGTGCCATACCCCACTCTTCATGCCAGTAAATCAGCAATCCGGGATAGCAACCTCACATCTGCCGAGCTACTTCGGTGGACAAAAGAGAGGGCGGCCGGATATCCACCACAAAG
This sequence comes from Cherax quadricarinatus, assembly GCF_038502225.1. Lineage (NCBI taxonomy): Eukaryota > Metazoa > Arthropoda > Malacostraca > Decapoda > Parastacidae > Cherax > Cherax quadricarinatus. The sequence goes on along the minus strand of NC_091302.1, from coordinate 54,850,447 downwards.
CATACCTCCTTCGGCCACCACCCCTGGAATTCGAAAGCTGGCTTCCAGAGATACACCCGTCGCCCGGAAGACGCCTAAAGCCGCCCTCCAGGATACCGGAGAGGGATCAGGACATCCCCAGGCGATCCAGATTCCACTGCAAACTACGCCACTGCCAAGAACCTCAAAGGAATGGGATAGACCCCGGTACCCTTTCCCCTACCTAGGAACTAGTGTGCCTGTGGGAAAAATCCCAAAGGCCTAAAAGAAGGGCAAAAGGGACGGGTGGGGAGGAGGAAAGGAAAAAGGGGAGGATGGTATTGGGGAGGATGGGATAGGGAAGGGAGGATTGCGGGGGAATTAGGTTCGGTCCGAGGAAGAAGACCGACACGTCTAATTCCTCAGACCAAGAGCCTCTTCACCACGCCAAGGAGCCCCCCCTTGAAGAGGGTTGATAATGAAATGTTTGAAGATGGTTATGCAAGTACGGAGTGGTAGGTAGCTGGAGTTTTAACCCTCAGTCATGATCCCTGCTTGGAAACTTGTTCTCAGTGTCAAAGAAAAAGAAAAAAAAATACTTATGAAATGATACTTTTCTTGATGGTAATGAAACCAAAAGTACAAAATTTGATGGAAAACTTTCGGTCTCGGTGATATTTATGCATTGGAAATTTCACCCACCGAGCCCTATTTTCGGCCAATTCCATTGTTCCAATCAACCAAACTCGTAGCTATTTTGCTAGAACTCCCTTTGCTCTATCAACTGAATACAAGAAACCACCCATTTACTTATTTCAGCTACCCAACAGTGATCAGAAATTGGAAATTTGGCCAATTTCATACAAAATTCGCTATTATGATCAAAATGAAGCGCTAAACCACAAGGGCTATACAGCGCTGCATACATAATTCAAGGAAGGCCAGTTTCAAAATAGGGTCCAGAAGTAACAACGCAAACATTCCTAGTAGTAAAATAACATTTTCTCTGTTCGTTAGTCATGTCTCCAGGCTCCTCTTATATTACACTTTCTTTGCATTTTGAATTTTTATTCATACAAAAAACCAGAAGATTTACTGTTATGCAGACTACTGCAATATTGTAAATATGGTATAACTAACATCAGCACATTTGTGAAAGCATATTAGACACCAGTTGACTTGTACTGAACGTGTCACGTGAATTGTTTACTCTTAAACATTGGCAAAAATAACATTTCCTCTATTCATTAGTTATGTTTCTAGGCTTTACAAATGAATTCCATTTCCCCCCCCAATGAATTTTAGTCACACCAAGAGAGATTTATTGTTATGCAATATTATAACTGTATATATATCAGAGCATTCTTAAATGCATATCAGACCCAACAATTGACGTGCATTGGACAAAACATTCTTAATCATGTACTAGCCTCGTGTCAGGACCTGGGGTTGATAATCTCTACTGATAAAACAAAGATACTCAACAGACGTCCTCCTCGACAGAGAGGCACAGTTCGTCAGATCCAATTGCATGATGGGTCTCTTCTAGAATATGTAAGCAGATACAGGTATCTAGGCTTTGAGGTTCCACTACTTGGACCTGTTGTAACAAGACTTTGTCGCCAATACAAAGAACGACTAAGAGCACTTAGAGTTGTGGCAGGGCTTCACCAGAGGTATGGTGCTAATGTTAAAATTGTGAAAATGATGTATCTTGCTTATATTAGATCATTGGTTGATTATGCTGCGCCACTACTTGCTCTTGTGTCTGACTGGAAGCTTGGAGGGCTGGAAAAACTGCAGAACGAAGCAATGAGGATCATCCTAGGATGCCCTCGTACTGCCAAAATTTTAAATATGCAAAAAGAACTTGATATTCCAAGCATTAGAGATCGTGTTACTGAAAGAAATATCCTAATTGGGGTTAATATGCTCAGGCAAGCTCATTCAAACCCCTGCACAGAAGCCCTCCAAACTTTCCTCAGCACTGGTGAACACTCCTCCAGATGGATCGAAAAGACTGGAACCGACCTCCGCATGAATCAGATACATGATCTATGTCAAGTAAGGCAACAGCGGCACTTCTCCGCTCCATGGAATATTACCCCATTCCAAACTACCATTCCTCCATTTCCCCCCAAACTACTTCTTAAATCACAACCAAAACTTCGCCTTGAAGCCAAACATGAGGCCTTAAGCTGTATTGATAACTTAGTCACACAGCACACACTCTCGCAAATTATTTACGTTGATGGTTCTGTTCACCAATCCACTGGTGCAGCTGGTAGTGCTGCTGTTGTCGTACAGAGTGATGGCTCTCTTAAAGAAATTGGAGTACGCATCAATAATTGGGCCTCTACCCTTCAGACAGAACTGTTTGCCATACTCCTTGCACTGAAATGCATCTATGTATCAAAGATTGACAGTTTAATTGTAACTGATCCTCTGTCATCCATAAATGCTCTCAACTCATTAAGCATAAATTGTGGCATGCTTGTGTCAGAAGCCAGACACAGGTATGGTAGGATTGTGGACAGTGGAGTCAGAGTGCACATGCTGTGGATTCCATCTCACATTGGTCTTCAGATGCATGATAGAACTGATAAATTGGCTAAGCTGTATGCTTTCAAAGAGGGAGTAGATTACAATCTTGGCTTGTCAGGTAGTAGTTTGAGAACAATAATACGAAAAGAACTTCAGCTGAATGTTATGGACTTAAGGCTCAGGGAGATTGACACCAGTGAGTCCATCTATCATCATTCTATCATGCAGGAGGAGCCACATGTCTATGGTGCATCCAACAAAATAAGCAGACTCTTGGATGTCACTACCGCCCGGCTCCGGCTGGGTTACAAGTATCTTTGGCAGGTTAAATCACCACCACCAGATGTAGACCAAACGAAATGTAAACTTTGCCAGATGGATTATTGTCACACCCTGCGTCATTATGTACTGGAGTGCGATAAAATTAATGAATTTAGAAACAACTCACTCAGAAGTATTCAAGAAATGGCTAAGTATTTTATCCACAGTGGTATATTACAGACTATTCTGGAGAAATACCCTGACTTTGCTAGCTGTAAATAAAGCATTACCACATATGTGCATGTGTGTGTGTGTGTGTGTGTGTGTGTGTGTGTGTGTGTGTGTGTGTGTGTGTGTGTGTGTGTGTGTGTGTGTGTGTGTGTGTGTGTGTGTGTGTGTGTACTCGCCTAGTTGTACTCACCTAGTTGAGGTTGCGGGGGTCGAGTCCGAGCTCCTGGCCCCGCCTCTTCACTGATCGCTACTAGGTCACTCTCCCTGAGCCGTGAGCTTTATCATACCTCTGCTTAAAGCTATGTATGGATCCTGCCTCCACTACATCGCTTCATAAACTATTCCACTTACTGACTACTCTGTGGCTGAAGAAATACTTCCTAACATCCCTGTGATTCATCTGTGTCTTCAGCTTCCAACTGTGTCCCCTTGTTACTGTGTACAATCTCTGGAACATCCTGTCTTTGTCCACCTTGTCAATTCCTCTCAGTATTTTGTATGTCGTTATCATGTCCCCCCTATCTCTCCTGTCCTCCAGTGTCGTCAGGTTGATTTCCCTTAACCTCTCCTCGTAGGACATACCTCTTAGCTCTGGGACTAGTCTTGTTGCAAACCTTTGCACTTTCTCTAGTTTCTTCACGTGCTTGGCTAGGTGTGGGTTCCAAACTGGTGCCGCATACTCCAATATGGGCCTAACGTACACGGTGTACAGGGTCCTGAATGATTCCTTATTAAGATGTCGGAATGCTGTTCTGAGGTTTGCTAGGCGCCCATATGCTGCAGCAGTTATTTGGTTGATGTGCGCTTCAGGAGATGTGCCTGGTGTTATACTCACCCCAAGATCTTTTTCCTTGAGTGAGGTTTGTAGTCTCTGACCCCCTAGACTGTACTCCGTCTGCGGCCTTCTTTGCCCTTCCCCAATCTTCATGACTTTGCACTTGGTGGGATTGAACTCCAGGAGCCAATTGCTGGACCAGGTCTGCAGCCTGTCCAGATCCCTTTGTAGTTCTGCCTGGTCTTCGATCGAGTGAATTCTTCTCATCAACTTCACGTCATCTGCAAACAGGGACACCTCAGAGTCTATTCCTTCCGTCATGTCGTTCACAAATACCAGAAACAGCACTGGTCCTACGACTGACCCCTGCGGGACCCCGCTGGTCACAGGTGCCCACTCTGACACCTCGCCACGTACCATGACTCGCTGCTGTCTTCCTGACAAGTATTCCCTGATCCATTGTAGTGCCTTCCCTGTTATCCCTGCTTGGTCCTCCAGTTTTTGCACCAATCTCTTGTGTGGAACTGTGTCAAACGCCTTCTTGCAGTCCAAGAAAATGCAATCCACCCACCCCTCTCTCTCTTGTCTTACTGCTGTCACCATGTCATAGAACTCCAGTAGGTTTGTGACACAGGATTTCCCTTCCCTGAAACCATGTTGGCTGCTGTTGATGAGATCGTTCCTTTCTAGGTGTTCCACCACTCTTCTCCTGATAATCTTCTCCATGATTTTGCATACTATACATGTCAGTGACAATGGTCTGTAGTTTAATGCTTCATGTGTGTGTGTGTGTGTGTGTGTGTGTGTGTGTGTGTGTGTGTGTGTGTGTGTGTGTGTGTGTGTGTGTGTGTGTGTGTGTATGAGTGTGTGTGTGTGTGTATGAGTGTGTGTGCGTGTGTGTGTATGAGTTTGTGTATGTGTGTGTGTGTGTGTGTGTGTGTGTGTGTGTGTGTGTGTGTGTATGTGTGTGTGTGTATGAATTTGTATGTGTGTGTGTGTGTGTGTGTGAGAGAGAGAGAGACTCAGCAATCAACATTTGCACCAATAACTCACTACAGTTGTGACCGGGTGTGGAAGTGTGAATTGCTCATTACACTATAATTTGTTCATGATTGCAGCCATGTATAAACGTAAGTAACCATTCTTACAGTATTCATTACCTTTGTAACTTGTGAGTTCATTACCTTTGTAACTTGTGAGTTCATTACCTTTGTAACTTGTGAGTTCATTACCTTGTACCTAGTTCAGCCATCAAAACTTTGGAGCCCGGTCCCTGGACCCATTGTGTACCTCTGTAATCTGTAAATACCTTTGTAATTTGTCATGATTGTGACTAGACCTACCTGGAGTTCATTACCTTTGTAAATTGTGAGTTCATTACCTTTGTAAATTGTGAATTCATTACCTCTGTAACTTGCTCAGCTATCAAAACTTTGAGGCCCAGTCCCTGGACCCATTATGTACCTCTGTAATCTTTTGACTACCGCCCACAGGATGGGTATTGGGTGCATAATAAACATATTAAACTAACTTGGACAAGAGATGCGATTTGTTTACTCTTGAATATCATGAGTGCAACGGACAAGTGAAGTAGCAGCAGCAACACAGCAACATGCATTCTTGAGCTTCCCCAGCGCTTGGGCTACGGCCCAAAGCTAGGGTGTGGCTCTAAAAGGATCCTGTAGTGCTTTCTGCCTTTGCACCTCCTGACATCATTTGCTGCTGTGTAGCTGCCACACCCTTCAAGCCCAGTGTGGGAGAGGGTATATGGCAGCCCAAGGTGCCTAGCATCACTCTCCGAGCCCTATAGGAGCGGGGAATGGGGCTAGACCTGGGCACAGCTCGTCCCAGAAAACAAGGTATTTGTACCTCCTTCCATGGCAGACATTGGTCTGAGACACTCCCACTAAAGGGAGCCAAGGCCAGGCCACATCTTGGAAAAGGCCTGGGCTAGGAAATTATACCAGCAAATCTACTAAATGAAATTCTAACATTTCCGCTGCTTTGAGCTCAATTTCAAGCTATTTTCAGTCCTACAACCAATCAAAATCATCTCTATTTCTGAAATACATCCTTCATTCTATCAAGCGAGACCAAGAAACTGAACACACCCATAAAAACCATACAAAAATACACTGCAAAGTTACTGTTACTGTTGCAACCCCAAATCCTGAGGTGTCTCCTAGTGTCGAAAAAATTTTGGAATTTTTTTTTTGTGAAATAAGAGAATCTTTTCCTGATGGTAATGACACCAAAAGTACAAAATTTGGTCAAAAACTTACGGAATTACGCTCCTGCAAAGTTTGCCATCTCTGCGATACATACGCATCGGCGATTTCGCCGACTGAGCCCTATTTTCAGCCAATTCCATTGTTCCAGTCAACCAAACTCGGCTATTTCTTTAGAACTCCAATTTTTCTATCAATTGAGTATAAGGAACCGCCCATTTACCGATTTCAACTACCAAATAAAGTGGTCAGAAATTGGCAATTTGGCCAATTTCACACAAATTAAAAAAGATGCCAATTTCAAAATAGAGCCCAGAATAAACAATGCAGACATTCTTGGCACTAAAAACATTTCCTCTGTTCATTAGTCACCTCTCCAAGCCCCTCTTACATTACTCTTGCTTTCTATTTTGATTTTTATTCACACAAACAATAGAAGATTTACTGTTATGCAGACTACTGCATTGTAAAAATGGTATAAATAATATCAGTGCACTAGTGAAAGAATATCAGACTCCCCAGTTGACGTGTATTGGACATGTGGTGCGATTCGCCTACTCTTGAACATTGGTAAAAATCGAACATTTCTGCTAATTTGAGTTCAATTTCAAGGTCTTTTTCATCATGAAACTAATCAAAATCATCTCTATTTCTGTAATATGTTCTCCATTCTATCAAATGAGACCAAGAAAATGAGAATACAACTATAAATATTATGGGAAAATACACCTCCAAGTCGGTGTTTTAATCCAAAAACACGATCCGAGTTTTTTCTCTCATTATGCACTGCGTGTTGCAGGTTTTTTTTATACAGTGCACACTGACCACAGACCCATTCTCTCACATGTAGGCCTACCAGATTTCTCCTGCTCGATTTGAAGCCGCTAGAATTATTGAGTATATGTACATCCGAAACACTGACTCGTAAGACACATATACGACCGAAACAGTCAAAGGGTTAAACCAAAAACAGTCTCGGTTTTTTCCTCATTATTCACCGGCTGCTACAGGATTTTTTTTATGGTGCACTTACCACGTAAACTCATTCTCTCATATCTTGGCCCAAATTTACCACTCAACTTTATCTGAGCGAGATGAACTCAAGTAGTACTACAGCACAAACTCTGGCTTTAAACCCATAGAACAATGGCACAGACCCTCAACGGGTTAAGTACAGAATCAACATTACAAAAACCTATTTCACAGCCAACAAGCTTTTCTATTCACCACTGCATCATTATATTAAGTCTAAAACCTGATCTTAGGAATGTTTACCTGTGCAGTCCCCAAGACCTCTTTCAATGTACTAGACAGAGCCTTTGTTGAGAAATGGCATTACCAGTTAAGTTTATAGACTTATACTTAACTTAAAAGAACAACTCATCGCCTGCACAGCCGCCCCTGCAGACGAGGTCTAGAAGCTGTCGAAACCATCTCAACATGGGCTGTCAAGAAATATAATTTGTATGATTATAAATTACCCCTAGGGGGTGTTATGTCAGCATATTTCATTCACTGATGGCTGACAAAATACCTACTTGTGTGGATTCAATGGTCCGCATATCACCGGGGTTTATGATAAGTGACTAACTCACGATTTTATACTCAACTGCGCAGTCAATAGTAGTACATCACGAGTTAGAACACTTACCTGGGTATATGTATCTGACCCGTAATTACGCCCGGATATCCGTTGAGTTGATTGAAGAATAGTGTTCTTTGAAGAATGTCGCACTACACTCTGTTGGATCGCAACACTCGTTGTTACACTGTTCATCAATAATTGTTCACACAATATCACTAAGAAGTTGATCACACTTCTCTGTAAGTGTTTATCGTGTTTTGTGAGACACTTTGTCCACACTAACCCACAGATCAGTGTTCTTTGTTGGTTATCCTGACGTCAGTGTCACTCGCTAGAGTCAAAGGTAATCTGGCGACGCCACACCGCCCCAAGCTGTCACTGCCCTAGCACAAAAAAGAGCTGACCTAGTACTCCTTGCTTCCTTGCCACTTCCTTGATGAAGCAAAGCAGAATGTTTGATTCTTGCTGTCTTAGCATAGACAACAATGTCCACTATTTTTACCATGGTAATAAAGTGGGAGCAGGAATTTCCTTAATTGTCCTGCTAAGTAAGAGATGTACTGTCTCTTATAAAAATACACTTTGCAACACCGCTGCAAGGAGCAGAGGTCACTTGACTACGTCGCATAGCATCTGTGATCAATTACTCACTGTAGCAGTAAACAAGACGCTCGCCCCTTCTGAAAGGGCTTGGCCCCTCAGGGCTGAAAGGGGCTGAAGGGGCTGAAAGGGCTGAAGGGGGCTGATACCCCCCTCCTGGAGAAAATTTCTCCACACTGGGGGGCGGCGGAGGTTCGCTGCAGGTGAACTATTCATCACTTAACATTAATTTGATTTTCTCACTCGCCACCACTGCTGCTTGTCTTTTCTGAACAGCTTTAGTCTGTGTGGTTTCTGGAGAATCACTAATTTTGTTTTCAACACTGTGTAATTCTAACGGCACTAGTTTATTTATTGTCCGCTTATTCACTACACCTTTGCTCAAAACATCATCTGTCCTGATGATTCCATTTGCATCAGGATATATGGTCACAATTTTTCCAAGTGGCCATTGGGACCTCGGACCATCATTGTCAATAATCACTATGTCACCAGGTCTTAAGGACTTATGATTTTCAGGAACACCAGCTCCATAGAAGTGTTCTCTCAATGAGGTGAGATAGTCTTCTCGCCAAATTTTCTCCCAACGTTCAGTCACTTTATTAAGGTGTTTGAATTTACGTCTGAGTTTCTCAGGTTCGAAATAAGTAGGATCCTCTATGATTTCTTTATCATTCATGGGAGGAACAGGATCGAGCCTTCTGCCATGGAGTAAATGAGATGGACTTAACACTTCTAAATTGTCCAGATCATCGGTAACATAAGTTAGAGGTCTGTTGTTGACTCTATTTTCTATTTCAGTCACAACTGTACGGAATTCTTCTAAGTCTATTCTCTGACGATGAAGAGTCTTCCTTAGACAACGTTTTACAATGCCGATCATTCTTTCATAAAATCCGCCGTGCCATGGAGATTTAGGAGGAATGTATCTCCAACGACATCTGCGTTGATTCAGCATCTGTTGTACTTCTGGTTGATCAAAGATCTTGCTTATATAAGCAGCACCAGCAACAAAGTTCGTTGCATTATCTGAAATCATCAGTCTGGGACATGCCCTTCTGGCTGCAAACCTTCTGAATAATTTGATAAAAGTTTCAGCAGACATGTCAGTGGCTACTTCTAGATGTACTGCTCTAGTTGTAGCACAAGTGAACAAACAGATGTACACCTTGATGGGAACTTTGTCAACTGTTTTGGTTAAAATTATTGGTCCAGTGTAATCTACACCTGTCACCTCAAATGGAGTGATATGACAAACTCTTTCAGAGGGATATGGAGGTGGACCTGGATACTGACATACTCGCATATCGTAGTGACGACAAGTAATACAGTCCTTTATTTGTTTTTTCACACTTTGTCGACCTTGAGGTATCCAGTAGGACTGTCGTATATGACAAAGTGTGTCAGCTACCCCACCATGTAACACGTTACTGTGGGCGTTTTGCACAATCAGTTTTGTTAGCCAATGATTCTTGGGGATCAATATTGGATGTATGGCTTCTTTAGGTAGTGAAGAATTATGAATTCTTCCTCGACATCTTATAATCTTTTCTGAGTCGAGATAAAGTCCTAAAGAATTAATCATAACAGGTTTCTTTGGGGATTTATCTTGTGTTTCTAGAAATTTATATTCTGTAGAGAAAACGTCTTTCTGTATTAGTTTCACCCAGTATTTAATGGGTTCAAGACATTCATAATCAGGTTTCATTCCTTTAATGAATTCAAAGACAAGAGCTGTAACTCTCAATAGTTTACCCAAAGATGAGTATTTAGATCCATCAATGACTATTTCTGTTGTGGCTGCTGCAGTATTTACACAACTTATTTCTGCTGTGTTCAAGCAGACTGTTTCTTCTGGCATAATGTGAGCTTTTTGCTGAGGCCAGTTATTTTCATTAGAGAGCCAGTTCGGTCCGTGGAGCCATAATTTATTATCCACAAATTTCTTGAGTGGGACACCACGTGACAACATGTCAGCTGGATTCTCTTGGGTAGAGACGTGAAGAAAGAGATAATCTCTCTGCATCTCTTTTATTTCTGCTACTCTGTTCTGTACATAGACCAGCTTACTCTTATTATTTCTTAACCACTGGAGAACTGCTTCATTATCACTCCAGATCACGGTTTTCTCAATAGTGAGATGATCAAGTACTTTGTTGAGATAGACAGCTAATTTTGTACCTACATAGAGTGCTGTCAGTTCCAATTGTGGTACTGTTCTGACCTTCAAGGGTGCTACCCTGGCCTTTGAAGTAATTAGTGTACTTCCTTCAGCATTACTCATGTAAGCTACAGCGCCATAACCTCTGGTTGACGCATCACAGAACACATGTAATGTGTACTTGTTTCCCTCTTGACCTATTTGTCTAGGAAATGTAATTTGATGAAGTTGCTTAAACTCCCTGGATATTTCATCCCATGCTTGACTCATTTCTAGAGGCAAGTTCTCATCCCATCCAATTTTGAGTTTCCATGCATCTTGCATAAGCATTTTACCCTTTATGGTAATTGGTGAGACGAGTCCTAGAGGATCAAAACATTGTGATACCTCTGACAGTAAACTACGTTTAGTGAGTGTACTGCATAATTTATTGTTTATCCTTTTGAGACTCAAAGTATCTTCCTGTGTGTCCCAATTAAGTCCCAGCATATTGTTGCAATCAGGAATTTCAGTTTCAGGGAAATCTTCTTTGATAAGTTCCCTTATTTGCTTTGAATTTCTATTCCACATCCTTAGAGGCATGTTTGCTTCTTTCATCTCCTTGTTAGCTTCTCTGTATAAGGATTTTAAATCCTCCTCTTTATTCACAGTACCTTGAAGATTGTCCACATAGAAACTTTTCTTTAAGATTTCTTTGAAGGGACTTTCAGATTTCTTCAAATGTGTATTTAGAGTAGCTTCTAGTAAGAATGGAGAGGATGTTGCACCAAATAATACTGATTTGAAGTGATAAGTTTTCACAGGACTTTGAGGATCATGTGGATTTTCAGGCCACAAGAATCGAGTATAATCTCTATCTATTTCTTGTAGTCCTACTCTTAAGAAAGCCTTGGAAATATCAGCCGTGTAGGCATATGGGTTTGTGCGAAATTTCATAAGCACGTCTCCAAGCTTCTCAGTTAGTGAGGGTCCGGTCATCAGACAGTCATTAAGACTTGCTACATCTTTATTTGCACGTGCGCTGCAATTATATACAACACGTAGTGGAGTGGTTTCAGAATCTTTTCTGACTCCATGGTGCGAGAGATAATGAGCGTTTGTCTTCAACTTATCTTCGACTATTTCCTCAATGAATTTATTGTCCAACTGTTCTTGTATGATATTATCATAGACAGTCAGTAACTCTGGATTCTTCCTGAGCTCATGTATTTGTGCTTTCATCTGTCCGAAAGCCATGCGATAATTGCTAGGCAGATGTGGTGGATTTAATTTCCATGGTAACCTAACCCAATACTGTCCATCTTTATATTTGACAGTGTCCAAATATTGGTTATAAGTCTGAGACTCTTGTGGGCTTGGTTTATTTACATCAATACCTATCGCATCTAAATCCCACAACTTATCAACTGGTTCATTCATTTCTTCCAGTAATGATAATTTTTGCTGTGGTACATGATCAGCGGTTATTCTCGTAACTAGTACATTTTCCACTGAATCAATATCAGCTTCTTTCCCACTTTGAGAGGGAATGGGACCACATATCATGTGGCCTCCTGCTGTTTTCAGCAAGTGAACATCATGTTTACTTACTATATTTTGCACAAAACAGTGATAATAATCACTTCCAATGATTAAATCAATTGGACTAATTGTGTCCGTCTGTATGTCAGGACAGGCTAACTTGACCTTAGCTGCTTTCAGTGCTGCAACTGTTTCTTTTAATCCCTGGATCTGCACAGACTTAGGCAAATCATCTACTACCACAGCTTCTACTGTCTTTTTCCTGTTTCCTAGACCAACAGTGATTCTGGCTAGGTCATATGTCTGTTTACCAGAATTGTGGAAAAAACCAGCTATATCTAACTGTATTTTGGCATAGAGTTGTTTATTCAGTTTCTGCAACACTGTTCTTCTTATGAAGGACCTTTGTGAGCCTTGATCAAATAGTGTTAGCACATTGGTTTTGTGTAATTTATTAGATAACTGAACTCGAGCTATCGGGAGAGCAGTTGCTTTAAACTTATCTCTCACATTTAATGCTGTTGCTTGTTGACTTCCTGATTCTGTGGAAGTCTTCTGCTGTTCAGCAAAAGTATTTGGGCATAATGCTGTATGATGCATACCCTTGCATTTAAAACACTTCTTCAGTGAGCATTTACCTCCCTTGTGTTCACCTAAACACCTGATGCACCTTTTCAGCTGATGAACACGTTGTTTACGTGCCTCCATTGATGTGTATTGACTACAATACTGTGCCCAATGTGTTCCGTCACAAAGTACACATTTTGGAGTACGTTTATGTATGACAGTCTGTTTACTGTCTGTTGTATTCACAGCTTGATAAATGCCTATATGGGATTTCCCATTATGTGGTTTAGTGGGAGTAGTTATACTCTTTTTATACTGAGTTGAAGGTTTATTATCCACCAGATTTGTGGATTTTTCATCTTGTCTCGTTGCTTGCTTGCATGAAACTATTGTTTGTAAACCATTGCTAATTTCCTCACAAGTGAAATAGCGTTTATTGAACATAATATTTAATCGTTCAATAGTTTGTGGTGACAACTTATCTTGTACAATACCACTGATAAACCAATCACATTGTCTTAGGTCATATTTAGCATCTAGAGATCTGAGACTATTGTCTAATGTAATTCTAAATGCCTGTAAGTCTGAAAAACAATGTTTGGGTGGCTTCAAGCTTGATATTAAGACTGCATGTCTAACTCTAGCCTTGTCAGCATCGAAGTAATTGCCTTCTAAGACACGTAAGGCTATTTGATAATTGCCTTTAACCACCGGAAATGACTTAATCAGTTCATAGGGTTCTCCCTTCACAAGACATTTAAGGTAATTGAACTTAGCAATCTCATCTATGTCAGTTCGTGAATTTACTATGGACTGAAAACCACTAATGAATTCTTCATAATTATGACCTTGGAAAATAGGTAATGACAATGTAGGTAAGCTTGGTAATGGGACACTTGTTGTTGTTACAGGTGTAACAGGTGTTTGACCACTAGTTACAGTAGGTCTCTGTGACAGAGTTTTACGGCAGATAGCCTGTACTCCTGTCCACCTTAATTGTTGATTACTAAAAGTATCCAAAACATTTTTAATTTCATCCTCAGACGGATCTGATTCAAGAAATTTATTTTCATAATGTGTATAGTCTGAATTAATTATTTCCAGACGTTGTGTAAATAATCCAAATTTGACCTCGAGATCATCAAAATCTATGTTTGTATCTTGAGTTAATCCTATACAGACTGAAATTAGATTTTCTAATTGTGTAATCTTAGTCTGTAAAGACTGAAACTGAGTTTTCAAACAAGCCATTTTAATGGTATATTGAAAATTCTAGCACCACACTTAGAGTGTTTAAAAAACACTGTACTGCTATAAACAGCTGAGTTTTTGTTATGCTTAAGTCAGCAATAATCGAGTCAGACACTACTGACCCACTAAGCTTAACCTCAGGGTCAATGACCATGAAGGGTACACCGTACATGTGGCTGGTGTTTATGGCTTGAGTTTGTTGTGTCAGCCTGACCACGATGATTAATCGTAAATAACGATGTTATACACTTCATTCACTATACACTATAAATGTCACTGTATAACTGTAAATCACACGTGAATATTACTTACACATATATAAATTCCACTGTTAATATATTTGAAAGCTTATACTTTATATATAAGTTCCTTTAATATAACAGGTAGATCTATAAGAAACAAACTTTAACCCAATCTTGTCTCTTAATTTCTGTCTATAAACATTATAAACACTGTGTATATACACACATAGACAAACTGAACATCTGTTGGGTTGTTGTCTTGGTCAGCACTTCTCGAGATTGGAGCAGTGGGTGCAGGGTGTGGGTGAGTCACCCAGCTCCCGTTTTCGTTGGGTGAGTCACCCAGCTCCCGTTTTCTTTGGGTGAATGCTGGGTGAGCGCCTGTTTTCTTTTGTCTACCCATTCTCTGTGATTGAGTCTGGAGGGACTCATTTATACTGATTTATATTGTAAAACACTAGTTTTACAGCTTTTTTCGAAGGACCTTGGCTCATAGGTTATTTGTACACTGTAGTACAACATATTTGGACCACAGTGTGGTCTTTATCCGGTTCAAAGGACCAATTCTGTTGAGAAATGGCATTACCAGTTAAGTTTAGACTTATACTTAACTTAAAAGGACAACTCATCGCCTGCACAGCCGCCCCTGCAGACGAGGTCTAGAAGCTGTCGAAACCATCTCAACATGGGCTGTCAAGAAATATAATTTGTATGATTATAAATTACCCCTAGGGGATGTTATGTCAGCATATTTCATTCACTGATGGCTGACAAAATACCTACTTGTGTGGATTCAATGGTCCGCATATCACCGGGGTTTATGATAAGTGACTAACTCACGATTTTATACTCAACTGCGCAGTCAATAGTAGTACATCACGAGTTAGAACACTTACCTGGGTATATGTATCTGACCCGTAATTACGCCCGGATATCCGTTGAGTTGATTGAAGAATAGTGTTCTTTGAAGAATGTCGCACTACACTCTGTTGGATCGCAACACTCGTTGTTACACTGTTCATCAATAATTGTTCACACAATATCACTAAGAAGTTGATCACACTTCTCTGTAAGTGTTTATCGTGTTTTGTGAGACACTTTGTCCACACTAATGCACAGATCAGTGTTCTTTATTGGTTATCCTGGCGTCAGTGTCACTCGCTAGAGTCAAAAGTAATCTGGCGACGTCACACCGCCCCAAGCCGTCACTGCCCTAGCACAAAAAAAAAGCTGACCTAGTACTCCTTGCTTCCTTGCCACTTCCTCGATGAAGCAAAGCAGAATGTTTGATTCTTGCTGTCTTAAGCATAGACAACAATATCCACTATTTTTACCATGGTAATAAAGTGGGAGCAGGATTTTCCTTAATTGTCCTGCTAAGTAAGAGATGTACTGTCTCTTATAAAAATACACTTTGCAACACCGCTGCAAGGAGCAGAGGTCACTTGACTACGTCGCATAGCATCTGTGATCAATTACTCACTGTAGCAGTAAACAAGACGCTCGCCCCTTCTGAAAGGGCTTGGCCCCTCAGGGCTGAAAGGGGCTGAAGGGGCTGAAAGGGCTGAAGGGGGCTGATACCCCCCTCCTGGAGAAAATTTCTCCACAGCCTTGGCCTGGGAGCGTGGTCGCATGGTGCGTGCAATTTCCAGCATCTGGTCAAGGGTCAGGTTACCGGTGTGTTTTACTGGAAAAAAATATGCAGTTAAAAATGGGATATAAAAGCATGCCAACATGAATGGGCCTAAAGATTAGTTTATGCAGTAGATCTTACTGGAACATTTATCTCAGGATTGCACTTCAGTCATACAATGATACATTTCACAAATACATCGAGAGCCAGGTTAGAATTTTCTGCATCATCAGGTGTTTGTGTAGTGCACTGCAGCCGACTTACTTGTCCATTTAGGTTAGAACTTTATTATGGGCCAGGCATTTTCCCATTTAAAATAATGGGTGCAAAGGGTTTTGCTAGGGTGAAAGCACAATGGATCTATTCAATAGTGTTATGGGAAACATGTCCAATAGGCAACACTAAATCTATTCACCAAGGAACTAAAAAAAAGCAGGTACCAAGGTAGCAGTCTCGAGGACAAAAACTATTCATGTTACCAAACCTGGATAAATAAATATTAGCAATGCTAGTATACATACAAGTTCAAATGCTAATGAACACCACACAGGAGAAACAGCACAGAGTATTGGTGTTCAATAATTTGAAACTCTTAGGAATGTGCACATCATTCATTGCAATAAGACACTGCAGAAATACCTCTGGCAGTGTGGAGAAAATTTCTCCAGGGGGGTATCAGACCCCTTCAGCCCTGAGGGGCCCAGCCATCTCAGAAGGGGCAAGCATCTTGTTTACTTCTACATCAAGTAATTACCAACAGATGTTTAACAAGCATGTACCAGTTACGAGTCATGCGACTTCTTTGCAAGAGACCAGTGTTGCAAGTAGTGTAGTTTAATAAGAGAATCTCTTACCTTAGCAGGACAATTAAGGAAAATCCTACACCCACTTTATTACTATATTAAAGATGTACATTGTTGTCTATGCAAGACTCATGCATTCTGCATTGCTTCACAGTGGAAGTTTGGCAAGCAGGGGAAACGTGCTTTGTCGGCCCTTCTTTGTGTCGGGAAGCTGGGGGTAGACGGAGACGCCGCAGGCTAGACTGCAATATATAATGGTGCAGTAAAGACCACCTCAAAGTTTATTCTCTATAAGGATTACAATGCTGAGTTTACAGAAATTTGGTTATTGTTTGGTTTACATGTAGTAAAATTGTGATTACAGAGTGTACCACTAGAACGCTTAGCATGGCTAGGCATTTCGGGCATACTTAGTTTTATTCTTAATTGTAAAATATTACAAATTATGAGGTAAGTTGGTATTATGGCTAAGTGACTAAATACTAGTTTGTGAGTTTAGCAATGTGAATGCTTTTGTTTTGGCACAGTATATAGTTTCAGTATTGGAGTATCACAGGATTCATTATTTTAAGACTGAGATTAATATTTCTGTTTATGGTCAAATGAGTGAGCGAGTGTAAGTGTGAACCACCAGGTGGTATTCGTGTAGTTAGTTGACGGGGTGTATCAGGGAGATAAGATGTTTTCTAATGGTAGTTTTGAAGGTGATGAATGTGTCTGCAGTTCTCGAGTTCTCAGGTAGGGTATTCCAGATTTTAGGGCCTTTGACATACATTGAATTTTTGTAAAGGTTTAGTCGGACACGGGGAATGTCGTAGAGATGTTTGTTTCTGGTGTTATGCCTGTGGGTTCTGTCACAACTATCAAGAAAGCATTTTAGGTCAAGGTTGATATTAGAGTTTAAGGCCCTGTAGATATAGATTGCACAGTAGTAAGTGTGGATGTACTGAACTGGGAGTAAGTTTAGATCTTTGAAGAGTGGGGGGGTGTGCTGCCAGGGATGGGATTTAGTGATTATTCTTACTGCAGCTTTTTGTTGGGTTATTATTGGCTTTAGGTGTGTTGCTGCAGTTGATCCCCAAGCACAAATAGCATAGGTGAGGTATGGATAAATAAGTGAGTGGTATAGTGTGAGAAGGGCATTTTGCGGCACGTAGTATCGTATCTTGGAGAGGATCCCAACTGTTTTGGATACTTTTTTGGCTATATGCTGGATATGGGTGCTGAAATTCAGGTTGTTGTCAAGGTATAAGCCTAGGAATTTTCCCCCATTATTTCTGGTAATTAGAGTGTTGTCAATCTTAATGTTAATTTGTTCATCTCCTGCTCTGCTACCAAACATAATATAGTAAGTTTTGTCAGTGTTAAGCGTAAGTTTATTGGCTGTCATCCAAGTAGATATTTTAATCAGCTCCTCATTCACAATGGTGTTGAGGGTAGCAAGATTAGGGTGAGAGATGACATAAGTCGTGTCATCAGCAAAAAGAATGGGTTTCAGGTGTTGGGATACGTTTGGAAGGTCATTGATGTATATGAGGAAGAGCAGGGGACCAAGGACACTTCCCTGCGGAACTCCAGTATCAAGTGGCCGTGTTGCTGATGCTGTCTTTAATGGTGACGTACTGATACCTATTAGTAATGTAAGATTTGAAATAAGCAAGCGCATGGCCTCTTATACTGTAGTGGTCAAGTTTGTGGAGTAGGATTTCGTGGTTTACTGTGTCAAAAGCTTTTCTTAGGTCAATAAAAATTCCTAGTGGATATTCCTTATTTTCCAATGCTGTGTAAAGCAGATCTAGCATTTTTATGATTGCATCATTAGTGCTTTTATTTTTCCTGAATCCAAACTGGCAGGGGTTGAGTATGTTTTGAGCCGTTATAAATGAATACAGTCTCCTGTGCACGAGTTTCTCAAAGATTTTGGATAGCAATGGTAAGTTAGATATTGGCCTATAGTTGTTTAAGTCTGTAGGGTCACCACCTTTATGTATTGGTGTAACCCTTGCCATCTTGAGTAGTTTCGGGAAGGTGCTAGTCTCTATTGACTTGTTAAAAAGTAATGAAATAGCATGCGAAAGGACATGGGCCGCTCGCTTGTACAGTAATGGTGGGACATGAGACAGATTCCCCGAGTTATTTTTAAGTGACTTTATGATCTCAATGACTTCCGTGGGCTCAGTTGGTGCAAGATAGAAGGAATTAGGGAAATTTCCATCTAGGTAGTCCCCGGCATGGGCATTGGTATGTGGGATTTTACTGGCGAGATTAGATCCTATGTTTGAGAAGAAGTCGTTTATCTTGTTAGCTGTGTCAGTGGGATGTAGTGGTGTTTCATTAGGTTTAGTTAGGACAATATTCTTGGTTTTTCTCAGTTTGTGGGTCCCTAGAATCTGAGAGAGTGTTTTCCAGGTCTTTTTTATATCTCCTCTAGTGTCTGTGAATCTACTGGAGTAGTATAGTTGTTTGGCTTTTTTTATTACTTTGGTGAGAGCTGATGAATAGTGTTTAAGAGTATCTTTGTGTATTAAGCCCTGTCTATATTGCTTTTCATATTGGTGTTTCATGTCAATGGATTTCAGAATGGTGCTGGTTAGCCATGGGCAACCAAGCCGTTTGTTTGTGATCTGTTTTGTTTTTATAGGACAATGTTTGTTGTATAGTCTAAGTAATTTGTTAAGAAAGATGTCTGTCCAGTCATCAATACCATTGGCCTTGGAGAATTCTGTAGGCCAATCAACAGTCTCTAGGTCAGCTGTGAACTTCCTTACTGAGGCCTCGTCATGGAGTCTAAATGAGACTTTGTTGTATTCAAGTGGTGGTTTACTAATGTTTGTCAGGAGGAAGGTAGGATAGTGGTCTGTAGTGCTATCTGTGATTATCCCTGATTTAAGGGGGGCTAGTATATTGGTCCATATGTGGTCTATTATGGTTGCACTTGTCTCAGTGAGCCTGGTTGGTTTAGTTATTGTTGGTATGAGAAGTGAGTTGTTCATATTGTTGATGAAATCAGTTACAGGCTGATCATCTAGTAAGCCAAGGTTGATGTTGAAGTCTCCAGCTAAGAGAAGGTGGTGCTTATTCATTTGTCTGTTTGTTATTAGTGACTTTAATTTCTCACTGAAATTTGGGATGTTTGTGTGAGGTATCCGGTAAACGGCACCGATTGTTATAGGCGTCTTAAGGTTTTTTACAGTAAAATTAGCAAAAATGTATTCCCCATATTCATCACTAAAGCAAGTGGTGCTAAGACAAGATAATTGGTTAGAGTAATAGATTGCAATACCACCCCCAACTTGGTTTGTTCTGCAGTTGTGAATTGCTGTGTATCCTGGTAGAGGGTAGATATCTATTGTGTCCTGCTTAAGCCAGGTCTCAGTAAGAATAATGCAGGAGAAGGGTGTCTTTAGTGATTCAAGGAGTGCTAGGAGGTCATCATAGTGTTTGCTTAAGGACTGATAGACTTTTAGCATTGTTTAGGATAGTGGTGGCTTGTGATGCTGTGTAATAAAGGCAGTTACTTTCCAATAGGTTTTGATTGGGTGTCAGATTATGGAGGTTTAGATCAGGGTCAACGTGATCAATCATCTTCTAGGTTTAAAATTATGGTTATTTATATCCTGAGTTGTGTGTTGAGTTCTACTACTGATATCTGTAGTGGTTGGAAGTTTGGACAAGTATATAGCTAGAGTATTTTGGTCATGTAGGGTATAGTCACTACTACACATAATGAAGTTGATGTTGTCTGTGTGTTGTGCTGGAATGAACTAAAGTACAACTAGGTATAAACTAGTAATATAAAAATACAAATTAAGAATAGAACAAGACTCTCACTTGTAATTGCACTAAGGTCTAATAATGACTTTTGTGGAGTCTATGTTTTGAGCTAGAGTGAGCTAAAGTACAATAGGTTTAATCTAATAATATAAAAGTACAAATTAAAAATAGCACTAGTCTCTCACTAGTAATTGCACTATGGTCTAATATAGTGAATTTGGTATTGACTATGTCTTGAGGTAGAATGAGCTATGGTACAACTGAATTTAATCTAATAATATAAAAATACAAATTAAAAGTAGCACCAGTCTCTCACTAGTAATTGCACTATGGTCTAATATAGTGAATTTGGTATTGACTACGTACTGAGCTAGAAAGAGCTATAGTACAACAACTTTAGTCTAATAATATAAAAATACAAATTACAAATAGCACCAGTCTCTCACTAGTAATTGCACTATGGTCTAGTATAGTGAATTTGGTATTGACTATGTATTGAGCTAGAATGAGCTAGAGTAAAACTGTGATTAATCTAATAATATAATAAAGGAACAAGACTCTCAATTGTAATTGCACTAAGGTCTTATATAAGTTGTTTACAAGAATTAGAGTATAATTAGATTTAAATTGACAGGATAAAATACACAAATTAAGGTAGCAAAATAATAATAAAAAAAAGAATTGATAAAAATAAAAATGGCAATGACTTGGTTATAATATGCTAGTAAGGTGGTAGACAGGATGATATAAAAGTTGTAGTTGAAAATACTAGGTTAAAAAAGTATGGAATAAAAATGGTCAATAAAAGAAGTTTACAATAAGTTTGATCAATATAGTTTAAAGTAAAATTGGGCAATAATAGGGATTTAGAATAAAATTGGGCAATTGAGTATTTTTTAAAGTGAGGTAGAATTGTTGAAGACAAGTTATGGTTAGTTTATAAAAAAAATAAGATGGAACAGTGATGTGGTAAGTTGTAAAAAAGGAGATAGATTCTGTAGATATTTAATACAATTAAGACTATGAGGTAGAATGGTCGTTGAGTACAACAATGACAATTAAAAGTAGTTGGAGTATTAGAATTTTAGGGGGGCACAAATTTATGACAATATAACACTAACGGTGGACTATGGGTATTATCTGCACTTTACTCTGATTCTGTTAGTCCAGCCTCACCTCATGCTAAGAATGAACAAAGGAAGTGAATTGTGTATTGCTGTACCTCAGACATACAGCCCATCTCCATAATAACTATAAACCTATTACCAAGAAGCGTGTTCAGCTTCTTTAATGACATTACCACGAAAGACAAACCTTGTGGAACAGTGTACCAGTGTGCGTATTCCTAGACTGGAAGACGTGGACATTCTCAAAGACATTATTCTTCAATCAAGACGGCAATATCCGGGTGTAAGGGTCCGATGCACAAATTCAAGTCTGTTTAGCGTACAATGATTCCATTGATTGCGCAGTTGAGAACTAATGTACGCTAAACAGATTACAATATACCCCGGTGATATGCGGGCTTTTTAGCCCAACATGTGAGTATAAGATTCAATGGATCCTGTCAGTATTCAGTAATGAAAATACCGACATAATACCCCCTAGGGGTAATTAAACTCACAAAATATTTTAATTTCCAGCCCTGAGGGAATGCATATGACAGCTTCTCAAAACATCGCCTGCAGGGACAGCTGTGTAGGTGTAAGCTGTCTTTCAAGATAAGTCCCATTCCAGTCCACTATTTTATCTTTGACTTAACTTGTAGCATTTCCCTCAACAGGCAGGAAGTTTCCTGCTCCTGCAGTCTGGCCTTGGATCAGGATAAAATTAAAATCCAATAAAATCAGCTATAGCATTACGAAAATTTAACCCTGCTTAACCCTTTCACTGTCGAGACCCTTGCTCACAAACGTGCTCTCAATATCAAAGAAATTAACCCTTTCATGGTCCAAACCCCCAATGTGAAACATGTTCACAGGGTTCAAGAATTTTCGAAAAATATTTTTTCTTATGAAATGGTAGATATACCTTTGATATACCTTTGAAGAGTTTCAAGTTTCTCTACTGAGCCCAGCCATGGGCCAGGCGAGTCTGGTGCTTGCCTGGTCAACCAGGCTGTTGCTGCTGGAGGCCTGCTGCCCCACATATCCATCACAGCCTGGTTGACCTGGCACCTGGTTAAGATACTTGCCCAGTTTCCTCTTGAAGGCTTCACTTGTTCCAGCAGTGCTTCGGATATCTTCTGCAAAAATGTTCAATAGTCTGGGACCCCAGATGTTGATAGTGTTCCCTTATTGACCCTACTGCACCCCTGCTCCTCACTGGGTTTATTTCACACTTCCTCCCATATCTCTCACTCCAGTTTATTATGGCAGTGCGCAGATTTGGGATCAGGCCCTCTAGTACTTTCCAGGCATGTATTATCATGCATCTCTCTTCTCCGCTCCAAAGAGTACTTGTTCAAGACTTGGTGTTCCCAGTAATTTAGGTGTTTTACTGGCTCAATGTGAGTAGTAAATGATGTATTTGTTCCAGCTCTGATATTTCTCCTGCTTTGAACGGGGCCATCAGCACTGAGCAATATTCTAAGTGAGGGAGCACTAGCGATTTGAAGTCACCATCAGCATTAATTCCCTCGTTTTTAAAATTCTCATTACCCACCCCGTCATCTTCCTGGCTGTTGTGATCTTTGTCTTGTTAGGGTCTTTAAAAGAAAGTCAGCTGACAATTACTTCCAGCTCTTACGTGTTCCTTCTGTTCTACTTGGCGACCCTCGTGAGTTTTGTATTTAGTGTTCCTTTTGAGTTTTTCATTCTTTCCATACTTAAGCAGCTGGAACTTATCACCACTGAACACCGTTCTCCTCTGCGCACTGGAAAACCATGCTAACGTCTTCCTGTAATTTTTCAGTGTCCTCTACTGTAGTGACTTTCATGTTTATTTTAGCGTCATCTGCAAATGATACAAAAGTGTGCCAGGTGTTTGTATCCAAGTCTGCTATGGAGATGATAAACAACAGAGGTACCAGGACAGTGCCTTGGGGTACTGATGCTTGATCTTGCCCTGTTCATTACTACTTTTTGTTTGTGCTAGGAACCCAAAAATTCATTTGCCTACCTTCCTTGTAATGTCCATGGCCCTCATTTTGTGCACTATCACTACATGATCGTATTTGTCAAAAGTTTTTGCAAAATCTGTGTAAATCACATCTGCGTTTTGGTCGTCTTCCAATGCCTCCGTAATTCTGTCAATGGTTCAGCAGCTGTGACAGGCATGATTTTTTTTTATTATTATCACACTGGCCTATTCCCACCAAGGCAGGGTGGCCCGAAAAAGAAAAACTTTCACCATCATTCACTCCATCACTGTCTTGCTAGAAGGGTGCTTTACACTACAGTTTTTAAACTGCAACATTAACACCCCTCCTTCAGAGTGCAGGCACTGTACTTCCCATCTCCAGGACTCAAGTCCGGCCTGCCGGTTTCCCTGAACCCCTTCATAAATGTTACTTTGCTCACACTCCAACAGCACGTCAAGTATTAAAAACCATTTGTCTCCATTCACTCCTATCAAACACGCTCACGCATGCCTGCTGGAAGTCCAAGCCCCTCGCACACAAAACCTCCTTTACCCCCTCCCTCCAACCTTTCCTAGGCCGACCCCTACCCCGCCTTCCTTCCACTACAGACTGATACACTCTTGAAGTTATTCTGTTTCGCTCCATTCTCTCCACATGTCCGAACCACCTCAACAACCCTTCCTCAGCCCTCTGGACAACAGTTTTGGTAATCCCGCACCTCCTCCTAACTTCCAAACTACGAATTCTCTGCATTATATTCACACCACACATTGCTCTCAGACATGACATCACTGCCTCCAGCCTTCTCCTCGCTGCAACATTCATCACCCATGCTTCACACCCATATAAGAGCGTTGGTAAAACTATACTCTCATACATTCCCCTCTTTGCCTCCAAGGACAAAGTTCTTTGTCTCCACAGACTCCTAAGTGCACCACTCACCCTTTTCCCCTCATCAATTCTATGATTCACCTCATCTTTCATAGACCCATCTGCTGACACGTCCACTCCCAAATATCTGAATACATTCACCTCCTCCATACTCTCTCCCTCCAATCTGATATCCAATCTTTCATCACCTAATCTTTTTGTTATCCTCATAACCTTACTCTTTCCTGTATTCACTTTCAATTTTCTTCTTTTGCACACCCTACCAAATTCATCCACCAATCTCTGCAACTTCTCTTCAGAATCTCCCAAGAGCACAGTGTCATCAGCAAAGAGCAACTGTGACAACTCCCACTTTATGTGTGATTCTTTATCTTTTAACTCCACGCCTCTTGCCAAGACCCTCGCATTTACTTCTCTTACAACCCCATCTATAAATATATTAAACAACCACGGTGACATCACACATCCTTGTCTAAGGCCTACTTTTACTGGGAACTAATTTCCCTCTTTCCTACATACTCTAACTTGAGCCTCACTATCCTCGTAAAAACTCTTCACTGCTTTCAGTAACCTACCTCCTACACCATACACCTGCAACATCTGCCACATTGCCCCCCTATCCACCCTGTCATACGCCTTTTCCAAATCCATAAATGCCACAAAGACCTCTTTAGCCTTATCTAAATACTGTTCACTTATATGTTTCACTGTAAACACCTGGTCCACACACCCCCTACCTTTCCTAAAGCCTCCTTGTTCATCTGCTATCCTATTCTCCGTCTTACTCTTAATTCTTTCAATAATAACTCTACCATACACTTTGCCAGGTATACTCAACAGACTTATCCCCCTATAATTTTTGCACTCTCTTTTATCCCCTTTGCCTTTATACAAAGGAACTATGCATGCTCTCTGCCAATCCCTAGGTACCTTACCCTCTTCCATACATTTATTAAATAATTGCACCAACCACTCCAAAACTATATCCCCACCTGCTTTTAACATTTCTATCTTTATCCCATCAATCCCGGCTGCCTTACCCCCTTTCATTTTACCTACTGCCTCACGAACTTCCCCCACACTCACAACTGGCTCTTCCTCACTCCTACAAGATGTTGTTCCTCCTTGCCCTATACACGAAATCACAGCTTCCCTATCTTCATCAACATGTAACATTTCCTCAAAATATTCCCTCCATCTTCCCAATACCTCTAACTCTCCATTTAATAACTCTCCTCTTCTATTTTTAACTGACAAATCCATTTGTTCTCTAGGCTTTCTTAACTTGTTAATCTCAATCCAAAACTTTTTCTTATTTTCAACAAAATTTGTTGATAACATCTCACCCACTCTCTCATTTGCTCTCTTTTTACATTGCTTCACCACTCTCTTAACCTCTCTCTTTTTCTCCATATACTCTTCCCTCCTTTCATCACTTCTACTTTGTAAAAACTTCTCATATGCTAACTTTTTCTCCCTTACTACTCTCTTCACATCATCATTCCACCAATCGCTCCTCTTCCCTCCCACACCCACTTTCCTGTAACCACAAACTTCTGCTGAACACTCTAACACTTCATTTTTAAACCTACCCCATACCTCTTCGACCCCATTGCCTATGCTCTCATTAGCCCATCTATCCTCCAATAGCTGTTTATATCTTACCCTAACTGCCTCCTCTTTTAGTTTATAAACCTTCACCTCTCTCTTCCCTGATGCTTCTATTCTCCTTGTATCCCATCTACCTTTTACTCTCAGTGTAGGTACAACTAGAAAGTGATCTGATATATCTGTGGCCCCTCTATAAACATGTACATCCTGAAGTCTACTCAACAGTCTTTTATCTACCAATACATAATCCAACAAACTACTGTCATTTCGCCCTACATCATATCTTGTATACTTATTTATCCTCTTTTTCTTAAAATATGTATTACCTATAACTAAACCCCTTTCTATACAAAGTTCAATCAAAGGGCTCCCATTATCATTTACACCTGGCACCCCAAACTTACCTACCACACCCTCTCTAAAAGTTTCTCCTACTTTAGCATTCAGGTCCCCTACCACAATTACTCTCTCACTTGGTTCAAAGGCTCCTATACATTCACTTAACATCTCCCAAAATTTCTCTCTCTCCTCTGCATTCCTCTCTTCTCCAGGTGCCTACACGCTTATTATGATCCACTTCTCGCATCCAACCTTTACTTTAATCCACATAATTCTTGAATTTACACATTCATATTCTCTTTTCTCCTTCCATAACTGATCATTCAACATTACTGCTACCCCTTCCTTTGCTCTAACTCTCTCAGATACTCCAGATTTAATCCCATTTATTTCCCCCCACCGAAACTCCCCTACCCCCTTCAGCTTTGTTTCGCTTAGGGCCAGGACATCCAACTTCTTTTCATTCATAACATCAGCAATCATCTGTTTCTTGTCATCCGCACTACATCCACGCACATTTAAGCATCCCAGTTTTATAAAGTTTTTCTTCTTCTCTTTTTTAGTAAATGTCTACAGGAGAAGGGGTTACTAGCCCATTGCTCCCGGCATTTTAGTCGCCTCATACGACACGCATGGCTTACGGAGGAAAGATTCTTTTCCACTTCCCCATGGACAATAGAAGAAATAAAGAGGAACAAGAGCTATTTAGAAAAAGGAGAAAACCCTAGATGTATGTATATATATATGCATGTGCGTGTCTGTGAAGTGTGACCAAAGTGTAAGTAGGAGTAGCAAGATATCCCTGTTATCTAGCATGTTTATGAGACAGAAAAAGAAGCCAGCAATCCTACCATCATGCAAAACAGTTACAGGTTTCTGTTTCACAGTCATCTGGCAGGACGGTAGTACTTCCCTGGGTGGTTGCTGTCTACCAACCTACTACCTACATGATTATCCTGTTCTAAAACCATGCTGGTTCGGTTATGCTGGTCCATGAACTTTGTAATCTGCCATCTCATCCCTCTTTCGAAGATTATGATGCAAGAAGTTAGGGCTACTGGTCTAATTTTTAGCTAGTGCTCTACTACCTCCCTTATGCAAAGGATCTTTGTCTGCACACTTTAAAGCCTCCGGTATTTCACCTAGACCTAAGCTCTTTCTCCAAAGAATACCGAGGGCTCGTGCTAATGGTACTTTGCACTTTAAAAATAAAGCATTCCATGAATCTGGTCCAGGCACTGAGTGGGCATGTTGTCCATTTCTTTTTTGAAATCTATGGGATTTGTACCAATGTCATGTCAATTGGTCTGCACAACCTTCTGCTGGAGTGAAAAATATTTCTGCACTTTCTACCTTGTCATTTAGTGGATTGCTGAACACAGACTCTTACTGTTCTAGGATTTCACTAATTTCCTCTTCGTCAGTACACGAATCTCCTCTCGATAGTGGTTCAATTTACAGGTAGTTCTTAGCTTGGATTTTGCATATGAATAGAAATATTTTGGATTTCTTGCAATATCCTTTATGGCCCTTTGTTCCCTTGCAATTCTCTTATGTATGACATCCTAAGGTTTTGCTCTAATTCAGTGATCTCTCAGCTAAGATTATCTTTCCTATGTTGCAGCATATTTGTGTTTTTTTTTTTAGCAATTCAGTAACCCATTTCCTTCTGTACCATTTCATACACACTATATCCGATCATCTTCTGTAGATACACAAATAACCCGCACATAAAAGAGAGAAGCTTACGACGACGTTTCGGTCCGACTTGGACCATTGACAAAGTCACACTAACAGAGGTACGAACGAACGAACGAAAGTTCAGGTAAGATCCCAAATGGGATGAGCGGGGAAGACGGGACAGACGAAGAACAGTGCTGGAGAGGAGTGTTCTTAGTCATAGAAATAGAGCCAGGGCTTAACCCAGCAGCGAGGCGATCGTGGGACAGATATTGAGAAGAGAAATTCAGGCTCTTCTGTTGGGACTCCGGTGGGGTGAGCGGGAATAAGGGACATGCGACGTTTAGAGCTAGAGAGGAGTGTAGAACTGAGCCATGTCTTAACCCAAAGGGTAAGGCGAACGTGGATCAGAGAATGGTACCTGTCATAGAAGGTACTTCTCGGAGAATCCAAGGTTATTTGTAAATAGGGGTAGGAGCAGGATCATGCAAGGAGTAGAAAAGGTTGTGTTGGTTTGTGGGTCTGCGAATGTCTTCGTCAAGGAGAGAGGTCCAGTAGTCATGTCGTGTCACAAGTTTGTCAATCTGTCTGTCACAGAGCGTCTTCCAGTACAGATTCAGCGCAGGGATGTCTAACTGGGCATGTAGAGACTCGCATGTGGCGAAGTCCTCCCATCTAACATCAAGCACCCAGAGCAGCGCCTTGTTCTGGACACGCTGCAGTTTAAGTAAGTTTGTTTTTGCTGCAAGAGAGAGGGCTAGAGGAGAGTAAGTTATCAGAGGACGTATAAGGGATTTGTAGAGGTGTAGTTTGGTGCGTTGAGAGGCATGTTTCAGCTTGTAGAGGCCCGCAAGGGCCTTACTAGCTATTGCATGCCTTGAGTGAATGTGTCCGTGTAAGCGTAGAAGGTAGTCAAGATTAACGCCAAGGACAGTGACAGATTGTGTCATGGGGATGTAAGTGCGGGTGTCAGCTGTTCTGAGCTCGACAGGTAATGGAGGATCACGTTTTCTGTAGTTAAAATATGTAATGCTGGATTTAGCTGCATTGGTTTTGATCCTCCATTTTTGTTCCCAGATGGCTATCCTGTCGACCTCATTTTGTGTTTTGTGTGTGAGTGTATCTATATTGGCATGAGTGATAAGTTGTGTAATGTCGTCTGCATAGGCTAGTGTGATGGAGTTTTGGTATACAGGTGTTGGAATGTCGTTGGCGTATAAAATGTAGAGGGTAGGGGAGAGGACTGATCCCTGGGGTACTCCAGCATTTAGTGTGAAGTAGTCAGAGTAACAGCCTTGGAATTTGATTCTCATGGTACGGCCGTCTAGGAAGTTGCAGAGGAGTTTACGAGTAGTGAGAGGCAGGTTAAAGTTAGTGCAGAGTTTGTACTTGAGCCCTTGGTGCCAGACAGTGTCAAAAGCTTTTTCAACGTCTTTTGCAACCAGGGCTGTCCTGTTTCTTTGTTCTGTGTTTATGTGGATGTAGTTGAGAATGATGTTAATGGCATCTTGTGTGGATCTGTGTGTTCTGAAGCCAAACTGACCATCAGAAAGTAGAGAGTTGTGTTCCAGGTATCTGCGAAGGCGATGATTGATGAGTTTTTCAAAGAGTTTACCTAAAGTTTCGAGGAGGCTGATAGGGCAATAGTTTCTAGGATCAGAGTGGTCTTTTTTGGGTTTAGGAAGGAGGATAGCAGTAGCAGCTTTGAAGAGGCAAGGGAAGTATCCAGAGGCAAGGGAGGCATTGAGGAGGTTTGTGTAGGCAGTAATGATAGAGTCAGGAAGGTGTTTTAGGATAATATGGTTTAGGCCAGAGGTGCCAGGAGCCTTGGGAGGAAGGTGTCTGAGGAGAGTTTTAATGTCTGTGTTGGTGAAAGGAGTGTCGAGTTCTTGGGAGGAGGTAAGAGAGTCTAGATGAATGTGGCTATCTGGTGTTGTATCTTGTGTGTGTGCAGTGTTCCAATGTTCTATGTTCTGAATGTGTTGAATAACGTTAGGGTGAGGTCGGTGAGGGTGGAAGATGTTCTCCCAGATGTGTTTGAAGATGTTGGTAGCAGCCTGCGGGTCTGAGATGTGTGTGTTGTTGTGGGTGATGTGTTTGAATTTGTTGGTGGGAGTAGTGCCTCTTATTTTTTTGATAAAGTTCCAGAAGGCTTTAGTGTTTTTAATACGCTGTTTGTCAGCTTGTTGTATGAGGTGTGACCAGTGATTGTTGTGGTCTTGGTCTAGACTGTGTAGAATGTTGTTTCTAAGGTAAGTGAGATCTAATCGAACTTGATTAAATCTGTGTGTGTTGTAGAGGAAGCGGTTGTGGTAGCAGATAATTAGTCTTCTTGTTCTGAGTGATGGTTTGAAGGAATAACGAGTGGTGTGAGTTTTCTTTGGTATTGCGTTGTTGGCAGCTTGTGTAATGGTGTCCTGGATGAGATCAAGTTGAGTATCGATGTCAGAGATAGGTTTATTGTTATAGTCATAGGTGAGGCTAATATTGTCTATGTGTTGTTTGAAAGCATCCCAGTCGGCGTTCTTGTAGGAGAAGGAAGGCGTGGTTGGAATGAGAATAGAGTTGGAGGAGATGTGCAAGATGACTGGGATGTGATTAGAGCCTGTAATAGGGCCAGGTGAGATGTAGTGTTGAAATAGAGAACTGGCTCGGTTTGCCAGGATGATGTCTGGTTTGCCTTGGCCCGTGTGATTGAAGAAGGTATTGAAGTCTGGGCCGAGATGAATTAGGTGTTTATGGTTAGTGAAGTTGAGTAATTGGTGACCAAGTTGGTTGTTACTGGTGTGATGAAAGGCGGTGTGTTTGGCATTCATGTCAGCTAGTAGGTATGTTGGTGTGTTGGTGTAGTTGAAGACTAAGGAAAGGTCGTGTATGTTGAGAATAGTGTTTGGGCGAGCATAGGTGGTGAAAAAGATAAAGGGGCCAAGGTGGGTGTGTATTCTGACTGCAAGACAGTGTTGGTGAATAAAAGGGATTTGGAGAGATTCGTGTTTTATGTTGGATTTGACAAGGGCCAGACTCATGGAACTCTGTGTTCATCAATAACTGCAAGAAGCCCCTATCACGAGCCTTTTCCATCCTATGGAGAGGGAGCATGGACACGGGGGTCGTCCCACAGTTACTAAAAACAACAGACATAGCCCCACTCCACAAGGGGGCAGTAAAGCAACAGCAAAGAACTACAGACCAATAGCACTAACATCCCATATCATAAAAATCTTTGAAAGGGTCCTAAGAAGCAAGATCACCACCCATCTAGAAACCCATCAGTTACACAACCCAGGGCAACATGGGTTTAGAACAGGTCGCTCCTGTCTGTCTCAACTATTGGATCACTACGACAAGGTCTTAAATGCAGTAGAAGACAAAAAGAATGCAGATGTAATATATACAGACTTTGCAAAAGCCTTCGACAAGTGTGACCATGGCGTAATAGCGCACAAAATGCGTGCTAAAGGAATAACAGGAAAAGTCGGTCGATGGATCTATAATTTCCTCACTAACAGAACACAGAGAGTAGTCGTCAACAGAGTAAAGTCCGAGGCAGCTACGGTGAAAAGCTCTGTTCCACAAGGCACAGTACTCGCTCCCATCTTGTTCCTCATCCTCATATCCGACATAGACAAGGATGTCAGCCACAGCACCGTGTGTGGAGAAATTTTCTCCAGGAGGGGGGTATCAGCCCCCTTCAGCCCTTTCAGCCCCTTCAGCCCTTTCAGCCCTGAGGGGCCAAGCCCTCTCAGAAGGGGCGAGCGTCTTGTTTACTGCTAGAGTGAGTAATTGATCACAGATGCTATGCCACGTAGTCAAGTGACCTCTGCTCCTTGCAGCGGTGTTGCAAAGTGTATTTTTATAAGAGACAGTACATCTCTTACTTAGCAGGACAATTAAGGAAAATCCTGCTCCCACTTTATTACCATAGTAAAGATAGTGTACATTGTTGTCTATGCTTAAGACAGCAAGAAACAAACATTCTGCTTTGCTTCATCGAGGAGGTGACAAGGATGCAAGGTACTAGGTCAGCGGTTTTTTTTTTTGTGTATTAGGGCAGTGACGGCTAGGGGCGGTGTGGCATGGCCAGACTTTCTTTGACTCTAGGGAGAGTGACACTGACGCCAGGATACTGATCTGTGCGTTAGTGTGAACAAAGTGTCTCAAACACAAACACTTAAGAGAAGTGTGATCAGCTTCTCTTGTGATACATTGTGAACAATAAAGACAAATCTTGTGGAACATAGTGTACCAGTGTGCGTTTCCTAGACAATGGAAGACGTGGACATCCAAGGACACTTCAGCTTCTATCAAGTCACCGATACCTGTCGAAGGTGTTGAGAACACCATAGCTCATGTTACAAAGAGCAAGGTATGTTACGAATTTCTTGTAGATAGGGGGATTGCGCAATTCTTGAGTCACAAGGAGTTTGTAATCAACCTATAATCGGCAGTAAGGTGTGGACTTTTGAGTCCAAACAAGTAGGTATTTCGTCAGCCATCATCGAATGAAATATGCTGACATAACACCCCCTAGGGGTAATTTATACTTACAAATTGTATCTCTTGACAGCCCAATGTTGTGATGGTTTCGACAGCTTCTAGACCTCGTCTGCAGGGGCGGCTGTGTAGACGATTTGCTGTCATTTATCAGCTAAGTGTTCATTATATATAGTTATAATAAACCCAGCAGGTAAGGCCAAAATCTTCAACACCATGTCTTCCTTTGCAGATGACATCGGCAAGTTTGCCGATGACACCAAAATAGGCCGTCGAATTCATTCTGACGAGGACATTCGAGCACTCCAGGAAGATTTGAATAGACTGATGCAGTGGTCGGAGAAGTGGCAGATGCAGTTTAATATAGACAAATGCAAAGTTCTAAATGTTGGACAGGACAATAACCATGCCACATATAAACTAAATAATGTAGATCTTAATATTACGGATTGCGAAAAAGATTTAGGAGTTCTGGTTAGCAGTAATCTGAAACCAAGACAACAGTGCATAAGTGTTCGCAATAAAGCTAATAGAATCCTTGGCTTCATATCAAGAAGCATAAATAATAGGAGTCCTCAGGTTGTTCTTCAACTCTATACATCCTTGGTTAGGCCTCATTTAGATTATGCTGCACAGTTTTGGTCACCTTATTACAGAATGGATATAAATTCTCTGGAAAATGTACAAAGGAGGATGACAAAGTTGATCCCATGTATCAGAAACCTTCCCTATGAGGATAGACTAAGGGCCCTGAATCTGCACTCTCTAGAAAGACGTAGAATTAGGGGGGATATGATTGAGGTGTATAAATGGAAGACAGGAATAAATAAAGGGGATGTAAATAGTGTGCTGAAAATATCTAGCCTAGACAGGACTCGCAGCAATGGTTTTAAGTTGGAAAAATTCAGATTCAGGAAGGATATAGGTAAGTACTGGTTTGGTAATAGAGTTGTGGATGAGTGGAACAAACTCCCAAGTACCGTTATAGAGGCCAGAACGTTGTGTAGCTTTAAAAATAGGTTGGATAAATACATGAGTAGATGTGGGTGGGTGTGAGTTAGACCTGATAGCTTGTGCTACCAGGTCGGTTGCCGTGTTCCTCCCTTAAGTCAATGTGACCTGACCTGACTAGGTTGGGTGCATTGGCTTAAGCCGGTAGGAGACTTGGACCTGCCTCGCATGGGCCAGTAGGCCTTCTGCAGTGTTCCTTCGTTCTTATGTTCTTATGAATCTGCATGACAGTGTCTTCCATTGCAGACACTGCAAGGCTCCAGGCGGACATCAACCAAATCTTTCAGTGGGCTGCAGAAAACAATATGAAGTTCAACGATGAGAAATTTCAATTACTCAGATATGGTAAACAAGAGGAAATTAAATCTTCATCAGAGTACTAAACAAATTCTGGCCACAAAATAGAGCGAAACACCAACGTCAAAGACCTGGGAGTGATCATGTCGGAGGATCTCACCTTCAAGGACCATAACATTGTATCAATCGCATCTGCTAGAAAAATGACAGGATGGATAATGAGAACCTTCAAAACTAGGGAGGCCAAGCCCATGATGACACTCTTCAGGTCACTTGTTCTATCTAGGCTGGAATATTGCTGCACACTAACAGCACCTTTCAAGGCAGGTGAAATTGCCGACCTAGAAAATGTACAGAGAACTTTCACGGCGAGCATAACGGAGATAAAACACCTCAATTACTGGGAGCGCTTGAGGTTCCTAAACCTGTATTCCCTGGAACGCAGGTGGGAGAGATACATGATTATATACACCTGGAAAATCCTAGAGGGACTAGTACCGAACTTGCACATGAAAATCACTCACTACGAAAGCAAAAGACTTGGCAGACGATGCACCATCCCCCCAATGAAAAGCAGGGGTGTCACTAGCACGTTAAGAGACCATACAATAAGTGTCAGGGGCCCGAGACTGTTCAACTGCCTCCCAGCACACATAAGGGGGATTACCAACAGACCCCTGGCAGTCTTCAAGCTGGCACTGGACAAGCACCTAAAGGGGGAACCTTACGTCAACACATGAACTTTTTTATTTTTCGTTCGATTTCTTTCATTTTTTTTTTTTTGTACGTAAAGAAGCACCTTTCAATAGTAATGTGACCAAGTTTCAATAAGATAGCTCAAAAAACAACTGAGAAAAAAATTATTTACTAATAATCATACATATTGAACAGTAACTTCGACATGGGACTTGGAGAAGCTGTTTTGGCATTATCTATGCATAAACCAATGCTAAACTGTATTTCTAATGGTTAGCCGTTCTGTAATTTATCCTTTCTTCATTCTTAAAAAAAATAAATTTTGTATGGTTTTGACTTTCAGCCAAATATTTGACTTTTGCCCTCACATAAATCAAAAACAAATTATGATATCTCAAAAAGCAAACCGTTAGCTTGTAAAACAATCTTTCCTTTATGTTCTCTGTGAATTTCATTACATTCCTGCTATTATTAACGAAGTTACTTGCTCATATATGTGAATAACTTACTTCCGAGATAATCCGCGAAACAGCCGGACCACCTTTTTTTTTTTTTTCGAGAAAATAACATTTTTCTCAGTCTCATAATGCATTACGAGTGTATATCATAGTTATCCATGTTCGTTTTCTTTAATATAAGGACCCTGGAGGTGAAAGAAAGAGAATGGAAGCCCCTCTCTGAGAATGGGAATCTATTATTCCCGATGGAGCGCTCTGGGAATATGCCATATATTATTCATTCTGGAGTATTTACCATATTTCTTTGTTATTTATATTGTTTATTATGTCATATTAGATCAATTGTGATAGATAAATAAGCCGTAGAAGCTATAATAGCGTTATATTGAGCCATATTCCCCGGCCACCCCGAGACTGGAATTTTCCATGACGTCAGCAAAATGGTGTCGGGAGGTTCCTGGTTGGTTGGAACTCTACGTATAAGTCCCGCCCAATGTATTATGATACCAAATCGTCAATTATTATCTTAGAAAGAATAATACAATAAATACACGAAAAAAAAACGGAAAAAAAAAATAAATTGACGACAGGTGAGCACACCTGCCGCGGGTGGTGACGTAACCCTAGGTGTATTTAAATGACCATAATTCCTTGTAGGAATGTCGTAGAACAATGATTCTGGTACCATTGTGTTGCCAGAGAGTTAAGCTATTTTTCTATAAGATTAACTCAGTTTGTGAATTTTTTCGACAAAATTTTTCGTTCGCGCTGAGTGAGTACTAATTCCCCCTAAAGTCAGTTCCTGATCAGCCGGGCTGTGGCTCGTACGTTGGTTTGCGTGCAGCCAGCAGCAACACCCTGGTTGATCAGGCTCTGATCCACCAGGAGGCCTGGTCACAGACCGGGCCGCGGGGGCGTTGACCCCCGGAACTCTCTCCAGGTAAACTTCAGATGGCAACCCCATCGTGGGGATCATAGGGGGACTGTAGTGCAGTATAACCATAACGGCGGATACATTGAGGGGCTTTGAGGCAGGTACTGTTTAGCAAAACAGTATCTGTACTAAAGTACGCATGAAAAACAGAAAAGGCACCTTATGTAAAATGTGTAAGGGGTGGGTGCATGATGGATGTATGTACAATTATAGCAACGGTGCCAGAATTCATTTTGTGTGTAACAAATGCACTTTGGCACAGTTACCCTTTAGCAGTGATGACATTGATTTACCAAATTTTAATACAAATGACCCATTGGCACATGTTGATGATTATGATTGTTTTATGAAAACAGGCCTTCACTTTATTCATGTCAATGCAAGATCACTTCTTCCTAAATTGGCAGAGATTAGGATTCTAGCTAACAAAATTAGGGCGGCAGTTATAACCATCTCTGAATATTGGTTGGATGATACGGTGACTGACGACGAGGTCAAAATAGATGGTTACAATATAAAATGCTTAGATAGGAACAGAAAGGGTGGTGGAGTATGTGCCTACATTAGAAATGACTTAGCTTACAACCCAAGACCTGATTTAAATAACAATAAACTGGAGATTCTATGGTTTGAAGTGCTGCTTCCTAAGACCAAACCCATCTTAGTAGGAACTAGTTACCGCCCTCCTACCCAGGACCAGTTCTTAGAAGACTTTTCCAGAGTCTTGTCCGGAGTTGAAAACAATTGCGAGACAATAATACTGGGCGACTTCAATATCTGTTTTCAGCAGCAAAATAACGGGCTATGCAAAAGGTATAAGCAAATTCTAGGATTAAATAGTTACACTCAACTAATTAATACTCCAACCCGGATCACACAGTTCTCAGCCACCCTAATTGACCACATACTTTGTAACCGCTCTGAGAACATTAGTCAGTCAGGCGTCATTACCACAGGTCTTAGTGATCATTTCATCATTTACTGCACCAGGAAAATCACTAGGGAT
Organism: Cherax quadricarinatus; assembly: GCF_038502225.1. NCBI lineage: Eukaryota > Metazoa > Arthropoda > Malacostraca > Decapoda > Parastacidae > Cherax > Cherax quadricarinatus. Next base: position 54,813,814 of record NC_091302.1, on the reverse strand, counting down.
AGGATAGGCCTACACAGGACAATAAAAATGAGGTCAACTAGAAACTACAGCAAAGAAACACTGGTAAATAGGCTACACAATTGTGACTGGACAGAGATAACAAGTTGCACGGACGTAAACGATGCCTGGGAAAAATTCAAAACAATGTTCACTACCATCCTTGATAATATTGCACCAGTTAAAGAGGTTAGGATTAAACGAAGAACTGAACCCTAGATGAATACTGAGATATTAGATAATATGAAATTCAGAGACCAGCTGCCAAAAAGATTTAAAGCAAACAGACAGGATATTGCAGCACTAAATGAATTCCAAAGGGTGAGGAACAGAGTACAGAGACTTATAAAAGGAGCAAAGGCAAAGCACTACTGTTCAAAAATTGAAGAGTATAAGCATAACCCCAGAAAGCTCTGGCAACAACTAAAACAGTTGGGGTATAGCCATAAGCCAGTAGATAGGTCTAACATAGTACTCACTATCGATAATGAGGTATGCCACGAAACATCTAAGGTGGCAAATTGCTTTAATTCATACTACACATCTGTTGCATCAACACTAGTAAGTAAACTACCAGCTGCATCAAATACCTTTAACACAGACTCTGATAAGTTTCAAACATACTATACCAATAAAGGGGTAACCCCAAACAGTTGTCAACTAGTAAGTGTATCTCATGACTTTATTCAAAAAGAACTAAGCAGGTTAAACCCAACTAAGAGCACAGGCCCTGATAACATCCCGTCTAAGTTCCTAAAAGATGGTGCTTCTGAACTGTCAATCCCTATTGCTCACATAATAAATCTATCAATCACCACTAATACCATACCGGAGGGGTTCAAGGAGGCCAGAGTTACTCCTATCTTCAAGAAAAATAGTAGGTCTGATGTAAGCAACTATAGGCCTGTTAGTATACTCAGTATAATATCTAAAATTCTAGAGAGGGCGGTGTATTCTCAAGTAGTTAAGTACCTTAATGACAACAACATTCTCCATATCTATCAATCGGGCTTTAGAAGATCCTACTCAACCGACACCTCCCTTATTAATCTGATGGATTACCTGAGAACTGAAATGTCAAAGGGGAACCTCATAGGCATGGTAACCTTAGACCTGCAAAAGGCCTTCGATACTGTCAACCACAATATATTATGTAATAAACTTCAAGCTATCAGTATAGGTTCTGTAGACTGGTTTAAGTCCTACCTTAGCAACAGGAGACAAATAGTCAAAATCAACAAAACAGAATCAGAACCCCTGCCGATAACATGTGGAGTTCCCCAAGGTAGTATTCTGGGTCCCTTATTATTCTTATGTTATGTCAATGATATGCCTATCAGTGTCAAGTGCAAACTCCTACTGTATGCAGTTGACAGTGCTCTGTTAGTGTCAGGTAAAGACCCACAAGATATTGCTAATGTTTTAACACTGGAACTGGAGTCCTGCAGCAAATGGTTAGTAGACAACAAACTATCATTACACCTAGGGAAAACTGAAGCCATTCTCTTTGGCACGAAACATAAACTGAGAAGGGTAAATAATTTTAATGTTCAATGTAATGGGGAGCCCATCACTTTGGTTTCATCAGTAAAATATTTGGGAATCCCCTTTGACCCATGCATGTCAGGAGAATTGATAGGGAACAGTGTAGTAAAGAAAGCGAATGCCAGACTGAAGTTCCTGTATAGACAAGCACAGTGTCTACCTACTGAGGCTCGCAGGACCCTATGTCTAGCCCTTATACAATGCCATGTGGATTACGCTTGCTCTTCTTGGTACTCTGCCTTGACAAAAAAACTGAAAGATAGACTGCAAATCACCCAGAACAAAATCGTAAGATTCATCCTGGGGGTGGGACCAAGAGAACATGTAGGCCAGGATGAATTACAGCAGTTGGATATGCTGAATGTTGAAGACAGAGTAAAGCAACTGAAGCTAAATCATGTTTATAAAATTGCTCACAAACAATGTCCAGAATATCTTGCTGTCAATTTTGTCAAGGTTGGGAACCAAAGCACAACTTTGTAGTACCCACAGTCAGTGGCCAGGCTTCAAACACCTTTTATTGTACAGCAATAAAGGAATGGAACAGACTGCCCGCACATGTCAAAGCCAGTCATAGCGTGAACCAGTTCAAGAAGACTGCCAAAAGATGTCTGATGAATGTAGCTACAGAAAGGGAGGGGAATGATTTTCTATTTTTTAGCCAACATACGTGTAAATTTTACCTTATTCCTAGTAATGACCCTCGTATTGTAGATAGTCTTAATGACCTTGGTGTAGCAGATAGTCTTTTTAGTATGATAATAAGATGTTATCTTCATTGTAGAATAATAAGAAAATATTATAACCTTTATGTTATAATAATAAGGTAAAAGGACCCCAATGGAAATAAGTCACTCTGTCTGACTTTTTTGGGTTATCCTAGGTTCTCTACACATATGCTGCAATGTATGATAATTCTTTGTAACTGTATTTGTGTATACCTGAATAAACTTACTTACTTACTTACTTACTTACTTGGTCTCTCTGCTTCAAGGAGCTCGACCAGTAGGTGTCTAATAGTAAAGTAAGAACGTACGTTGAACTGAATCACTTTAAACATGATTTAATGGTTTCGTCATAGCAAAGTTAATGTCGGAGGAGTTTGGATTAAAACCCGTGATAGTGGTGCCATCAGTGGATGTGTGTTTGTAGGTGTTACGGACCCGTTTCCTGGAGGGGGAGGAAGAGATGGATCTGTTTTTATGTTCTTTTGTATGTCTGTCAGAAGTTGGGGCAGGTTTAGGTTTGAGTGGATTTTGTCTGGAGGAGGTGGAGTTGGACCTGGATGAAGTTTTGGTTGTGGTGGAGGAGTGGGCGAAGGTAGATGCAGAGGAAGTGGAAGCTTTGGTAGGGGATGAGGAAGTGGAAGCTATGGTACTGGGTAAGGAAGCGGAAGCTTTGGTTGGGGATGAGGAAGTGGGTAAGGAGGTCGGGGGAGGGGTGGTCGTAGCAGCAGCAGTAGGGGTGTTGGTGGGAGGGGTGGAAGTAGTGAAGAGGGGTAGGGGGGGAGGAGAGCTGGTGGGTGTTTGAATTGAGGGGGGGAGAGAGGGAGGAGGTAGAGGTTGTAGGGGGCTTAGAAGAGAAGCAGGAAGGAGGGATAATTAATGGAAGGGGATTCCCCTTCTAAACACTAAGACTCTCTCCTCCTCCCATCCCATCAATCATCACCAGATCTTCAATATAGGTAAGTGTCATGTAATTGTGCATGCCTTTTTCAGTTTGTGTGTATTAAAATTAATATTTCATGTGGTAAAAATGTTTTTTTTTCATACTTTGGGGTGTGTTGCACGGATTAATTTGATTTCCATTATTTCTTATGGGGAAAATTCATTCGCATAACGATAATTTCGCATAACAATGAGCTCTCATGAACGGATTAATATCGTTATGCGGGGGTCCACTGTATATAATAATACATAAAACATATGGCAAGCTTGGTAATATCTTTCTTATCTCTTGTGAAATATATTTCTGTAAAACCTACAAACTATTTTAAAATGGTTTACTTTCTCATACTCTGAAACATAATGGATTGTTAACTCTTTGAGGGTCAACAGGCCCTCTCCAAGACTCGTTCTCAGGGTCGGCCAAATTTAAAAAAAAAAAAAAAATTCTTATGAAAAGATAGAGAATCTTTTCCCGATCATAATGGCACCAAAAGTATGAAATTTCATGGAAAACTTACGGAATTGTGCTCTCGCAAAGTTAGCGGTCTCGGCAATGTTTACGCATCGGTGATTTTGCCCACTTTGAGCCCCATTTTCAGCCAGTTCCACTGTACTAGTCGACAAAAACATGAATATTTCACTAGAACTCCTTTTTTTCTATCGAGTGAGTGCAAGAAACCACCCATTTACCAATTTCAACTATCCAGTACAGTGGTCAGAATTTAGCAATTTTGCCAATTTCACACAAATTTCAAAAGATGCCAATTTCCGAATAGGGTCCAGAATAAACAAGAAAGACATTCCTGGCACTAAAATGACATTTCCTCTGTTCATTAGTCACATCTCAAGACCCCTCTTACATTCTTTTGCTTTCCACTTTGAATTTTTATTCTCACAAAAAATATAAGATTTACTGTTATGCAGACTACTGCATTAGTGTAAAAAATGGTATAAATAATATTGGCGCACTTGCGAAAGAATATTAGACTAACCAGTTGACGTTTATTGGATGCTTGGCATGATTTGTTAACTTTTGAACTTTGGTAAAAATCGAACATTTCTGCTACTTTGAGCTCAATTTCAAGGTACTTTTCATTGTAAAACCAGTCAAAATCATCTCAATTTCTATAAGTAAGTAAGTAAGTTTATTCAGGTATACACAAATACAGTTACATAGAATTATCATACATAGCAGCATATGTGTAGAGAACCTAGGATAACCCAAAAAAGTCAGACAGAGTGACTTACAGTATTTCCATTGGGGTCCTTTTACCTTATTATTATAATATAAAGGTTATAATATTTTCTTATTATTCTATAATGAAGATAACATCTTATTATCATACTAAAAAGACTATCTACAATACGAGAGTCATTACTAGGAATAAGGTAAAATTTACACGTATGTTAGCTAAAAAATAGAAAATCATTCCCCTCCCTTTCTGTAGCTACGTTCATCAGACACCTTTTGGCACTCTTCTTGAACTGGTTCATGCTATGACTGGCTTTGACATGTGCAGGTAGTCTGTTCCATTCCTTTATTGCTGTACAATAAAAGGTGTTTGAAGCCTGGCCAATGACTGTGGGTACTACAAAGTTATGCTCTCTCCCCCTAGTACTATGAGTGCTTTGGTTCCCAACCTTGACAAAACTGACAGCAAGATATTCTGGACACTGTTTGTGAGCAATTTTGTAAACATGATTTAGCTTCAGTTGTTTTACTCTGTCTTCAACATTCAGCATATCCAACTGCTGTAATTCATCCTGGCCTACATGTTCTCTTGGACCCAGCCCCAGGATGAATCTTACGATTTTGTTCTGGGTGATTTGCAGTCTATCTTTCAGTTTTTTTGTCAAGGCAGAGTACCATGAAGAGCAAGCGTAATCCATATGGCATTGTATAAGGGCTAGACATAGGGTCCTGCGAGCCTCAGTAGGTAGACACTGTGCTTGTCTATACAGGAACTTCAGTCTGGCATTCGCTTTCTTTACTACACTGTTCCCTATCAATTCTCCTGACATGCATGGGTCAAAGGGGATTCCCAGATATTTTACTGATGAAACCAAAGTGATGGGCTCCCCATTACACTGGACATAAAAATTATTTACCCTTCTCAGTTTATGTTTTGTGCCAAAGAGAATGGCTTCAGTTTTCCCGAGGTGTAATGATACTTTGTTGTCTACTAACCATTTGCTGCAGGACTCCAGTTCCAGTGTTAAAATATTAGCTATATCTTGTGGGTCTTTACCTGACACTAACAGGGCACTATCATCTGCATACAGTAGGAGTTTGTACTTGACACTGATAGGCATGTCATTGACATAAGAATAATAAGGGACCCAGAATACTACCTCGGGGAACTCCACATGTTATCGGCAGTGGTTCTGATTCCGTTTTGTTGATTTTGACTATTTGTCTCCTGTTGCTAAGGTAGGACTTAAACCAGTCTACAGAACCTATACCGATAGCTTGAAGTTTCTTACATAATATATTGTGGTTGACAGTATCAAAGGCCTTTTGCAGGTCTAAGGTTACCATGTACTATGTCTTCCATTCTATAAAATGAGACAAAGAAAACTAGAATACAACAATGAATACCATAAGAAAATACAGTGCAAAGTCGCTGTTTTATTCCAAAAAAACGGTCAAAGTTTTTTTTCTCATTATGCACTGTGTGCTGCAGGATTTTTTTTATACTGTGCACACTGACCACATAGACCCATTCTTTCATATGTAGGCCTACCAACTTTCTCCCACTAGATTTGAGGGCGCAAGAATTTAGGCATACTAGTACACCAAAAACCCTGGGTCATAAGCGGTACTAGTACGGCCAGAACCCTCGAAGGGCTAAGGAGGAGAGCTCATAAAATGTGACATGGAAATCTACAGAATGTTGAACAAACAATTTAATTCTGTGAGATAAAAATAATTTTTTTTTTTTCAAAATTTCTTGGACACTGGGGCACCCCTTCCAATTTTGGCCTTGGACCCTGAAAGGGTTAATATGGTGCACACCGAGTGTTAAGACCCATTCTATGCTGACCAGGCATCTCGGGCGAATCGTGCCAAATTTGGAGGCAGGAAAAATAAAACGTATACAGTGGACCCTCAACCAATGATATTAATCCGTTCCAGAGAGCTTGTCCTTAGCCATATTTATCATTAGCCGAATTAATTTTCCCCATAAGAAATAACGGAAATCCAATTAATCCGTTCCAGACAGCCAAAAGTATTAAAAAAAAAAAATTTCATGAAATATATATTTCCCTACAAAGAAAACAATGAGACATGCACAATAACTACATAAATAAATTCTAAAATGACACTTACCTTTATTGAAGAGTATTGATGAGTGATGAGACACTGTTTTTCTTGAACAATCTGGGATTTTCAGAGTGATACATGAGTAAAGGCTTCACTTTGCAATCCCCACTAGCATTACAACATGAGAGTTAGCCTGTCTTTCATAGGCGTGTGTCCTGGGAGTGCCTTTTCCTCCTGAGTAATGTAGGTTATGTTTGGCATTCTCTTCCAAAACAGGCCAGTTTCGTCACAATTGAACACTTGTTGGGGTTGGAATTTTTCAGCTTCGCCATGCCTTAGCACACTGTGTAAGCCACTACAATTCTTAAATCTCTCAAACCAACCTTTGCTGGCCTTAAATTCACCAATAGGAGCACTAGTTCCAGGCACTTTTTCCTGTTCACCTGGGCGTTAGTCAACTGGTGTGGGTCACATCCTGGGGGTCAAGATTATCCCTTTCATGGTCAGCAGGTCTTCTCCTAAACTTGTTCTAAGGGTCGGAAATTTTTCGGAAAAAAAAACAATTATTATTTTTTCTTATGAAAAGATAGAGAATCTTTTCCCGATCATAATGACACCAAAAGTATGAAATTTGATGGGAAAACTTACGGAATTATGCTCTCGCGAAGTTAGCGGTCTCAACGATGTTTATGCATCGGCGATTTTGCCCACTTTGAGCCCTATTTTCGGCCAATTCCTATGTACCAGTTGACAAACATCATACCTATTTCACTAGAACTCCATTTTTTCTAGCGAATGAGTACATGAAAGCACCCATTTACCGATTTCAACTATCCAATAACGTGGTCAGAAATTGGCAATTTTGCCAATTTCACACAAATTTCAAAAGATGCCAATTTCCAAATAAGGTCCAGAATAAACAAGACAGACATTTCTGGCACTAAAATAACATTTCCTCTGTTCATTACTCATGTCCCCAGGCCTCTGTTACATTTCTTTTGCTTTCCACTTTGAATTTTTATTCTCACAAAAAATAGAAGATTTATGTTATGCAGACTACTGCATTCGTGTAGAAATGGCGTAGAAATGGTATAAATAATATCTGGGCACTTGTGAAAGAATATTACACTCACCAGTTGAAGTGTATTGGACGTGTAGCATGATTTGTTTACCTCTGAACTTTGGCAAAAATCGAACATTTCTGCCACTTTGAGCTCAATTTCAAGGTACTTTTCATTATGAAACCAATCAAAATTATCCCAATTTCCATAATATGTTTCCCATTCTATAAAATGAGACCAAGAAAACTAGAATAAAACCATAAATAGCATATGAAAATACACTGCAAAGTTGCTGTTTTAAACCAAAAACACGGTCGGAGTTTTTTCTCATTATGCACTGTGTGCTGCAGGATTTTTTTTTTACTGCACACACTGACCACATAGACCCATTCTTTCATGTGCAGGCCTACCAGCTTTCTCTCGCTAGATTTGAAGGTGCTAGAATTTATGCGTACTAGTACGGCACCAACCCTGGCGTGCAAGCCGTACTAGTACGGCACCAACCCTGGCATGCAAGCCGTACTAGTACGGCACCAACCCTGAAAGGGTTAAGGACCCCTATGGAAATAAGTTAGACAGTCCTCGATGATGTACTGACTTTCTTGGGTTATCCTGGGTGGCTAACCCTCTGGGGTTAACTGTTTTTTGGTAATTGTTTCTCGTTAAGCCACACCAACAACACTCTGTCCACATCTTCGAGTAGTACAGTTGATGGTGGTGCAGCAGCTGACAGTGATACAGCAGCAGTTGACAGTGGTGTAGCAGCAGCAGACGGTGGTGCAGCAGCAGCTGACCGTGGTACAGCAGCAGCTGATGGTGGTGCAGCAGCAGCTGACTATGGAACGATAGTATTTCTCACCCTTTTTACCACAGGGTTGGCACTAGAAACTTCCTTATTTAGCAGTTACAAGCACTACAAACAATGGAATAATACAAAATGTGTTGCATGTATGCGTGGAACCGTCCACCCTGGCTTGTAAACAATGGCACACTAGTTGAAGGCAGGGCAGCTGAGGCGCTCAGGCTGGATGGACAGGCGGACATGTTTGGGACAAATGTTCTTACCCGAGTTTTTCATCATTGGTCGAGCCAATATTTTTACGCAAAAACGCATTGTTAGCCGATTTTATTGTTAGTCAATGCCATCGTTGGTTGAGGGTCCACTGTATATACGTTTGGGGTGCTAGCAGTAAGAACAGATATATACGTTTGGATCGTTTAGGGGTTAATTATAATATCCAGGGTATGGTTGTCAGGCTCCACGGACAACCTGTTTATTCACTGTTAAATGTTCTAATTCTCCCTCTAAGGTTAAATTAATTTTTTTTGTTACTGGTATGTAGGTTTCATTAGGTTAGGTTCAGGTTTATTATCCTAAATATACACAACATACCACAAAAACCAAAAGTATGACAAATTTATGCATGCGATAAAAAATACCCTCTTCCCTTGGTTTGTTTACAATAAAATGGGATCACCGCAGAGCTGTTTGTTCCTGTCCTCACGACTAAACAATACTGTATTTCGGTTTTCAGTTCACATGAAATGTGAATTATGGTTGCATTAAATAATGTAAATAAACAGTATTGCTCTGTTTATTATGGTGTGGGGAATGTACTGAAGGTAACTGTGGGGAAAAAAGTGAATACTTCTCCAGGCTAAAAAACTGACACCTCAAAAACTATTTCTCCGAGTTTAATGGACTGATTACATCATCTTTACTTTGCTACTATGCCTGACGCACCTGTATTTGACTGAAGAAGCTTACTGTATAGGTGAAATGTTTTAATTAACAATAAAGATACCAAAATGTTGCACATATCTTACTCTTCCACCATTTGACCTCTTTGAAAGTCCCTAAAAAACTTGGGTAGATCAATAATTTGATGTTCTGCTGGAGTGTAAACAGGGCAACATTTATGAAAATTCAGGGAAATCAGCTGGCTGAACTTGAGTCCTGGAGGAAGGAAGTACAGTGCCTGCATTCTGAAGGAAGGGGTGGGGATGTTGCAGTTCGGAGAGTGATCTGAACTGTGATGTCAGCTCATTTTTGGAAAGACAGCAATTGAATGAATGACAGTAAAAGTGTTTTCCTCTTTCTCAAGTCACCCTTCCTCAGTGAGAGACAGCTGGAGTAGTAAAAAATATATGAATAATTAAGGATTTTTTATGAAAAAGTAGGGTCGATCTAGGTATACCACTGGGTTACACATTACTCGAGTTTACCTGGAGTTTACCTGGAGAGAGTTAGGGGGTCAACGCCCCCGCAGCCTGGTCTGTGACCAGGCCTCCTGGTGGATCAGAGCCTGATCAACCAGGCTGTTGCTGCTGGCTGCATGCAAACCAACGTACGAGCCACAGCCCGGCTGGTCAGGAACCGACTTTAGGTGCTTGTCCAGTGCCAGCTTGAAGACTGCCAGGGGTCTGTTGGTAATCCCCCTTATGTATGCTGGGAGGCAGTTGAACAGTCTCGGGCCCCTGACACTTATTGTATGGACTCTTAACGTGCTAGTGACACCCCTGCTTTTCATTGGGGGGATGGTGCATCGTCTGCCAAGTCTTTTGCTTTCGTAGTGAGTGATTTTCGTGTGCAAGTTCGGTACTAGTCCCTCTAGGATTTTCCAGGTGTATATAATCATGTATCTCTCCCACCTGCGTTCCAGGGAATACAGGTTTAGGAACCTCAAGTGCTCCCAGTAATTGAGGTGTTTTATCTCCATTATGCGCGCCGTGAAGGTTCTCTGTACATTTGCTAGGTCAGCAATTTCACCTGCCTTGAAAGGTGCTGTTAGTGTGCAGCAATATTTCAGCCTAGATAGAACAAGTGACCTGAAGAGTGTCATCATGGGCTTGGCCTCCCTAGTTTTGAAGATTCTCATTATCCATCCTGTCATTTTTCTAGCAGATGCGATTGATACAATGTTATGGTCCTTGAAGGTGAGATCCTCCGACACGATCACTCCCAGGTCTTTGACGTTGGTGTTTCGCTCTATTTTGTGGCCAGAATTTGTTTTGTACTCTGATGAAGATTTAATTTCCTCGTGTTTACCATATCTGAGTAATTGAAATTTCTCATCGTTGAACTTCATATTGTTTTCTGCAGCCCACTGAAAGATTTGGTTGATGTCCGCCTGGAGCCTTGCAGTGTCTGCAATGGAAGACACTGTCATGCAGATTCGGGTGTCATCTGCAAAGGAAGACACGGTGTTGTGGCTGACATCCTTGTCTATGTCAGATATGAGGATGAGGAACAAGATGGGAGCGAGTACTGTGCCTTGTGGAACAGAGCTTTTCACCGTAGCTGCCTCGGACTTTACTCCGATATGAATTATTATTATTACAATCAATTTAACCCTTTAACTGTTCAAACGTAGGTCTATATTCTTACCGCTAGCGCTCCGAACGTAGATCAAAGTTTTATTTTCCTACCTCCAAATTTGGCACAATTGGCCTGAGATGGCTGCTCAGTACACAATGGGTCTTAACACTCGGTGTGCACAGTATTAAAAAAAATCTGGGATCACTTAGTACCTTGTGGGAGCACCATTTCAACTGAGTGCCAGATAGAGCAAACAGCATGGCAAACACCAGGGATTCACTGAAGCCATGTTGTATTAACACTCCCCTTTTAAGAGTTCTCACAACACTGAAGCTGTCTTCCAACAGTAGGAGTTTTAATGCCTGAGACTTTCGCCCATATTGACTATGTGAAGAAAGGCGAATGTGCGTGCTCAGTTACCCCTGCTGTTCTCCTGTATCCCCAACTCTCCTCCTTTAAACTCAGCCGTTCGCCTCTATCAACGACGTGCAGTGTAGAGGTGTATTTTGCTGCCCCGCTGGTACTCGACTCTCTGAGTTCCGCAAGTGCTGCAGATTTGTTGTAACTGTTTGCATGAGTGGATTACGCTGACTTAGGACATTGTGCTACCATCAGTACCTACGTAGGCTTAAAATGAGTGAGGAATGTCTGGCCTGCTGGGTGACCTTGAAAATGGCACTATAAGACTCGCATGCCACTTACACCCATACTGCGTGTGTCCAGTGAGGTGAATGTCCCTTCCTCGACTTTCCTATTCACCGGTATCTCTTAGCTCGTCGCCATTATCTACATATGGGATAAGGGCGAGTTTAACTGATCCAGGCTAAACAGCACTCCAAGCCAGCTTGCCAAGGTCAAGTTACACTGCAGTTACATCTCTTCTGAATCCCAGAATGCCTTTGTGAACGTTCTACAGTGTTCCGGCCGTACCTTCGGTGTTGTTAGAACTCTTGTGTGTGAGTTGTGACATACCTAGTGAAACACTGGAATTAGTTTTCCGTTTTGAAAGGCTAGTACCTGGTAACTCCTTCAGAGATGGCTTTTTAACTGTAACAAGCCAGAGGTTCATCTATAAACATATTAAGTTTGTGCTGATTTATTTGTCCACAGAGTGAAAATTTGTCTGTCATTCCTAGACACGTGTGCTAGCTGTGTTAAGTGCTGCGGGTTTGGAGTAATTAACGAGTAGTGCAATATTGGTAACTCTCGAGACGACTGTGGCCCCGTGAATGACCTTGAAAATCGCACTGCGACCTGCAGGCCACTACACCCATATTGCCTGTGTCTAGCGAGGTGAATATCCCTTCCTTGTCCCTTCTATTCACCGGTATCCTTTAGCCCATCGCCAGTGTGAAACTCCTGTCAGCTATGAGTATAGCTGATGGTGTTGACGTAGATGATGGTAAAGGCAGATTTGAAACATATTTTAGTAAACAGGCTCGGAAAAAAGAACGAGGCTTCCAGAGAAAGCTTGCTGAAAGCAATACAGTGGGCGCACACCCTCCCAAAGCTGTCAGGTTAGATTTCCCTGACAACACTGATCAAAAGACCAAGTTTAACTGGTTTTTCGAAGCTAGTGTAAACAATCACGAGAAAATGATCAAGTTTGTCCGCGATGAGGATAACTACGTCTTTGTGCCTAATGATTCAGCATTTATAGACAAACTTCTCACTCATGAATATGTCAACATCAAACTCCAAGCTGCCCCACCAAGGGCACCTAAAGTGCTTATTGTCATCTACAACGTCAACAAGCACTTGAATCCTCAATATCTGGCGTCAGAGCAAGTTGCAAGCCCTCGTCGACTTTCCAACGGTCTGATATTAGCTGAGTGGACTGGCCAGGGGACTCTGCCACACTATATTCACTCCCGTGCAGCCCTCAACAGACGCTATTACATTGCATTGTACAGACCTCCTCAACGTCGATGTTATAAGTGTCAACGCTGGGGCCACATCGCCAGGAAATACCCATCTAAGTCACACTGGTGTGCAGTGTGTGCCAATGCTCATCCTTCTGAACGGTGTTATGAATGATCAAACAGCAACAGACTGTTGCTAAACAATGTATCAATTGTAAGACCTCAGGAGTCACAGCAGCTCATGCTGACTGCAGTGTGAGGGCTGATCGCATCGCAGCCAACCGCACTTCACCCTGTACCCCTCATAATGGCCCCCCAGGACTACCAGGTACCTCGGGTCTGAATACTGGCTCATGCCTGCCCTCAGACAATGGGGTTGCGCACCTCACCTGGGGAGCATGTCAACAGACCTGGCTGTCAATACCAGCCTAGCTGAGTCAGCTGACAGTCAGCCAAATAGCTCAGCTGACCGGGACTTCACGTCTCCAGATGTTCCAAGTCTTGCTCCTGTGGTATACAACCTGATGTCGCGCATAAAAGTACTGGAAACACAACAATTTCTCCTGAAACAACAACTTGAACAACACAAGGAAAGATGTGTAGAGTGTACCAATAACAAGATTGTCACAATTTGTGAAAGCAAGTGTAAGGCTGCTGAACAAGGTGGTGGTGGTGTTCTTAATCACAGTAATGACGAATATAATACTTGTGTTGATAACTGTAGTGAGCATCATAACGAAGGCTATGGTGTCAATGATGTTAGTAATAGTGATGACTGTAATATAAGTGGTGGTGAAGAGTGTGATGAGGGCAATGGTGTCTATAATGTTAGTAATAGTGATGAGCGTAATTTAAGTGGTGGTGAAGAGTGTGATGAGAGCGGTGGTGTCTATAATGTTAGTAATAGTGATGAGCGTAATTTAAGTGGTGGTGAAGAGTGTGATGAGAGCGGTGGTGTCTATAATGTTAGTAATAGTGATGAGCATAATATAAGTGGTGGTGCAGAGTGTGATGAGGTTAGTCACATAGACATTAATGTTGAATACAATACTGTTGACAAATGTAATGAACACAATGTTGGTAGTGGCGCTGGTGATGACAGTTGTAGTGTTGCGTGTAATGTTAGTGGAGGAGGGAATGTGAGTGGTGGTGTCACCTATCATACATTCACACATAAACAGCGTCATGCTCTGGGTTTACGAAGACTCCCACGAGGCCTTACAACTGGAGGTGCACTTATCCAACTCATGGACAAGGGTAGCACTGTTGACATTGATAAGGTCTGCTATTTATATGAACAATTTTTTCATTATGCTGAGAAACTCAAGATGATCCCAGGACTACTATAATGGATCAAAACTCGTATAAACTTTCTATATTAAGCTGGAACATTGCATCACTTAGAAAAAGACTTCCTGAACTTCATCATAAAGTAACCACCGAACCCATTGATGTTGTGTGTCTACAAGAGTGCAGAGTCCCTGAAAAATCCCAACCCCCTAAATTACCATCATTTGTTGCATATAACCTCGAATGGATTTTTACCCGCAGTAATGGATTTAAATTAGATAAGTTTAGATTTAGAAAGGACATAGGAAAGTATTGGTTTGGAAATAGGGTAGTTGATGAGTGGAACAGTCTACCTAGTTGGGTTATTGAGGCTAGGACTTTGGGTAGTTTCAAATTTAGGTTGGATAAGTACATGAGTGGGAGGGGTTGGATTTGAGAGGGACTTGCACATCGGAGCTTGTTTCTTGGGTGGCATTAAAAATTGGGTTGGTCAAATGTTTGTTAGTGGGATGAATTGTAAAGGACCTGCCTAGTATGGGCCAACAGGCCTGCTGCAGTGTTCCTCCTTTCTTATGTTCTTATGTTCTAAAAAATCTGTTCCCCATCAACTTCTTGCACATAAGAAAACAGAGGGGCTACAATATCACGGTGTTAGGATTTATATTGGGAACTCTGCTCTCAACATATTTAACTTGTATGCTCCTGCTGATAAGTTTAATTACTTGGAGCTCCCAACTTGTGCTCATTCTGAGCCTACTCTTATTATTGGTGATTACAATGCGAGACACAAAAGCATTGGAAACTCACAGTTTGGTAATCATAATGGCAATCAACTGTTGTCACTCTTAACCCTTTCAGGGTCCGTCCCGTAGATCTACGGCTGGTCGGTGAGTGTCCAAACCATAGATCTACGCCAAAATCCTAGCGCCGTCAAATTTAGCGCGAAAGCGCTCATAGGCCTACATATGAGAGAACGGGTCTGCGCCGTGGGTGTGCGCCATAAACAAAAAATCTAGGCGCCTGCATAGCATTGTGGGAACGCCGGCTCAGTCACCCTTGTTCACCATGTCTCGTCGCAAGTCAGCTCTCACTCCCCGGAAAATTGGGACTCTCCTCTTCCTGTCTGATAGTTCTGACACTGATGGAAGTGGAAATGAAGACGAATTCTACGGCTTTGATAAGTTAGTGACCGAAAATAATGACCAGGATATCGATAATAGTGCAGAAAACCCCGACGATCCTCGACCTTCTACCTCTGGTGTGGGCACTCGTGACTCACGGTCGGGTGTTCCTAAACGTAAGAGAAAACTAATATTTTCCCGTGGCCTGGCCTCTGACTTCAGTAATGACGATGATTCTGACGTGGATTGTGATTTTATTGCGCTCGACGATCGTTCGAGTAGTGATAGTGAGGAAACATATTCACCAGTGAAGCATCGGTATGTTCGCCGCCGCATGCGCTCGGGTAGTGTACCCTATGCTGTGCCCAGGGGACGGAGTACATCCCGTAGTACATCCCGTGGCCCTACACCCGTTTTAGGTAGTGATAGTGAGGATGATGTGGCTACACTTGGCATGGATGGGCCACAGACATCAGTGGATGGTGTTAGTGGGGCTGGTGGTGGTAGTGGCACCGCCATGCGTGACTCGCTGTGCCACGCGGGAACCCACGCTGCTGACTCGTCAGTTCAAGGACAAAGCGGAGCGTCACCCACCAGCCCGCCACAACCACCCGTACAACCAGCCTATGATGTCCAGTATCCACCAGCAAACCGTATCTGGGATTGGCAGCAAAATCCCAATTTTGTTCCCAGCCCTCACCACTTTGATGACTCGCAAAGTGGAATTCTACCTACCTGTCCCCTTGGAACCACGGCCAATGAACTGGAATTCTTTGAATTATTCTTTGACCAGCCATTGATGGAAACTATTGTCAGGGAAAGTAATAAGTATTTTCAGTACACCATGGCAAATACGATCTTATCACCACAGTCAAGACTACACAGGTGGAAAGAGACGACTGTTGCAGAAATGTATTTGCTTTTTGCAACAATAATGCTTATGCCTCACGTCTATAAGCATAATATAAAAGCATACTGGTCCACAGATCGGCTAATTTGTACCCCATCCTTCAGTGAAATAATACCAGTGAACAGGTTTATCTTACTGTTACGTATGTTGCACTTCTCTGACAAAACCAGGCCTGACAGAAGTGACAGGTTATACAAGATTAGAAATGTTTTCATGTATCTCAAACAAAAGTTCAGGATATACTTTTATCCATTCAAGAATCTTGTAATTGACGAGTCTTTGATTTTGTTCAAAGGTAGACTGTCATTCAAGCAGTATATACCGAGCAAGAGGAACCGCTTTGGTATAAAATTGTTTGTACTCTGTGATTGTGACAGTGGCCTGGTGTTGGATATTGTTGTATACACGGGTAGTAAAACATTGAAAGATACCAAGATGTTATTGGGTATATCAGGTGACGTAGTGAGAAACATGATGGCACCTTATCTTGGTAAGGGCCATACATTATATACCGATAACTGGTACACAAGCCCATTACTCAGTGATTTCATGCGAGTGAACAAGACAGATGTGTGTGGCACAGTGCGTTCTAATCGTAAACATATGCCCAGGCTCAACGCAGGTGTTTGTGGTGATGACGTGCAGGTGTTTACTGCCAATGACATCATGGCATTACGGTGGCATGACAAACGAGATGTCACATTGTTGACAACCATTCACCGTAATGAAATGCAAGACAGTGGCAAAGTTGATCGAGTGACTAATGAACGTATTCGAAAACCAGTGACAGTGATTGATTATACACAAAACATGCGCTTGGTTGACAAGTGTGACATGCAGATTGGTTTTGTTGACTGTGTTCGTAAGAGTTACAAGTGGTACATGAAACTTTTCTTCCATCTCATGGACATTTCAATGCTGAATGCATATAATATGTACCAAATAAAGACTGGTAACAGACCACCGTATGGTGAATTTTGTTTGTCTGTTGTCAGACAACTCATAATGAAGTACCAGGTAACAACACCTGCAATACAACATGGTCCTCGAATTCATCACAATATACCCAAGCGTTTGAGAAGAGAAGGTGATCATTTCATAATACAGCTTCCTTCAACTCAAAAGAAATTTGCTCAGAAGAGATGCATTGTCTGTGCACAAACAAAACGACGGCAACAAAGACGCAAAGACACTCGGTTTATGTGTGAGGAATGTAAGGTGCCTCTGTGCATGGTGCCTTGTTTCAAGGAGTTCCACAAGCTCCAGCAGTTCTAAAACCATGTCCAGTGATTGTAAATATGTAAATATATGATAGAACATTAGTATTATACAATATTTGTGCATGTTTATTGTAATAAACAACAGTGGTAAACAATAATATGATAATAACTTTAGTGCAGTTATTGTGTTCAATACAGTGAGTTTATATATATAAATTATATACAGTATTGGTCTCTCAGGCCCCAAATGTTAGTAGGAATAGAAAAAAATTGGAAAAGAAAAGAAAAAACAACTAAAACAACAAAATAATATACGCGTATGTGGAATTCGTCGATGTTGCCGCCACCACATCATTTTCTACAAACTTCTTGGCACTGTATCTCGGTAAGTACTGATCAGATTCTAATTTTTTTTGTTTTATTACCTTCACAAAAATATGCTCTTTAATTCTGTAAGAAAAAATAATTTTTTTTTTTTTTCAAAATTTCTTGGACACTGGTGCGTGACTTCAGATTTTGGCCTTGGACCCTGAAAGGGTTAAACAGTCATGATAATGTCCAAATTGTAGGTGACCTTGAATCCACACATATCTATGGAGGCATCCTTGATCTGTGCCTGGGCTTCAACATTACTTCTGCCAGCTGTGAGTCTTCCATTGTAACAGATATAGCGTCTGATCATTTCCCTAGGCTAACCTCTCTAGATATTGGTAATACTATCCTTCCTGGTGGGATATTTAAACGGAAACGTTTTAATGTTCCCACAGATCAGCATGATGACTTTGTTGCACATGTGACTGACTGGTATAATTCCTATGAGTGTTCCTCTGTAGAGACCTTCAACGAATACCTTGTGAGCAGTATTCAGAACTACTTAGAGCCGCCACTGCAACCTCTTGGTACTCTAAACCCAACAAACTTCCATAATAATCATACCTCCTTCAAAAACCATACTTATTACAATGATTCTAAACTTCGTACACTGAAACGTACTGTTCGCAGACTAGGCCTAGCCTATAGAAAACATCGTACCCCTGGAATGCTGAGGCTCTTCCAAACTGCCCTTGCTGCTGCCAGAGAGCGTATGACAGAGCTGCGGCAAACCGACTGGGAAAAATTTGTCAACGGTCTTAATGCTCACACCCCACTTAGCCGGGCATGGAGGGACATAAATAGAATTAAGGGTAACCGAACTGGGCAGATCGCGCACCCTCATCCCTTGCATAGGGCGAATGAGTTAGTCAGTGCTTGGGCTGCTACATCTAGCTATGACAATCTTCCCAGTACCACACAGGCAAAATTAAATGACAAATATGATGCAAGGGAGAGACTTGTTTGCTTTATGCTCAGCAAGGCAGATGATTACAACATTCCTTTCACTAATTATGAACTTGATGCAGCGCTAAGGGCAACTCCACGTCACCTGGTGAGGATGGTATTACTTACAACATACTCAGATTGCTGTGTCGAGTACCAGGTAATCCATTACTTGAATTATATAACATGAGCTATGTAACTGGGGAGCTCCCTCAATCTTGGACCAACAGCCTCATCATTCCAATTCCTAAGCCCAATCAACAAAATGCATTTCGCCCAATATCTCTTACTAGCTGCTTGTGTAAAACATTTGAGAGAATGATTCTTAATCGTCTCATGTACAGAATCAAACAATTTTTGTCTCCCCGGTTACATGGTTTCATGCATGGAAGGAGCGTGCATCATTGCATAGCCACCTTTCTCACCCTGCACACTGACAGCTCCTACACTACCTTCCTTGACCTTAAATCCGTTTTCGATGTAGCCAACCGACATGTAATAATTAGTGAACTTGCCAGAATGGATGTTGGAGGATGGCTTCTCCGCTGGATTAAAGGCTACCTGTCCAACAGAAAATTGTCTGTGTTGTTCCAGGGACATAGAAGTGTAACTAAAGAACCCCACAGGGAGGTGTGCTCAGTCCCACACTGTTCAATATTCTAATTAATGCATTACTTAATGCTATGCCTAGTCAGCCCCATAATTATGTGATTAGTTTTGCTGATGATATAATGATTCACACCACCGGATTCTCCAACACCCAAAACATTCTTAATCATGTACTAGCCTCATGTCAGGACCTGGGGTTGATAATCTCTACTGATAAAACAAAGATACTCAACAGACGTCCTCCTCGACAGAGAGGCACAGTTCGTCAGATCCAATTGCATGATGGGTCTCTTCTAGAATATGTAAGCAGATACAGGTATCTAGGCTTTGAGGTTCCACTACTTGGACCTGTTGTAACAAGACTTTGTCGCCAATACAAAGAACGACTAAGAGCACTTAGAGTTGTGGCAGGGCTTCACCCCAGGTATGGTGCTAATGTTAAAATTGTGAAAATTATGTATCTTGCTTATATTAGATCATTGGTTGATTATGCTGCGCCACTACTTGCTCTTGTGTCTGACTGGAAGCTTGGAGGGCTGGAAAAACTGCAGAACGAAGCAATGAGGATCATCCTAGGATGCCCTCGTACTGCCAAAATTTTAAATATGCAAAAACAACTTGATATTCCAAGCATCAGAGATCGTGTTACTGAAAGAAATATCCTAATTGGGGTTAATATGCTCAGGCAAGCTCATTCAAACCCCTGCACAGAAGCCCTCCAAACTTTCCTCAGCACTGGTGAACACTCCTCCAGATGGATCGAAAAGACTGGAACTGACCTCCGCATGAATCAGATACATGATCTATGTCAAGTAAGGCAACAGCGGCACTTCTCCGCTCCATGGAATATTACCCCATTCCAAACTACCATTCCTCCATTTCCCCCCAAACTACTTCTTAAATCACAACCAAAACTTCGCCTTGAAGCCAAACATGAGGCCTTAAGCTGTATTGATAACTTAGTCACACAGCACACACTCTCGCAAATTATTTACGTTGATGGTTCTGTTCACCAATCCACTGGTGCAGCTGGTAGTGCTGCTGTTGTCGTACAGAGTGATGGCTCTCTTAAAGAAATTGGAGCACGCATCAATAATTGGGCCTCTACCCTTCAGACAGAACTGTTTGCCATACTCCTTGCACTGAAATGCATCTATGTATCAAAGATTGACAGTTTAATTGTAACTGATTCTCTGTCATCTATAAATGCTCTCAACTCATTAAGCATAAATTGTGGCATGCTTGTGTCAGAAGCCAGACACAGGTATGGTAGGATTGTGGACAGTGGAGTCAGAGTGCACATGCTGTGGATTCCATCTCACATTGGTCTTCAGATGCATGATAGAACTGATAAATTGGCTAAGCTGTATGCTTTCAAAGAGGGAGTAGATTACAATCTTGGCTTGTCAGGTAGTAGTTTGAGAACAATAATATGAAAAGAACTTCAGCTGAATTTTATGGACTTAAGGCTCAGGGAGATTGACACCAGTGAGTCCATCTATCATCATTCTATCATGCAGGAGGAGCCACATGTCTATGGTGCATCCAACAAAATAAGCAGACTCTTGGATGTCACTACCGCCCGGCTCCGGCTGGGTTACAAGTATCTTTGGCAGGTTAAATCACCACCACCAGATGTAGACCAAACGAAATGTAAACTTTGCCAGATGGATTATTGTCACACCCTGCGTCATTATGTACTGGAGTGCGATAAAATTAATGAATTTAGAAACAACTCACTCAGAAGTGTTCAAGAAATGGCTAAGTATTTTATCCACAGTGGTATATTACAGACCATTCTGGAGAAATACCCTGACTTTGCTAGCTGTAAATAAAGCATTACCACATATGTGCATGTGTGTGTGTGTGTGTGTGTGTGTGTGTGTGTGTGTATGAGTGTGTGTGAGTGTGTGTGTATGAGTGTGTGTGTGTATGAGTGTGTGTGTATGTGTATGAGTGTGTATGAGTGAGTGTGTGTGTGTGTGTGTGTGTGTGTGTGTGTGTGTGTGTGTGTGTGTGTGTGTGTGTGTGTGTGTGTGTGTGTGTGTGTGTGTGTGTGTGTGTGTGTGTGTATGAGTGTGTGTGTGTGTGTGTATGAGTGTGTGTGCATGTGTGTGTATGAGTGTGTGTGCATGTGTGTGTATGAGTTTGTGTATGTGTGTGTGTGTGTGTGTGTGTGTGTGTGTGTGTGTGTGTGTGTGTGTGTGTGTGTGTGTGTGTGTTTGTTTGTGTGATTATGTGTGTGTGTGATTATGTGTGTGTGTGATTATGTGTGTGTGTGCATGAATTTGTATGTGTGTGTGTGTGTGTGTGTGTGTGTGTGAGAGAGAGAGACTCAGCAATCAACATTTGGACCAATAACTCACTACAGTTGTGACTGGGTATGGAAGTGTGAATTGCTCATTACTCTAAAATTTGTTCATGATTACAGCCATGTATACACGTAAGTAACCATTCTTACAGTATTCATTACCTTTGTAACTTGTGAGTTCATTACCTTTGTAACTTGTGAGTTCATTACCTTGTACCTAGTTCAGCCATCAAGACTTTGGAGCCCGGTCCCTGGACCCATTGTGTACCTCTGTAATCTGTAAATATCTTTGTAACTTGTCATGATTGTGACTAGACCTACCTGGAGTTCATTACCTTTGTAAATTGTGAGTTCATTACCTTTGTAAATTGTGAATTCATTACCTCTGTAACTTGCTCAGCTATCAAAACTTTGAGGCCCAGTCCCTGGACCCATTATGTACCTCTGTAATCTTTTGACTACCGCCCACTGGATGGGTATGGGGTACATAATAAACATATTAAACTTAAACTAACCCCTTTTAAGAGAAAAGTGATGCTGACCCTAAGTTTAGTGGCTATGAGATGGATGTGGCCACCAATGGTCGAAGAAATATCATAAACCTCAATAATAACCCATATGCAACATTTGTGCAACATCCTTTCAATTTTGATACCACTGGTAGTGTCATCCTGCCATAATGTCATATAACCTATGTCATAAGTAAAGAGAAACAATTCTGGAACATGTAATACGTGTTCGACAGGCCGGCTGATTGACTTTAACTGTCTTTATCTCCGTCTGTCTGTGTATCTATCGTTGTCTCTGTCTATGTCTATTTCTGTCTCACAGGTACACATAAATAAGAGTTATTACTCATAGTGTAAACTGCCTAGGATAACCCAAAAATCCAGACAAAGTGCTATACTGTGCTTGCAGATATAAGGCATAATATGCATGACTGGCAAGTAATATGCATTTTCACTTATTCAGGAATCAGACATTCAATTCAATTCAATTCAAAGTTTATTCTCTATAAGGATTACAATGCTGAGTTTACAGAATTTGGTTATTGTGTGGTTTACATGTAGTAAAATAATAATTACAGAGTGTACCACTAGAACACCTAGCATGGCTAGGCATTTCGGGCAAACTTATATTAAATCTTAAGTTTAAAATATTACAAAATTATGAGGTAAGTTGGTATTATGGCTAAGTGACTAAATACTAGTTGTGAGTTTAGCAATGTGAATGCTTTTGTTTTGGCACTATACATAGTTTCAGTATTGGAGTATCACAGGCCAACTTATGACTAGTTAAGATTCATTATTTTGAGATTGAGATTGATATTTCTGTTTATGGTCAAATGACGACTTTGCATCGTGTGTAATACCTGTTGGTTCATGAGAAGCTCTCTGAGACAGACACACAAGCAGACAGAGAAACAGGAAGACAGACAGAAAGACAGATAAGCAGAGACAGAAATAAACAAGAGACAGAGCTAGACACACAGATAGACAGGCAAACAGATAGACAGACAGACAAATAGACAGACAGACATGTTTATGTGTAACAGTGAAAACAAATAAAGCCAAGGCAGTTCAGGATCATCAAATGTCAATCCACTTCTGCACTGGCAGCAGTGGGGCCACACTTGTCTTACACCATGCTTCAAGGAGTTTCATATATACTCCAGCATGTCTAAAACATTGCTGGGACCTATAAATACTTTGTATATATTTCTAGACAATAGTATGTGACAAATGCAGGAGAAAATGTTCGCCTGTCAGTGTGTTTGTGACTATTTGAGTACCATTTCAGTACCTAATATTAGTGTCAGAACAAACATTGGCTATGAAATCACAAGAACTACTACAAATTGTAATTATCAGAAATTGTAATTATCGGAGGTAATCGTTATGCGGGGGTCCACTGTATATCAGCAACATTTCTGCAAGCGGCAGGACTCCATGCTGCCGTCAAGTAAGCATCCAGCACCAACTTCGCAACCTTATATCTTGGTAAGTACTGACTCTAAAAGAATTTTTTGTTTTATTACACACAGAAAATTGTCCTCTTTAATTTAAAAAAAAACCAGTTTTCTTGTTTTCAAAATATTTGGAGCACTGGCAGTGAAAATATAGATCTACATTTGGACAGTTAAGTAGTTAAGTGCTAAACCCATAATGGCTAAGGTATATGAACTGACTCAATAAAAATGAAGGATAAAATGCAAGATACCTAAAATATAAAACAACTTTGTAATCGTGTAGAAGACTGACTAAATGGATATAAGACAATCACTCAATAACAGTATGTTTATAACCATGTTTCTACAATAAAGTTTTATTGTAGCCCTCAAATAGGGCTACAGTGGGTTAATGCAATGATATGTCTGAGCAAGCAACTGGTGTGAGTAAAATAATTCCTCAGTTTTAGATATACAGGTCTCCCTCAACATTCACGTTTTCAACTTTCACAGGCTTCACACATTCGCGAATTCCCAACCGCCAAATTCCCAGCTACCAAATTCCCAGCCGCCAAATCATATTTAAGTTTCCCGCCACCTGCGACTCCCTACTACCCTCCCTCCGACCCCCGCAACTGGCAGCCAGCCCTCCCACCACTCAGTGTGGTGAGTGTTTTGTTTGTTCATTATTTGCTATTAAACTACAGTATAAATAATGTAAACCCATTCATGACTGCATATTGGAATGGCTATTCGGACAGGTATTAGACGGTGACATGTGTTTACTCTTGAACACAGCAAAGAATTAAATATTTCTGCTACAGCTAATAATAACAATAGTAATAGTAATAATAATAATAATAAATATGATATAATTGAAGAAGGAAATTGTACAAAAATACGAGGGAGTGGTTGACACATCGTCAGTGTGACTTTGTTTATGCTGGAGTGAACATTAGTCTCCCTGCTCTTCTAAACATTTCACAATAATTCATTGTGTTTGGTGCTTGTAGATTGAGTGTGACTTAGAGTGGTAGAGGCAGTGATTGAGGCAATGGTATTTAATAACATACATGGTAATAATAATACATGTTATTAATAACAACATGTACTATTATTATTTATAACATATATGCTATTAAATACCACTGCCTCAACCGCTGAATTATTGTGAAATGTTTGGAAGAGCAGGGAGACTAATGTTCACTCCAGCATAAACAAAGTCACACTGACGATGTGTCAACCACTCCCTCATATTTTTGTACAATTTCCTTCTTCAATTATATCATATTTATTATTATTATTATTATTATTATTATTATTATTATTATTATTATTATTATTATTATTACTATTGTTATTATTAGCAATAGCAGAAATGTTCGATTCTTTGCTGTGTTCAAGAGTAAACACATGATGTCACCGTCTAATACCTTTCCTAATAGCCATTCCAATATGCAGTCATGAATGGGTTTACATTATTTATTCTGTAGTTTAATAGCAAATAATGAACAAACAAAACACTCACCACACTGAGTAGTGGGAGGGCTGGCTGCCAGTTGCTGGGGTCGGAGGGAGGGTAGTAGGGACTCGCAGTGGTGGAGGCATTCGTGGAGTCTGTGGTATTTAATAACATACATGTTATTAACATACATGTTATTAAATAACATACGTTATTAAAGCATAACATGTATATATTTAGTACAATTTATGACGTTTTCATATATTTTATGATTGTTCATGGTTCAACAAGTTAAGGAAGCAGTATTGTATTATATTTCCCTACAATATATTGGGGCACCAAACATTCACGGTTTTTCAACATTCGCGAGGCTCTTGATCCCCTAACCCACGCGAATGTTGAGGGAGACCTGTATGTTACAGAGACAAGTCTGTATCATGATTACCCCTCAAGGAAGGTTCCTTGATGCTGATGAGGGGCTCTTGATCTAGGGAACTTGATCTGTGCTCCGGTTCCCTGAGTTAACCCTAAATACCTTCCATCCCCCCACAGGTGCTGTATAATCCTACGGGTTTAGCACTTCCCCCTTGATTACAATAATAATAATAATAAAAAACAAGATAGATATTAACCCTTAAACTGTCCAAACGCAGATCTATGTTTGCTCGCGTAGCGCTACGAACGTAGATCTACGTTTTTTGCACTGTTTCTTATGGAGAAAATCAAGGTCGGAGCGCTACATGTGCAAACGTTGATCTACGTTTGGACAGTTTAAGGGTTAATGCATAACTAAACCTTAGGAGGATACCTATGATTGGATATAAAATTTAATATGTAGTATCTCATCACATATTATAAACTTACACCTTTTATACATTATTATCTTGAAAACTAACAGTGGACCCTTGGTTTTCATGTTTAATCCATTCCAGAGCGATCGGCAAAAATGGAAATTGGCGAAAACAGAAACCATTTTCTCCATAAGAAATAATATAAATTCAATTAATCTGTTCCAGACACTCAAAAATATTAAGAAAAACAAATTTTTTACCTTAAAGATAGATTTACATGCACAAAAGAATGAACATTCTTTTGTGCATGACACTTACCTTTATTAATGGCTGTTGTTGATGGATGGAAGACAGGGAGGAGGGGAGAGGGAAGAGGTTATTCTTTGGATGGGAAATCCCCCTCCATAAGGACTCTAGGTACCATGTCCTTATCTGGGGGTCACTTCCCTCCTTTGTTTTTTAATGTCACTAGGACCAGCTTGAGAGTCACTGGACCCCTGTCGCACAAAATATCTGTCCAGAGAGGTCTGTTTCTGGCATCTCTTTAAGATTTGCCTAAAATGGGACATGGCATTGTCATTGTAAAAGTTGCCAGCACAGATTGCAACAGCTTTCTCAGGGTGATGTTCCTTCACAAATGAATGCACTTTAGTCCACATTGCACAAATCTCCTTACTCTTTGGAGAAGGCACCTTCTTCCATCTCTCTTCCTCCTCCTCTGAAGCAATTTCCTGAGCTGTGGTCTGTTGCTGTTGCAGATGAAGCTCTTTCAGCTCATCAGTGGTTAGGTCTTCATTGCGGTCCTCCACCAACTCTTCCACATCCTCTCCACTCACATCCAACCCCACAGAATTCCCCAATGCCACAACTGATTGCACAACAGGTGAAGGGTCGACAGGGTCAGCCTCAAGCCCTCCAAAATCCTTCTTTTGGACACAATCTGGCCACAATTTTCCCCAAGCAGAGTTCATCATCCTGGAAGTCACTCCCTGCCAAGCCTTATCTATAAGGCTCATGCAGTGGAAGATATTGAAGTGATTCTTCTAGAACTCTCTTAGGGTCAATTCAGAGTCCGAGGTTATGTCCAAGCACCATTGAAACATTTCTTTGGTGTACAGTTTTTTTGAAGTCTGCAATGATCTGCTGGTCCATGGGCTGGATGAGAGGAGTGGTGTTAGGAGGCAAGAACTTCACCATTACAAAACCAATTTCCCTAGACAATTGGTCTTCCAAGTCTGGAGGATGAGCAGGAGCATTGTCTATTAACAGGAGGCACTTGAGTGGCAATTTATTATCCAGGAGGTATTTCTTCACACTCGGGCCAAACACTTTATTGAACCATTCCAGGAAAATTTCCCTAGTGACCCATGCTGTACTGTTAGCTTTCCACATCACACACAATTTACTCTTGACAACACTGTTTTTCTTGAACACTGGGATTTTCAGAGTGATACATGAGTAAAGGCTTCACTTCGAAATTCCCACTAGCATTACCACACAACAAGAGAGTTAGCCTGTTTTTCACAGGCTTGTGTCCTGGAAGTGCCTTTTCCTCCTGAGTAATGTAGGTCCTCTTTGGTATTTCCTTCCATAACAGGCCTTTTTCGTCACAATTGAACACTTGTTGAGGTTCAAATTTTTCAGCCTTTACATAACCTTTGAATTCCTGCACGAATTTTTCAGTCGCTTGTTCATCAGAACTGGCACCCTCATCATGCCTTACAACACTGCGTGTGCCACTTCGCTTCTTGGATTTCAGGCAGATTCTTTATGAGATCGCCATGCAACTGCCTTGCTTTTTCACAAATTATCGACTGCACAACACTATCTCCTGCTAACTCTTTCTCTCTGATCCATACCAACAACAATTTCTCCACTTCTTCAATTGTTTGGGATCTCTGTTTGGTTATCACACTCACCCTTTTTGCAACATCAGCTTCCATAATTTCTTTTCTCTTTGCCACAATGGAGTTGATCATTGATGCCGCCTTCCCATACAGCCTGCTGAGTTCAGCAATGCGTATGCCACTATCATATTTTTGAATGATTTCTTTTTTCATTTCTATGGTGTTCCTCACTTTCTTTACCAAAGGGCTGGCACTAGTAGCTTTCTTTGGGGCCATGGTGACTTATTTAGCAGTCACACACAATAAACAAGTGCCAAAAACAATGGATTACAGTGGACCCCCACCTTACGAACGCATCGCCTTACGTTAAATCCGCCATACGAAGCATTTGAATGCAAAAATTTTGCCTCGCCTTACGTGATTCGTCCGGGACGTGTCCCACGTGTGACCTCAGCTGCCCCGTGGGTGCCAGTGTTTACAAGCCAGCCAGTTGTGGCCCATTTTAGGCAAATCTTAAAGGAACGGGAGGTACAGACCTCTATGGACAGATTTGTTGTGCGACAGAGGTCCAGTGACTCTCAAGCTGGTCCTAGTGGCATTAAAAGAAGAAGGGAAGTAACCCCGGAAAAGGACTTGCTACCTCTAGTCCTAATGGAAGGGGATTCCCCTTCTAAACAATATCAAATTCACACTCTCCCCTCCTCCCATCCCATCAGTCATCACCAGATCTTCAATAACGGTAAGTGTCATGTATTCTATTCTTAGAAGAGTAGTAATTGTGCATGTCTACTTCAGTTTGTGTGTATTAAAATTAATATTTCATATGGTAAAATTTTTTTTTTCATACTTTGGGGTGTCTTACATGGATTAATTTGATTTCTATTATTTCTTATGGTGAAAATTAATTTGCCTTACGATAATTTCTGCTTACGATGAGCTCTCAGGAACGGATTAATATCATAAGGCGGGGTCCACTGTATTACGAAATGTTTCGTATAACCTGGCAGGAATTGTTCACTCACCAAGAAACAATGCAACACTGCCTGAGAATGCATGTGGGAAGCGGCTTTGTCTGTGGGCTGGGCACTGGACAGGTTCTAGACAATTGACGAAAATGGAGGAAATTTATGAAAACGGTACCAAAATGTCAATGAAAATGGAAATTGGCAATAACGGAAATCGACGAAAAGGGAGGGTCCACTGTACATGTAAGCAAGATAGAAGTATAAATCACAGAACAAGTGGTGCCTGAACCCATGACAAGCAAGTCCTTAAACTCACAAGCCAGTGTGTTAATACTCCAGCCTGCAAGTTTTAGGACTCACTAGCCATGGGTTCAAGCCCCTCTCATTCTATGATTTTTCTGCAATTGTGTTATTACAATTTTGTGAGTCAAAATTAAAGTATGAATGAAGTGTGAATGAAACTAAATTTATTATCCTACTCTTATTATACCTGTAATATGTTGCTTGTTAGAATGTGAAAACTTGACATCAAGGAAACCCTGACAACTTTGGAGGATGGCTGTAGACAGGTGGTAGTGCCACAAAGTTGAAGGTAAGATGGGAATTAGTAAGGTAGATGGCACCCACAATCTCTCCATTAATCTCATCAAAATGTGAACACCAACCAGAGCATCTTCGGCAGCATATATCACCTAAAAGATAAAAAAGCACTGAATGACTCATACAGGTTTAGCACTTATTTGTAAATATAAAAATAATAAGAGCAATAGCAACACAACATACTTTTTCAACAATCATATTACTTAATTCAATTCTGCAACACTGTTCAGTAACTGCATCAGCCTTCTAGTGAAGCAACATTAGCATAACTCTAAATCTGTTAAAAGGAATGAGCAAATCTTTCTCAAAACAGCCTGGTTACATCTTTATTGTTATTATATTTACAGAGTAATATTCAACCTGTAATGGTCATACAATGCCTGGGAAATGGGAGGTAATCGGGTTTTATTAAAAAAGGGGAGAACTACAATTCCTTGGATAAAGTTGGCCACTACATCATTTACATGCATGTATGCACTTGCACATACCCCCTCCCCCAAACAAACACACACCCTAAACACCCACCCACTCACACAAACACAGATACCCCCCTCCCCTCCCCTCCCTCTCTCTCTCTCTCTCTCTCTCACACTCTCACTCTCTATCACTCTCTCACTCTCACTCTCACTTTCTCACTCTCTCTCATACTCACTCACACTCTCTCATACTCTCTCATACTCTCTCACACTCTCTCCCTCTCTCTCTCTCACTCACTCACTCTCTCTCTCTCTCTCACTTTGAAGGTGATATCTTTGAAGGTGATATCTGACATCATCACTCCCAGGTATTGAGTGGTACAGCCTGAACTATAGCATCGGCATGTCTCTGGCAAGACAGAGGTATGTAGTTACGTTGGAAACATATGAGAGATTTGCTGACCAAGTAAAAGCAGCCAGTGGTTCATTTAGGCTCAAAAAGGAATCCTGATCATATTTAGCATTTTGCCTAGAAAAGGAATGGGCTTATAGTATTTACTTTAAAACAAGGTGATAACTTGGCAATTAATTTTTTAAATACAAGCAAGCTATCCATACCCCACACAGCATACATAAGGGGGATTACCAACAGACCCCTGGCAGTCTTCAAGCTGGCACTGGACAAGCACCTAAAGTCGGTTCCTGACCAGCCGGGCTGTGGCTCGTACGTTGGTTTGCGTGCAGCCAGCAGCAACAGCCTGGTTGATCAGGCTCTGATCCACCAGGAGGCCTGGTCACAGACCGGGCCGCGGGGGCGTTGACCCCCGGAACTCTCTCCAGGTAAACAGGCCACCCTTACAGTATTGCAAATTTTATTCCTATTTATATATATAGCAGTAATTAAAACAACTTTAAAAAACTAAAATATAAAAAAAATTTATTGTAGGTCATAAAAACATTAGAAAGAAGGAGCACTGCAACAGGCCTTCTGGCTCATGCTAGGCAAGTCCAAGTCACACCAACCCCCACACACTTATGTACAGTGGTACCTCGAATTTCAAGCAGCTCCCAACTCGAACAATTATGTAAGTGTATTGTAAGTGCTTTTGTAAGTGTATTTTTGGTGGTCTGAAACGAACTAATCTAATTTACATTATTCCTTATGGGAACAAATTCGTTCGGTAACGGCACTTGAACAGCCTTCTGGAAGGAATTTCAGCCAAAATTCAAGGTACCACTGTAGTTGTCTGATGTATTTTTAAAGATTCAAAAGGTTTTAGTTTCATTGATGCTACTTGGGAGTTTGCTCCATTCATCCACAGCTCTGTTACCAAACCAGTCCTTTCCTGTCTTGGTTAGATATTTTTAGTACCTTATTTATATCCCCTTTATTTCCATATTCCTGTTTTCCATTTATACACCTCAATCATATCCTCCCTAATTCTACACTTTCTAGAGAGTGCAAATTCAGTACATTCAGTCTGTCTTCATAGGAGAGATTTCTGATACATGGGATAAACTTCGTCATCCTTCTCTGTATGTTTTCCATTCTGTAATAAAATTTACCTATTGGTAAAAAAAGAATGAAAAGATGGGGTGGTAGGGGAAGTGGAATATTCAAACGGCTTCAAGAAGAAATCCAAATATTCTTCCTTGAAGCCTTTTTATCCATTTCTCCGAGGCTGTGAGTCCCACAATTTATGCCAGAGGTGGACCCCTTCCACACACACACACAGTAATATATATATATATATATATATATATATATATATATATATATATATATATATATATATATATATATATATATATATATATATATATATATATATATATATATATATATATATATATATATATATATATATATATATATATATATATATATATATATATATATATATATATATATATATATATATATATATATATATATATATATATATATATTTATTTCCAATTTGTGCACACATACAGAGGTACAAAAAAAATACAGATAAGAGCAGTATGCCAAAGCCACTTATACCATGCATAGCATTACGGGCTGGCTTAAAATTAACTTAAGATTAACTAAGCAATGATTATTATTATTATTATAATCAAAAAAGAAGCGCTAAGCCACAAGGACTATACAGCGCTGCTACTAAGCAATGATGAAATCAGTGATAAAACATTAATGTAAACAGATAACTATAAAGCACAAGTGAGTATTACAAAGACAGGTCATATGGTTGCATTCAGTTAGGTAGTGATTCTGTTAGGTAGTGTATTTAAAAAATAATAAAGTTAGATTGGGTTTTAGGTTTAACATTTATGTGATATAATTGTGAGAAACATTTAAGATATACAATTTATAATGTTCAGTTATTCAGTATTTATTTGGTTTTGGGTGAGTAAGTAATCTTTGAGAAGAGACTTGAATTTATAAACAGGTTGTGTTTCTTTTATATTTACAGGTATTGAATTCCAGATTTTAGGGCCTTTTATGTGCATTGAGTTTTTGCATAGTGTGAGATGGACACGAGGAACATCAAAGAGTGATCTGTGCCTTGTGTTATGGTCATGTGTTCTGTTGAGGTTGGCAAGGAGATGTTTGAGGGGAGGGTTAATATCAGAGTTAAGTGTTCTATGTATGTAATAGGTGCAGTAATAAGTATGGATGTTTTGTATGGTGAGTAGGTTTAGTGTATTGAATATTGGTGGAGTGTGCTGCCTGTAGTGAGAATTTGTTATCATTCTAACTGCAGCCTTTTGTTGGGTAATTAGTGGTCTGAGATGGTTAATTGTTGTTGAGCCCCATGCACAAATTCCATAGGTGAGATAGGGGTAAATAAGAGAGTGATATAGGGCCAGGAGGGCTGACTGTGGAACATAGTACCGTATCTTCGATAGTATGCCTACAGTCTTGGAAATTTTCTTAGAAATTTGATGTATATGTGTATGAAATTTGAGTCTATTATCAAGGTGGATTCCTAAGAATTTTCCCTCTGTTAGTTTTGTGATAGGTGATCCATTTATCATTATGTTAAGAGGGACATCTGTAGCTCTGTTACCAAACTGAATGAAGTAGGTTTTGTCAATGTTTAGTGTAAGTTTGTTAGTCCTCATCCAGGTAGATATTTTCTGTAATTCGGTATTTACAGTATTGGCTAGCGTGACTGGGCTCGGGTGAGAGAAGACGTATGTAGTGTCATCTGCAAATAGTGT